>NW_024070207.1:24269602-24287906 GCF_014754425.2 Oryx dammah
ATTATTAGTTCCAGATGTGGCACATTGCTTCTGCCTTTTCCTTTTTTTAGCTGGTGGAGGAGAAGAAGGGGAAATAGAGTCTTTCCAGATCCTAAAAGAAAGGACAGGGGCTTTGGAATCAGAGAGAAGGATTCAGATCTCCATTCTCTGCCACTTACTAGCTGTGTGACCATGGGGAATATACTTAGCCTCTCTGGGCCTCATTGGTCTCATTAGTAAAAGGAACTGAATAATAGTGCCTTCCTCATAGAGTTGTTGCATGAATTCAGTTCCGTTCAGTCATGTCCTACTCTTTGCAACCTCATGAACTGCACCAAGACAGGCTTCCCTGTTCCTCACCAACTCCCAGAGCTTGCTCAAACTCATGTCCATTGAGTCGGTGATGCCATCCAACCATCTCATCGTTTGTCATCCCCTTCTGTTCCTGCCTTCAATCTTTCCCAGCATCAGGGCCTTTTCCAGTGAGTCAGTTCTTTGCATCAGGTGGCCAAAGTATTGGAGTTTCAGCTTCAGCATCAGTCCTTCCAATGAATATTCAGGGTTGATTTCCATTAGGATGGACTGGTTGGATCTCCTTGCAGTCCAAGGGACTTTCAAGAGTCTTCTCCAGCACCACAGTTCAAAAGCACCAGCTTTCCTTATAGTCCAACTCTCACATCCATCCATTAATACTGGAAAAACCGTAGCTTTGACTAGATGGACCTTTGTCAGCAAAGTAATGTCTCTGCTTTTTAATATGCTGTCTAGGTTGGTCATAGCTTTTCTTCCAGTGAGCAAGCATCTTTTAATTTCATGGCTGCAGTCATCATCTGCAGTGATTTTGGAGCCCAAGAAAATAAAGCCTGTCACTGTTTCCATCGTTTTCTCGTAAATTTGCCGTGAAGTTGTGGGACAGGATGCCATGATCTTCATTTTTTGAATATTGGGTTTTAAGCCAACTTTTTCACTCTTATGAAGAGCTCTTTAGTTCCTCTTCACTGTCTGTCATAAGGATGGTGTCATCTGCATATCTGAGGTTATTGATGTTTCTCCTGGCAATCTTCATTCCAGTTTGTGGTTCATCCAGTCTGACATTTTGCATGATGTACTCTGCATATAAGTTAAATAAGCAGGGTGACAATATACATCCTTGATAGTTGTAGGGATTAAATTATTCAATGTATGGAAAGTGATTAGAGTTCCTGATATATAGGAAGGCATTTGATAATAACATAGAAACTAGCATGCTCAATAGAAGTTAGCCATTATTGTTAATGTTGTTGTGCCGCACGCTTGTCAATTTCATACTTTATGATTAAAATCATCTTAGGTGGGACTTCTCTGGTGGTCCAGTGGGCAAGAGTTTGCCTGCCAATGACGGAGACACAGGTTTGATCCCTGGTCCAGGAGGATTCCACATGCTGTGGGGAACCTAAACCTGTGCGCCAAGCTACCGTGCCTGCACTCTGGATCCCGGACACCACAACTCGAGAGTACTCCCTGCTCATGACAACTAGAGAAAGCCCACACACCGCAGCAAAGAAGATCAAATGCAGCCAAAAATAAAAATAAATGCGATTTTTCAAAGAAAAATCATCTTATGACACACCTTTCACTCTTAAGATAGCCTTAGTGCAGTAGTTACACTTGCAGTGATGTAGGTTTAGGAGAGATGCCTTGATCTAAAGATGATCCATCCCACTAGACCCTGCCAAGGCAAGGATGAGAAAGGTTCCAGCAAGAGAGGCTGTTTCTTAGAAACACATAGTTCCAGATAGACAGAATTGCAGAAGAGCACAATGGGAATGACTGATTGTCCTTAGTCACCATGGGCATGTTCAGGATGAGAGCTGATTTCTAAGGTAGGAAAGACCTTTAATACAGTGCGAGATCTGCAGGCCCCAGAAATACGTACCGAGTGACTGTGATGTGCATGGTGCTCTGCAGAACACTTGCAGCATTGCCAGAGTGAAAAGCCCTTGGCGATGGTAAAGACACTTCATTTTCTACCATGAAAATGATCTCTTCACTTTGTAAATTTAGCTGCATCTTATGGAGATGATTTTACCTTGAACATATGCCTTGGACGTTTAAAAGTAGGTATACTGACAGTCCCAGAATCCACTAATATTTGGCGAAACCTCTCTGCTTATCAGTTTGAGTCTTCTGTGTTGTTTTATTGAATTAAGACCATAGAGAAATTTCTCTTTTGTAGCCAGCAAGTTTTAGGCTTGCTACCACACTACTGATACTACAAATGGAAAGTTATTAGAAAGCCAGGCTTGCAGAAAAACATGCACTTTTCTACTTTATGCTGCCTCTGAAAACCTGGCCAACAGGCACTAATGAGAAACCACCATCAGGCAGCTGGACTTCTGACCCTCTTTGTAAACACAATATTTCAGTCACTCTTCATAGGCAACAGAGAAGAGAAGCAGTTGCTACTTTTAAAATCCTTCTTCTTTGTTAATATGTGAAGTTAAAAATTTAAAACACTCTTTCACTTGCCAAAGAACAAAATCTGCTTAAGGGCACAAACAGTTTAAAGAACAATGGGCAATATTTTCCAGTATTTTAAATGTATGTTTTGTTGGATCCAATAATTTTGCATTCAAGATTTTATCTTGTAGATGTACACAAAGATGTACCTTTAAGATGTTTATTGCTATAAAGTTTATATAACAAAAACCTGGAAACAATCTGTGTCCATATGGTTAAGGAAATGGTACTATCCTCACAATGGATATAGCTAAACTACCTAAAAAATTTATAAGTATTGATACGAACCAACCAAGATACATTCTTGAGAGAAAAAGGTGAGATGCAGACATTATGGGCAGGATGATTACATTTGTGAAAACTGCTATATACATACACTCACTTGTGTATGCTTAGGAAATTTCTGGAATGATGCAAAGTTGTTTTTTAATTTATTTATTTTAATCGGAGGATAATTACAATATTGTGGGGTGTTTTTGCTATACATCATTATGAATCAGCCATAGATGGAATGATACAAAAGTGTTAATAGTTATCCCTAAAGAGATAGACTAGAGTCTTACGGAGAAGAAAAACATTTATTTTTCAAGTGTACCCTCATGTACTGCTTGAATGTTTTACCATATACTTTATTTCTTATAAGGTTAAAAGCAGTCTTGACCTCTTTTTTGTTTCTTTTCTATGGTTTGTCTTAGGCAGAAAATTAACTTCAACTATATTTCCTTAGGTTTCTCTGGAGAAATCTAGATATTTAATGGGAAAGAAAAGAAATTTTTTGAATTTAGCCTTTTTGGAGAAGTTTTAAAAGCTACTAAGAAAATTTTTATCCCTTGTCACAGGATTGAATACAGTGTTTGCTGTGGGTTTTGCACAGTGGCCCTTGGTCAGATTGTAGTCATTTCCTTGTATTCCTAGTTTGTTGAGTGTTTTCATTATGAAAAGGTGTTAATTTTGTCAAATGCATCTTCTGCATTGATTGAGATGATCGTGGTTTGTTTCTTTTTCCTTCATTCTGTTAATGCAGTGTATTGCTTCTTTTGTTGCAGAACATGGGCTCTAGAGTACATGGGTTCAGTAGTTGTGGTACAGGGGCTATTTTAGTTGTGGTGCCCTGGCTTAGTTGTCCTGCAGCGAGATTTTAGTTCCCCTACCGGGGACTGAACCCACATCCCCTGCAATGGATGGAGGATTCTTAACAACTGGACCACCAGGAAAGTCCTATAGACTAATAATATTTTAATGTATAGTCTCTTAAATCATGTAGCAATCAAAACACAGAAATATGTTGCTATTGTTATGATAATACTAGATTTTATAATTACCCATGGATTTACCTTTACCAAGACCTTCATACAGCTTTGAATTACTGTCTGATGTTCTTTCATTGTGACCAGCAGGACTCCCTTTGGTGTTTCATATGGGGCAAGCCTAGTGGTGTAAAAGCTGGTTTAAAACTCAACATTCAAAAAGTGAAGATCATGGCATCCCGTCCCACTCTTTCATGGCAAATTGATGGGGAAACATTGGAAACAGTGACAGGCTTTATTTTCTTGGGCTCCAAAATCACTGCAGATGGTGACTGTAGCCATGAAATTAAAAGACACTTGCTTGTTGGAAGAAAAGCTATGACCAACCTAGACAGCATATTAAAAAGCAGAGACATTACTTTGCTGACAAAGGTCCATCTAGTCAAAGCTATGGTTTTTCCAGTAGTCATGTATGGATGTGAGAGTTGGACTACAAAGAAAGCTGAGTGTGGAACAGTTGATGCTTTTGAACTGTGGTGCTGGAGAAGACTCTTGAGACTCCCTTGGACGGCAAGGAGATCCAACCAGTCCATCCTAATGGAAATCAACCCTGAATATTCATTGGAAGGACTGATGCTGAGGCTGAAAGTCCAATACTTTGGCCACCTGATGTGAAGAACTGACTCATTGGAAAAGGCCCTGATGGTGGGAAAGATTGAAGGCAGGAGGAGAAGGGGATGACAAAGGATGAGATGGTTGGATGGCATCACCGCCTCAATGGACATGAGTTTGAGCAAGCTCCGGGAGTTGGTGAGGAACAGGAAGCCTGGCGTGGTGCAGTCCATGGGGTCGCAAAGAGTAGGACACGATGAGTAACTGAAGTGAACTGAGTGGTAATGACCTCCTTCAGCTTTTCTTTATCTGGGAATGTCTTAATTTCTCCCTCACTATTAAGGACAGTTTTGCCAGATATAGAGTTCTTGGTTAATAGATTTGTTTTTTCTTTAAAGTCCACTGCCTCCTGACGTCCAAGGTTCTGATGAGAAATCCGACCTCTTACTCAGGATCCCTTGTGTGTGCCAAGTCTTTGTCTCTCGCTTCTTGCAAAATTCTCTCTTGGCCATAGTAAAGTAATTATCCTTCAATTAAAAAACATTAATTTTTTAAAAAGGAAAAAATTCTGTCTTTGGCTTTGACTTTTGACATTTGATTTTCATATGTCTCAGCATGGATCTGTTTGAGTTATCCTGCTTGGAGTTTGTGAGTTTTGTGTCTTTCATAAGATTTGAGTTTTCACCCATTATTGCTTCAGATAGTCTCCCTGCCCCTTTCTCTCTCTTTTCTCCTTCAAAGACTCCCATAGTGTGCATGTTCACCTGCTGGACGATACTCCTCAGGTTCTGAAGCCTCTGTCCTCTTCCGTTTTTTTCCTTTGTGTTCCTCTGATCCATCTTTGACATTGTCTTATCTTCACATTGGCTATACCTGCTGAAGTGTGTCTTTGAATCCCTCTGGCGATGTTTCATTTCAGTTATTGTATTTTTCAGCTCTGAAAAAAAAGGTTTTGGTTTCCTTTTCTATTTTCTTAGCTGTTTATTGATATCACCATTTTGTTGATACATAATTTCCTTGACTTTTCCCACAACTTCTTTTAGTTCTTTGATCATGAATACTGTTGTTTTAATCTCTTTTTCTAGGAGATCTCCTATCACTTTTTTCAGTGATAATGTCTGTTGGTTTATTCTTCTGCTTTGAATGGGCCATACTTTCCTATTTCTTTGTATGCCTTGCAATTTTTTTGTTGTTGAAAACTGGACATTTGAATTTAATATTGTGATCTCTCTGGAAATCAGATTCCGTCCCTGTCCCAGATTTTCCTGGGTTTTGTTTTTGTGTTTAATTGTTGTAAGCTGTGTCTGTCCCAAGAATCAGCCTGAGGTGTAAATTTGGGGTCTTCTCTCGTCTTTTCTGAGCCTGTGCCTTCCCCTGAGCATGCGCAGTGACTTTCTAGTCACCCTCATTTATGCAGTTACCTTTGAACAGTCTAGTATTGGATGTCCAGCTCCTGAGAGGGGATGGAGAGGAAAATGAAGAGGAGGGAGAGGAAAGGTGCTGGTCTGTTACTGAAAGTCATTTTAGGCAGAGGGGGAGGGCATTGCAACAAAGGCAAGAGGTGGTATCAAAATGGCCACAGCCTCCTTGACTGTCCCCCTGTGATCAGAAGCAGCAATCAGCAGTCATAGCACAGATTCACAGTATTTGGAAGACAGGATCTTTGTTCATCCTGGCTCCTATAAGCTGTTCTAAGAATATGCACAGAGCTATCTGCCATAGTATTTCAGGGATGAGGTATGGGTTGCTGCCATTATGCCCAGAGTTAAAATTGAAGAAAATCAAAATTAAGGTAATTTTCTGTCCAAGTCTTCCCCTGGAAGTTGCAAGTCTTCAACAGACTCCAGAGTTCCAAAATTGTTCCATCAGATAGGTAATGATGGTGTAACTATTGTCTGTATAAGGAGATAGATGTCTGGTGCTCTGCCATCTTCTGAGAATCCTCTCTGTAATAGGTATTTTTTGAGGTGGAACTCAAATGTTCAGTTAGCCATTTTAATATATGGGGAACACATGTACAGCCGTGGTGGATTCAAGTCAATGTATGGCAAAATCAGTACAGTATTGTAAAGAAAGTAACCTCCAATTAAAATAAATAACTTTATATTAAAAAATTTTTTTAAATAAATAAAATTTTTTAAAAATAAATTGAACGTAAAATAAAAGCAAATAAAAGTAAATTGTTAAAAAAGGAAATGCTCAGCATGATCTCCGGCTTGTCAATAAATATATATGCATAGAAAAAAAGATTACAAGGAAATATATGAGAATGTAAATGATGGTCATTGCTCAGTGGTAGCATTGCAGTTTGTTCTGTCTACATTTCTATAATCTCCAAATAGGCTTCTGTAACTTCTTAATAATCAGAAGGAGACAATCCTTGAAGAAAGAGCAAAGACCTCTTCCAAGTGTGTATTCATCTCACAGTGTATCCAATGGCACTGTTCCTCAGTTGATTTCAGAGGTGTTAGTACCTTACCTGTACCCTGTTTTCCCTTCTGTTTTAAATAAAAAACAAAACTTTCTTAGTTTCCAGGTAAATGTCAAAGAGCTTGACCCCAAATATGCTCATATCCAAGTCACTTATGTGAAGCCCTACTTTAATGATAAAGAACTCACTGAAAGAAAAACTGAGTTTGAAAGAAACCATAATATCAACAGATTTGTTTTTGAGGCTCCTTATACATTGTCAGGCAAAAAGCAAGGTTGTATAGAAGAACAGTGCAAACGCCATACAATCTTGACTAGTGAGTAGGACTTGGCATAACTTCTTTGTTTAACGTGATCTTTTTTGATACATACCAGCAGCAGCTGGTCAGCAGGAAAATGTAATTGAAGTTTTAATCGTTTATTTTCCTGCTGTTCAGTCACTCACACAAACATGCTATGTTATAAACCATTCCTTTCCCATATGTAATTATGTAATTCATGCTTAGTCTGAGTCGTCTCAGAGAGAATTTCTCCTTCAGTCCTGAAGTAATAAGGCACCTATTTGGTCTCTAAGGGATTTTCCAGAGAAAATATGGGGAGAATTAAGCACAGTAGATTTCTGTTTTAATTTGGCTATTTGATTTGCTGTCTTAAAAACTCATTTGTCAATCTTAATCTTTAATAGCTTCAAACTCGTTTCCATATGTGAAGAAGAGGATCGCTATAAACTATGAACAGCAGATTCATTTAAAGCCAATTGATGTCGCCACTGATGAAATAAAAGATAAAACTGCAGAGCTGCAAAAGCTTTGCTCTTCTGCTGACGTGGACATGATTCAGCTCCAACTTAAATTGCAGGGCTGTGTTTCAGTGCAGGTATGTTGGTTGCTAACCATGTATTAAACGTTTCTTATTGTACCTCTTGCTTTCATAAGGGAAAAGCACTAATTGTAATTGTCTTATACAGTTGTCTTATACAAATGTAGAGGTGCAAAAACTTCTACACTTTTTATTAATTTAATAAAGACATTATGTTCAGTTTCTATAAATTTTTTGTTATGTCAGAGAGCTTTACGTAAATCCCTCTGACTAGAGCCAAGTCCTATATTTAGGTAGCAGAAAGTGTTAGCTACCTTGTTAGAGTATAATTTTGGCAGATGATTTGCTTTAGTTATTCTTTTTCAAATAAATTGATAATAAGACAGTAAATATGTTTCTCAGGTATGGATCTTTAACATAGTATTCTTTTTAAAAAGAGAAAGGCAAAAATTACTTTTTAAATTACATTCTGACTACTCTCATTTTCTCCTGTTGTAATTTAGGTAAATGCAGGTCCATTAGCATAAGCAATGGCTGTCTTAAATGACAGTCCAACTAGCAAGTATCCATCCAAAAAAGTAAATGAGTTGAAAGACATATTTAGGTAAGTGCTTTGTAGTTTTCAGATCAGACCACTATTTTTTTTTTTACTCCATTGTCTTCTTAAGTGGAACCAAAATATTCACCAAATAATGTGCCTCTAAAAAAATTTTCGGTTCCCTTTTATAACGTTTAAGTTACCTTCTAATGGTATTTTAGGTAGTGAGGAAATGTGTGATCTCTGTCTTCCTGCAGGACTGTAACAATCTCCTAGTGACCCAAGGCATTAAATATGGCAACCACTTCATTGCTCTGGATATTGTGACACAAACAGAAGCCTACATTCGTTACGTGATTTCCTCCTTTGCCTGATTGACCTCATGTCACAGCTTTTCCAGATCATTTAGTGTAGGAAGGGTTGGATAGGCTTACTTCTATCCTGTATCCTTAGTTCGAGTTGGATTCTGCCAGTCTAGGGCATACGATATCGTCTCTGGACTGAGAGTCCCTCTAAGCCAAGGCGTGTTTGAATGGTCACACAGTAGAAAAAATCTGTTTTGTATATAAAAGAGTTTACATTCAGAATAAGAGAGAGAGATGAGTAAAGCAGAGTGAGTAGAAAGATAACTTCCACTCATTTGCTCCCAACTTACTTCATTTATTTTTCCTATCTCTGTATTATCAGCTATTTCAGGTTACAGAGCAACCGGTAGTCATTCCTTAAATATTTATTAATGCCTTCTGCTGCTGCTGCTGCTAAGTCACTTCAGTCGTGTCTGACTCTGTGCGACCCCGTAGATGGCAGCCCACCAGGCTCCCCCGTCCCTGGGATTCTCCAGGCAAGAATACTGGAGTGGGCTGCCATTTCCTTCTCCAGTGCATGAAAGTGAAAAGTGAAAGTGAAGTCGCTCAGTCGTGTTCAACTCTTAGCGACCCCTATGGACTTCAGCCCACCAGGCAAGAACACTGGAGTGGGATGCCTTTGCCTTCTCTGTATTAATGCCTGGTATGTACAAAAAGATTCTACTAGTTGCTATCATAGGGATACAGAACAAATGGTCAGTGAGGTACTTTGTCCCCTAAGTTTTGCATTCTAATTATGGACATTAAACATATGAAACATACAAAATAATGGAAAAATATTGTTATGATAAGTCATCAACTCCCTGTCGCCACTCTTACCAACCCAGGGCAGATACTTCATGCCAATAACGCCCAACAAGCACTGTACTGGGTACATAGCCCCAAATTAGCTATTTTTGAATAAATGACATTATCTACAGATATAAACTACTGTGAGCACAACCATAGCTGATATCATATCAAGTAAATAACTGAGCAGGTAGGCTAGAGGGTATATATTTTGAGCTAAGTTTTGAAAGAGATAAGAAACCAGAAGCAAAGATGGAAAAGAAAAGATATTTCCGACTTGGGAGATGGCATTAGAAAAAACAGTGAGAAAATATGGGATTCTAATCTTCCTTCTAGGCAAGCCGTGGTTCAAGTAAATATTAAATGATCAGTGAGACTTTTGAGTAATAAGTAACAAACACTTTATCTTTGATCTTCATCTACTGGAAGTTCATCCAAGCATGCAGCATTGCACTGGAACTAAATGAGTGGTTAATGAAAGAGGATCAGATTGAATACCATGAAGAGCTCACATCAAATTTCAGAGACATGGTGAAATAATTGTCTGACATTATTCATGAACAGGCAAGTATTAGAGTGAATGAAAATGAAAACATGGTCTGGGGTCCCTAAAGTGTTACTTAGCAAACCTGTTAGTTTGAAATGGTGTCACATTGAAATCAAGTCTGTTATTTCAAAGTTTGTTTGTATATTCTTTAACCAGTAAATGATGTAATGAAAATTTGAGTTTTTAAAATTTATTTATTTTTTAATTAAAAGGTAATTGCTTACAGAATTTTGTTGTTTTCTGTCAAATATCAACAGGAATCAACCATAGCTATACATAATTCCTCCCTCTTGAACCTCCCTCCCATCTCTCTCCCCTTCCTGCCCCTCTAGATTGATACAGAGCCCCTGTTTGAGTTTCCTGAGAGAGATAGCAAATTTCCTTGGCTATCTATTTTACATATGGTAATGTAAGTTTCCATGTTACTCTCTCCATACATCTCCCCTCTCCTCCCCTCTCCCCATGTCCGTAAGTCTGTTCTTTATGTCTGTTTCTCCATTGCTGCCTGGCAAATAAATTCTTCCATACCAACTTTTAGATTCGGTATATATGCATCAGTATATGATATTTAACTTTCTCTTTCTGACTTACTTCACTCTGTATAATAGGCTCTAGGTTCATCCACCTCATCAGAACTGACTCAAATGTGATCCTTTTTATGGCTGTGTATATGTATGACAACTTCTTTATCCATTCATCTGTCGATGGACATCTAGGTTGCTTCGAATAATTCATTATTGTAAACAGTGCTGCAATGAACAATGGGATACATGTGTCTTTTTCAATTTTGGTTTCCTCAGGGTCATTGGGTGGTTTTATTCCTAGGTTTTTAAGGAACCTCCATACCGCCTTCCACAGTGGCTGTATCAATTTACATTTCCACCAACAGTGCAAGAGTGTTCCCTTTTCCCCACACCCTCTCCAGCATTTATTGTTTGTAGACTTTTTGACAATGGCCATTCTGAGTGGAGTGAGATTTGATTTTCATTTCTCTAATAATGAGTGACGTTGAGCTTATTTTCATGTGTTTGTTAGCCATCAGTATGTCTTCTTTGGAGAAATGTCAGTTTAGGTCTTTTTGCCACCTTTTGATTGGGTTGTTTGATTTTCCTGGTATTGAGTTGTATGAGCTACTTGTATCTTTTGGAAATTAATCCTTTGTCAGTTGTTTCATTTGCTATTGTTTCCTCCCATTCTAAGGGTTGTCTTTTCACCTTGCTTATAGTATCCTTTGCTATGATAAAGCTATTAAGTTGAATCAGGTCGCACTTGTTTAATTTTGTTTTTATTTCTGTTGCTCTAGGAGGTGGGTCATAGAGGATGTTGCTTTGATTTATGTCATTGAGTGTTTTGCCTATAATTTCCTCTAAGAGTTTTATAGTTTCTGGTCTTACATTTAGACCTTTAAGCCATTTTGAGTTTATCTGTGTATGGTGTTAGGAAGTGTTCTAATTTCATTCCTTTACATGTAGCTGTCCAGTTTTCCCAGGACCATTTATTGAAGAGGCTCTCTTTTCCCCATTGTATATTCTTGGCTCCTTTGTCAAAACTAAGGTACCCATAGGTGCGTGAGTTTATTTCTGGGCTTTCTATCTTGTTCCATAGATGTATATTTCTGTTTTTGTGCCAGTACCATACTATCTTGATGACTGTAGCTTTGTAGTAGAATCTGAAATCAGGAAAGTTGATTCCTCCAGCTCCAATCTTCTTTCTCAAGACTGCTTTGGCTATTCGGGGTCTTTTTTGTTTCCATATGAATTGTGAAATTTTTTGTTTTAGTTCTGTGAAAAATGCCATTGGTAATTTGATAGTGATCACATTGAATCTGTAGATTACATTTGGTAGTATAGTATTGATTACATTTTTTGAAGAGTTTTAATCATAAATGGGTGCTGGATTTTGTCAAATGATATTTCTGCACCTATTGAAATTATCATATGGTTTTATATCTTTCAATTTTTTAATATGGTGTATCACATTGATTGATTTGTGTATATTGATGAATCCTTGCATCCCTGGAATAAACTCAACTTGATCATGGTGTATGAGCTTTTTAATGTGTTGTTGAATTCTGTTTGCTAAAATTTTGTTGAGGATATTTGCATCTATGTTCATCAGTGATATTGACCTGTAGTTTTCTTTTTTGTGTTGTCTCTATCTGGTTTTGGTATCAGGGTGATGGTATTCTCATAGAATGTGTTTGGAAGTTTTTCTTCCTTTGCAGTTTTTTGAAAGAGTTTTAGAAGGATAGCCATTAGCTCTTCTCTAAATGCTTGATAGAATTCTCCTGTGAAGCCATCTGGTCCTGGGCTTTTGTTTTTGGGAGAAATTTGATCACAGCTTCAATTTCAGTGCTTGTAATTGGGTTGTTCATAATTTCTATTTCTTCCTTATTCACTCTTTGAAGACTAAACTGTTCTAAGAATCTGTCCATTTCTTCCAGGTTATCCATTTTCTTGCTATATAATTGTTCACAATACTCTCTTATAATCCTTTGTATTTCTGCATTGTCTGTTGTAACCTCTCCTTTTTTATTTCTAGCTTTGTTGATTTGATTCTTCTTTTTTTCTTGATGAGTCTGCCTAATGGTTTGTCAATTTTATCTTCTCAAAGAACCGCCTTTTCATTTTATTAATCTTTACTATTGTTTCTTTCCTTTCTTTTTCATTTATTTCTGCTCAGATCTTGATTTCTTTCCTTCTACTGATTGTGGTTTTTTTGTTCTTCCTTTTACATTTTAGGTGTAAAGTTAGGTTGTCTATTCGATGTTTTTCTTGTTTCTTGAGGTAGGTTGTATTACTATAAGCTTTCCTCTTAGAACTGCATTTGCTGCATCCCATAGGTTTTGAGTTGCTGTGTTTTCATTGTCACTTGTTTCTAGGAATTTTTTGATATCCCTTTTGATTTCTTCAGTAATCTCTTTGTTATTTTAAAATGTACTGTTTAATCTCCATATGTTTGTGCTTTCTACATTTTTTTCCCTCATAATTGTTATCTAGTCTCATAGCATTGTGGTTGGAAAAGATGCTTGATGTGATTTCAATTTTCTTAAATTTACTGAGGCTTCATTTGTGACCCAAGATGTGGTCTATCCTGGAGAATGTTCCAAGTGTACTTGAGAAGAAGGTGTATGCTTCTGCAGGTGGCTGGAATGTCCTGAAGATGTCAGTGAGATCCATCTCATCTAATGAATCATTTAAGACTTGTATTTCATTATTAATTTTCTGTTTTGATGATCTTTCCATTGGTGCGAGTGGCGTGTTAAAGTCTCCTACTTATTGTATTACTGTCAATTCTCCTTTTATGTCTGTTAGTGCTTATCTTATGCATTGAGGTGCTCCTATGTTGGGTGCATAGATATTTACAATTGTTATGTCTTCCTCTTGGATTGATCCCTTGATCATTATGTAGAGTCTTTCCTTATCTCTTATAATATTCTTTATTTTAAGGTCTACTTTGTCTGATATGAGGATTGCTACCCCAGCTTTCTTTTGCTTTCCATTTGCATTGAATATACTTTTCCATCCTCCCACTTTGGTCTATATGTGTCTTTAGGTCTGAAGTGGGTTTCTTGTAGACAGCATATACGTGGGTCTTGTTTTTGTGTCCGTTCAGCCAGTCTGTGTCTTTTGGTTGGAGCAATTAATCCATTTGCACTTAAAGTAATTATTGATATATTCCTAATGCCATTGTCTTAATTGTTTGGGGTTTGTTTTTGTAGAAGTTTTTCTTCTCTTGTATTTCTCTTGTATTTCCTTCTCTTGTATTTTCTTCTCTTGTATTTCCTGTATATATTCCCCCCTTCACATTTGTTGTAAAGTTGGTTTGGTGGTACTGAATTCTCTTAACTTTTGCTTGTTTGAAAAGTTTTTGATTTCTCCATCAAATATGAATGAGATCCTTGCCAGGTAGAGTAGTCTTGGTTGTAGATTTTTCCATTTCAGTACTTTAAATATGTCCTGCCATTCTCTTCTGGCCCTGAGGTTCTGCTGAAAGATCAGCTGTTAAACATATGGGCTTTCCTGTATGTTACTTGTTGCTTTTAATATTCTTTTTTTGTGTTTAGTCTTTGTTAGTTTGATTAGTATGTGTCTTGGTGTGTTTCTCCTTGGGTTTATGCTGTATGGGACGACCCTTTGCAACTCTTGGACTTGATTGACCATTTCCTTTTCCATGTTGGGGAAATCCTCAAATATAATCCCTTCAAAAATTTTCTTATACCCTTTCTTTTTCTCTTCTTCTTCTAGGGCCCCTATAATTCGAATATTGCTGTGTTTAATATTGTCCCAGAGGTCTCTGAGACTATCCTCAGTTCTTTTCATTCTTTTTACTTTATTGTGCTTTCAGCAGTTATTTACACCATTTTATCTTCCAGCTCACTCATCCATTCTTTTGCTTCAGATATTCTGCTATTGATTCCTTCTAGAGTATTTTTAATTTCAGTAATTGTATTGTTTGTCTCTGTATATTTATTCTTTAATTCTTCTAGGTCTTTGTTAATTGATTCTTGCATTTTCTCCATTCTGTTTTCAAGGTTTTTGATCATCTTTACTGTCATCATTCTGAATTCTTTTTCAGGTAGTTTGCCTATTTCTTCTTCATTTATTTGGACTTCTGTGTTTCTAGTTTGTTCCTTCATTTGTGTAGTATTTCTCTGCCTTTTCATTATTTTTTTTAAAGTTATTGTGTTTGAGGTGTCTTTTCCCCAGGCTTCAAGGTTGAACTCTTTCTTCCTTTTGGTTTCTGCCCTCCTAAGGTTAGTCCAGTGGATTGTGTAAGCTTCCTATAGGGTGAGATTTATGCTGAGTTTTTTTTTCCTCTGTTGGGCAGGGCTGAGTGAGGTGGTAATCCTGTCTGTTGATGACTAGGTTTGTATTTTTGTCTTTGTTGTTTGGATGAGGCATCTTGCACTGGGTACTACTGGTTGTTGGGTGATGCTGGGTCTTGTATTCAAGTGGTTTCTTTTGTGAGAGTTCTCTCTATTTGATACTCTTCTAGTGTTAGGAATTCTCTGGTAATCTAGGGTCTTGGAGTCAGTGCTCCCATTCCAAAGGCTCAGGGCTTGCTCTCTGGCCAGGAACAAAGATTCCACAAGTGGTTTGTTATGGCATTAAGTGAGATTAAAATAAATACCCGAACAGGAGAAACTAAAGATGAACCCCAGACAAATGGCAGTTACAAAATCAGACAAATAATAATTAAACTAATGGAATATACACATACACATAGAAGAAGAAGAAGACGAAGAAGTGAAGTCGCTCAGTCTTCTCCGACTCTTTGCGACCGACCCCATGGATTGTAGCCCACCAGGCTCCTCCGTCCATGGGATTCTCGAGGCAAGAATACGTGAGTGGGTTGCCATTTCCTTCTCCAGGGGATCTTCCCGACTCAGGGATCAAACCCAGATCTCCCGCATTGCAGGCAGACGCTTTAACCTCTGAGCCACCAGGGAAGCCCAGACACAAAGACATATACACCTATAAACAAAATCAAAATAGTCCAACAAAAATAAAGTACAATAGATTGACCTAGTGCACAAAGGAAACCGAAAATGATATCTACCAGTTAAGATCAAACTAACTAAAGCACAAACTAAAAAAACGAAATTAAAGCAATGTGCCATGTGGGAAGTAAAGCAATGAAAACAAAACTAATAAACATGTTGAGAGGAAAGGAAATAAAGAAAAGAAAGAATAGATATGCAAAGTTAAACAAAGGTAGATAAGGAAAGTTTATATTCATTAAAGATTAATGGCAAGAGGAAAAGAAAAGTAGGTTGCTGGGAGGCAGCATGGGAGATCCCACCCATGCTAAAGTTCATGAGGAAGAGGTCTGACAGGTGAAGGTGAGTCAGGACTCAAGGGACCCCCTGGACCTGCTCGAGCATCTACCCCAAAACCAGAATTTGCCTGTCCTGCTATTTTTCACTAACTCCTCTGTTATCAACGGGTTGCTGTCCCCGACCACCTTTCTCTGAAGAAAATTAACTTAGAGCTCTAGTTATAAAGTCTCCTGGACGTAACTGCAGTGTTTCAATTCAAACCCCTCTGATAGCTTTCTAACTTGCCTGACAGGTTTATCCAAACTTTTACAACTACGCATGTGATTGTTTACAGCTTCCCAACCGTGAGAGACACATTCTAGGAATGTAGAGCCTTTTGAGGAGTTAAATATCATTAGAATAGAACTGGTTAAGGGTTTCATTGTTGAGCCAATAGTTGCTGTCAAGTTTTCCTATCTTTTATTTGTTGATATAGTTGGTATATAGAAAAAAACAGGTAGTAGCCCTGGAATTAGCAACATTAAATCTTTGAGTTAAATACTTTCTTTGTTATAACCCACTGCACCTTTGTTCTATAGGAATGTAACTTTATTTAGTACTTTGAGGGTGATGCAGATTAAACAAAAAACACTCCAAGGGAAAATGAGTTTTCTGGTTGATTAACATTTATCAAGGAAAAGAGCCATAAAATGTTAACGGGCCTCTTGGCCAGAAGATAATGTAAATCACCTGAGACCTTTTGCATACAGAAAGTTATGCATAAAGAAAGCCTGGTCTCGATAAGGATCAGGACTGCTGCCCCTGCATGACTCTGTATTTTCATTATTCTCTATGTACAACGTAAGGTATATAAGTTCCCTTTGAAAATAAAGTTACGGGTCTTGCACCAGCTTGGCCTCCCCATGTCGTACTTCCTTTCTCTCTTTATCTCTTTTTCAGGCTAATTCTTGGAGCTCAGGGGCCCTCTGAGTTCACTTTCCTCCCTGGGCTTCTAAGACGCACTCGAGAAGGTGCCCAAGGTGGGGGCACCTTCCGCTATTCGAGAGGGCGCCTGTGGCCTATGTGAACAGTGCAAGTCCCTTGTCTGGGGTTTTATTGGCTTTCTGTGTAAACCAAGGAATATCAGCCTCTTTTCTCTCCTCTATTCTCTTAACTGCAAATTCTTTCCTTATCTCTCTCTGTATCTATATATCTCTCTCGGCACGCCATCCACGCTTCGGATACCCTGGATCCAACCAGGTCTGGTCCCCGGTAGTAGGAAAAGCAAAGAAGTTAATAAATGTAGAAAAATATAATAATATGTTTAAATTTTTTAAAATTAAAATTTTTAAAAAGGGATAAAGAAAGGAAAACTCCACAAAACTGCAAAAGGCCAATGTAGAGGTAGAGATTTATAGCAACAATAAAAAGTGTGACTGAAATAAAAAAACCCTTAGAAGCTTAATTGTATTTCATAGTGCTAATAAAATCGACATCTACAATAGAGGGGAAAAAAAAGAAAAAGAAAACATCCAAAAGAAACTGCAAAACAAGTCAAAATATAAGAAGAGTAAATATTTTTCCTGAGTCACTGCTGTCAGTGTCCTTTCCATTGCTGGGTGTCACAGTCCACCTTGCACTCCTGGGGTGCCTTCCAACACTGTGCTGGTCTCTGGGCCTGCTGTGGGGGCAACTCAGACTCTAATCTGGTCCTACTCCTGTGTGTTCTTGCCTCCAATGTACACAGCTATAGGAAATAGTGCATTTTCTTTTGTGGGAGCGCTCAGTGTCCTTTTATATCTCCCATAGACACAGAGTATGCCCAGTTGATCGTGTGGATTTAATCTGCAGCTTGTACAGCTGGTGGGAAGGTTTTGGGTCTTCTTTCTTAGCCACACTGCCCCTGGATTTCAATTGTGATTTATTTCCAGCTTTGCACATGGGTCGTCCACTTGGGTTTGTTCCTGAGGCTGCCCTAGAGGACTTGGTTCTGGCCCAGTGAGGGCAAGCGGTGGAGGTGGTACAGCTGCTTGGGTCACAGGGTTTCTGGCAACACCGAGTACTCAGGATAGTTGGAAGCTAGGGCAGCAATAAATAGAGTGCTCTAGAAGGGTATGGCAACCAATATTGGCCAATACCCTCCAGTATTCTAACCTGGAGAACCGCCCTGACCGAGATGCCTGGCAGTCCACAGTCCACAGGGTCGCAGAGTTAGACACGACCAAAGCAACACCATGTGCATAGATGCAAGATTTTTTTTTGCCTGTGGCAGCTCTGCCCCAGTGAGGGTTGAGCGTGAAGGTGGCGCACCTGGTTGGGTCACAGGGACCGTGGCAGCACCAAGTGTTCAGGGATATGGACTGCCTCCGCTGTAGGAGTTACTGCCCTATCAGAATCTATTTTGAGCCTCTGGTAGCTGATGATCAGAAGATCTCTTTGGCTAGTGTTTCTCTGTAGCTCCACACATTCAGGCGCTTAGCGATCTCCCTTCCCTGGGGTTCTTCGCTGTTGTTCAGAGTGTCAGGCACAGAGAGAGGCCCCGCTAGCTGGGCGTCCTACTCTGTAGTTCAGCGCATCAGTCACTTCGAGGAACACCCTGGATAGGGTCCTGCTCTGTAGTTCAGTGCAGTCAGGGGTTTGATGGGTCAGCCTCGCTATTGTTCAGCTGCCGGTGCTGGCCTGTGGGGAGAGAGAGGCTATGGTGATGGCTCCAGCAGT
>NW_024070207.1:24288406-24316044 GCF_014754425.2 Oryx dammah
AATAGCAGAATTGATTAACCCAGATTGTATTTGATTAAGGAGTAAATGCAGCGAAACTCATTAAGTCTGCAGGTACTGAGAGCCTGGTGTCTTTTTGCTTGTCTCTCTGAGGCTTTGGGAGAGAAAGTCATTCACAACTGTTATGTGCATCCCTGTGTCATTCAGTTTTAATTTCCCCCTTTTTTTTTAAATCTCAGGTTCTACAATAACTGAAGCAAACATTTTCCATCAGGCACTTCTTGAAGGAAATACTGCTACCGAAGTTTCCCTAACAGTGTTAAATAGCATATCATTTTTCACTCAGTGTTTCAAGGTAAAAATGAAAAGGTAGAATTTAGTCAGTATCATTGCAAAAAAAAAAACCACAAAAGTTAACTAGGCAGATGAAGCTTAGTACAGTAGAAAAGCCCCCAGTGAGCATCAGGAAACTTGGGTGGCAGGCCTAGTGTGACCTCAAGAAATCACAGAGACTCAGCCTTAACATGAGAGAGTTGGACTGTTAGTAATTTGTTCCTTATTCTCCTTCTCTGTTAGTTTTGTGTTTAGAAACAGGGTTTTTTCATACTTTATGAAAATATCCAGTCATTTTTAGCCCAAATTATGATGGAGTCCGTTTATCCAAATACCCGTTGAAATGAGGTGTCTTGTGGAGCCAGAAGGTGTCCAGGCAGGCTGGCTGGCTGGCTTCCCTGGTCAGGTGCTTGTTGGTTTTACTCAATGCTTCCTCCCAGTACAAAGCATCATTGCTAGGATTAAAAAATAGAAGAAGAAGAAATTGAAAGCAGTTATCTTGCAGGGTTGTTGAAGGTGTAAAATGAGATAATGGATGTTAGAGAGCTTTGAAGAAACAGTATATAACTATGTGCTTTGCTGAGTTGCTCAGTCGTGTCTGACTCTTTGGGACCGCATGGACTGTAGCCCAAGAGGCTCCTCTGTCCCTGGGATTCTCCAGGCAAGAATGCTGGAGGGGGTTGCGATTTCCTCCTCCAGGGGATCTTCCGAACTGAGAGACTGAACCCAGGCTTCCCGCATTGCAGGAGGATTCTTTACCAGCTGAGCTACCAGGGGAGCCCATATAACCATAATGTGAGGTAACAGTAGTAGGAGAAGTCACAAGTGAAGACTCTTGCTGGCTTTTCATCTGAGTTACACAGATATTTTTCTTTTCTTTCCCCTTCTCAAAGTAATTCAGTTAGTTGCTCAGGCCTCCAGATTTACTATGGAAAGCAAGCCTGTGGTTTTCAAAGAGGCTTATAAGGAAAAGTAAATTAGATACTAATCAGAAATAAGCTGCAGTATCTTTATATGAAGTATTAAGTTTGTTCTGATTAAAATGCAACCCAAATTCATTTTTTATTATGCCAGTAAATAAGACATTTGGTTTCATGGTTTGCATTGTATTTCTTCCTGCTGTTCAGACATTTCTAACTGATGTAACATACATCTCTTGGTAGATGACGGGCACTATCCTAAGTGATTTAGAAATATTAGCTCATTTTTTATTGTGGGACTGGAGGGAGAAAAGGGGACTGCAGATGGGCACCACGGATCTTTGTGAGATGATGGGAATGACTAGATTGTAATAAATGGACAACTCTGTAAATTTACTAAAAATCATTGAATGATAAATTTAAAATAGGTAAAGTTTGTGGTATGTAAATTAAACCTCAATCAAATTAAAAGTACAAATGAGAACTGACCTTTAATTCTCCCACTAGCTTTGCAATGTAGATGCTGTTATTTTTCCCATTAAATTTTTTTTTCCTTATTTAGCTTCATGGGTCTTAGTTGCAGCACTCAGGATCTTTGATCTTCTCAGGATGCAGGATCTTTTCATTGTGGCATGCAAACTGTTTGATGCAGCATGTGGGATCTAGTTCCTTGACTAGGGTTTGAAGCTAGGCCCCTCACGTTGACAGTGCGGAGTCTTAACCAGTGGACCACCAGGGAAGTCTCTATTTTTCCCATTTTTTAAAAAAAAATTATTTATTTATTTATTTTTACTTTATTTTACTTTACAATTCTGTACTGGTTTTGCCATACATTAACATGAATCCACCACGGGTGTACATGCGTTCCCAAACATGAACCCCCCTCCCACCTCCCTCCCCATAACATCTCTCTGGGTCATCCCCGTGTACCAGCCCCAAGCATGCTGTATCCTGCATCTGACATAGACTGGCGGTTCGATTCTTACATGATATTATACATGTTTCAATGCCATTCTCCCAGATCATCTCACCCTCTCACTCTCCCTCTGAGTCCAAAAGTCTGCTATACACATGTGTTTTTTGCTGTCTTGCATACAGGGTCATCATTGCCATCTTTCTATATTCCATATATATGTGTTAGTATACTGTATTGGTGTTTTTCTTTCTGGCTTACTTCACTCTGTATAATCGGCTCCAGTTTCATCCATCTCATCAGAACTGATTCAAATGTATTCTTTTTAACGGCTGAGTAATACTCCCTTGTGTATATGTACCACAGCTTTCTTATCCATTCATCTGCTGATGGACATCTAGGTTGTTTCCATGTCCTGGCTATTATAAACAGTGCTGCGATGAACATTGGGGTACATGTGTTTCTTTCAATTCTGGTTTTCTCCGTGTGTATGCCCAGCAGTGGGATTGCTGGGTCATAAGGCAGTTCTATTTGCAATTTTTTAAGGAATCTCCACACTGTTCTCCATAGTGGCTGTACTAGTTTACATTCCCACCAACAGTGTAGGAGGGTTCCCTTTTCTCCACACCCTCTCCAGCATTTATTGCTTGCAGATTTTTGGATCGCAGACATTCTGACTGGTGTGAAGTGGTACCTCATTGTGGTTTTGATTTGCATTTCTCTAATAATGAGTGATGTTGAGCATCTTTTCATGTATTTGTTAGCCATCTGTATTTTTCCCATTTTAAAGTGAGAGAAGTGAAGCTCACAGGGAACTTAAAGTCACATAGCTAGTTGGTAGCAGATCCGGATTCTGATCTTGCCAATTATCATATGAGTCCATGCTTCTAAACACTACCCCATTCCTTTAAAAAAGTAGACTAAGGAAATAGCCAGAAAGATGGAGCACCATTCCGGGATTCTGTCTATCATCGTTACCAATAAATCTGTTACAAGTTGCATATTGGTGTTTTTTTTTTTTTAGATCTCATTCTAATTTTTTTTTTAATTAAAGGATAATTGTTTTACAGACGGAGAAGGCAATGGCACCCCACTCCAGTACTCTTGCCTGGAAAATCCCATGGACAGAGGAGCCTGGTAGGCTGCAGTCCATGGGGTCACTAAGAGTCGGACACGACTGAGCGAGTTCACTTTCAGTGTTCACTTTCATGCATTGGAGGAGGAAATGGCAACCCACTCCAGTGTTCTTGCCTGCAGAATCCCAGGGACGGGGGAGCCTGGTGGGCTGCCATCTATGGGGTCGCACAGAGTCAGACACGACTGAAGTGATTTAGCAGCAGCAGCAGCTTTACAGATTTTTGTTATTTTCTATCAATCCTGAACATGAATCAGCCATAGGTATACATATATCCCCTCGCTTTAGAAACTGCTTCCCATCTCCCGCCCCATCCCAACCCTCTAGGTTGATACAGAGCCCCTGTTTGAGTTTCCTGAGACAACAGGAAATTCCTGTTGGCTATCTACTTTACATATGGTAATGTAAGTTTCCTTCTTACTCTCCTCATACATCTCACCCTATCCTCCCCTCCTGCCACATCCATAAACCTATTCTCCATGTCTGTTTCTCCATGCTGCCCAACAAATAAATTTTTCAGTATCGTTTTTCTAGATTCTGTGTATATGTGTCAGTATATGATATTTCTCTTTCTCTTTCTGACTTACTTTACTCTATATAATAGGCTCTAGGTTCATCCACCTCATGAGAACCGACTCAAATGTGTTCCTTTTTGTGGCTGAGTAATATTCCATCGTGTATATGTACGACAACTTCTTTATCCATTCATCTGTCGATGGACATCTAGGTTCCTTCCACGTTCTAGCGATTGTAAAGAGTGCTGCAGTGAACAATGGGATACATGTGTCTTTTTCAATTTTGGTTTCCTCAGGGTATATGCCTAGGAGTGGGATGCTGGGTCATATGGCAGTTTTATTCCTAGTTTTCAAAGGAATCTCCATACCGTCTTCCATAGTGGCTGTATCAATTTACATTCCCGCCAGCAGTGGAAGAGCACTCCCTTTTCTCCACATGCTCTCCAGTATACTCTTTGTAGACTTTTTGGTGATGGCCATTCTGACTGGTATGAGGTGATATCTCATTGTAGTGTTGGTTTGCATTTCTCTAATAATGAGCAGTATTGGATATCTTTTCATGTGTTTGTTAGCTATCTGTATGTCTTCTTTGGAGGAATGTCTGTTTTGCTCTTTTCCCCACTTTTTGATTGGGGTATTTGTTTTCCTGGTATTGAATTGTATGCACTACGTGTATATTTTGGAAATTAATCCTGTGTCTGTTGTTTCATTTGCTATTATTTTCTCCTATTCTGAGGGTTGTCTTTTCACCTTGCTTATAGTACCCTTTGCTGTGCAAAGGCTTTTATGTTTAATCAGGTCCCACTTGTTTACTTTTGTTTTTATTTCCATTACTCTAGGAGGTGGGTCATAGAGGATCTTGCTTTATTTATGTCATCGAGTGTTCTGCCTATGTTTTCATCTAAGAGTTTTATAGTTTCTGGTCTTACATTTAGGTCTTTAATCCATTTTGAGTTTATCTTTGTGTGCTGTTAGGAAGTGTTCTAATTTCATTCTTTTACATGTAGCTGTCCAGTTTTCCCAGCACCATTCATTGAAGAGGCTGTCTCCGCCCCATTGTATATTCTTGCCTCCTTTGTCAAAAATAAGGTAGCCATAGGTGCATGGGTTTATTTCTGGGCTTTCTATCTTGTTCCATTGGTCTATATTTCTGTATTTGTGCCAGTACCATACCGTCTTGATGACTGTAGCTTTGTAGTATAATTTGAAATCAGGAAAGTTGATTCCTCCAGTTCAGTTCTTTCTCAGTATTGCTTTGGCTATTCAGGGTCGTTATGTGCTTCCATACGAATGGTGAAATATTTTGTTCTAGTTCTGTGAAAAGTGCCATTGGTAATTTGATTCGGGATCACACTGAATCTATAGATTGCATTTGGTAGTATAGTCATTTTCACAATACTGATTTCTCCTTCCCAGCGTCATTTCTTCCAGTTTATCCATTTTATTGCCATATAGTTGTTTGTAATAGTCTCTTATAATCCTTTGTATTTCTGCATGGTCTGTTGTAACCTCTCCTTCATTTCTAACTTTGTTGATTTGATGCTTGTCTCTTTTTTTCTTGATGAGTCTGGCTAAGGGGTTGTCAACTTTGTTTATCTTCTCAAAGAACCAGCTTTTAGTTTTATTAATCTTTATTATTGTTTCTTTCATTTCTTTATCATTTATTTCTGCTCAGATCTTTTGATTTCTCTCATTCTACTAATTTTCAGGTTTTTTGTCCTTTTTCCAGTTGTTTTAGGTGTACAGGTAGGTTGTCTATTCGATGTTTTTCTTGTTTCTTGAGGTAGGATTGTATTGCTATCAACTTCCCTCTTAGAACTGCTTTTGCTACATCCCATACCTTTTGAATTGCCATGTTTTCATTGTCATTTGTTTCTGAAATTTTTTGATTTCCCTTTTGATTTCTTCAGTAAGCTGTTGGTTATTTAGAAACCTGTTGTTTAATCTCCATTTATTTGTGTTTCTTACAGTTTTTTTCTTGTGAAAAAACCTCATCCCATCTCATAGCATGGTCAGAAAAGATGCTTGATAGGATTTCAATTTTCTTAAATTTACTGAGGTTTCATTTGTGACCCAAGATGTGGTCTATCCTGGAGAATGTTCCATGTGCACTTGAGAAAAAGATGTATTCTTCTGCATTTGGATGGAATGTCCTGAAGATATCAATGAGACCCATTTCATCTAATGTATCATTTAAGACTTGTGTTTCGTTATTAATTTTCAGTTTTGATGATCTGTCCATTGGTGTGAGTGGGGTGTTAAAGTCTCCTACTATTATTGTGTTACTGTCAAACTCTCCTCTTATGTCTGTTAGTGTTTACCTTATGTATTGAGGTGCTCCTATGTTGTGTGCCTAGATATTTACAATTGTTATGTCATCCTGTTGGATTGATCCCTTGATCATTATGTAGTGTCCTTCCTTATCTCTTGTAATATTCTTTATCTTAAGGTCTACTTTGTCTGGTATGAGGATTGCTACCCCAGCTTTCTTTTGCTTTCCATTTGCGTGGAATATATTTTTCCATCCTCTCACTTTCGGTCTATATGTGTCTTTATGTCTGAAGTGGGTTTCTTGCAGACAGCATATACATGGGTCTTGTTTTTGTATCCATTCAGCCAGTCTGTGTCTTTTGGTTGGAGCAATTAATCCATTTGCACTTAAAGTAATTATTGATATATTCCTAATGCCATTGTCTTAATTGTTTGGGGTTTGTTTCTATAGATCTTTTTCTTCTCTTGTGTTTCCTGACTATATAGTCCCTGTAACATTTGTTGTAAAGCTGGTTTGGTGGGTACTGAATTCTCTTAACTTGTGCTTGTTTGAAAAGTTTTTGATTTCTCCATCAAATTTGAATGAGATCCTTGCCAGTTAGAGTAATCTTGGTTGTAGATTTTTCCATTTCAGTACTTTAAATATATCGTGCCATTCCCTTCTGGCCTGCACAGTTTCGGCTGAAAGATCAGCTGTTAAACGTATGGGGTTTCCCCTGTGTGTTACTTGTTGCTTGTCCCTTGCTGCTTTTAATATTCTTTCTTTGTGTTTAGTCTTTGTTAGTTTGATTCGTATGTGTCTTGGCATGTTTCTCCTTGGGTTTATCCTGTATGGGACTCTTTGTGCTTCTTGGACTCGATTGACCATTTCCTTTTCCATGTTGGGGAAATTTTCAATTATAATCTCTTAAAAACTTTTCTCATACCCTTTCTTTTTCTCTTCTTCTGGGACCCCTATAATTCTAATGTTGGTGCATTTAATACTGTCCCAGAGGTCTCTGAGACTATCCTCAGTTATTTTCATTCTTTTTACTTGATTCTGCTCTTCAGCAGTTATTTCTGCCACTTTATCTTCTGGCTAACTGATCCCTTCTTCTGCTTCAGATATTCTGCTATTAATTCCTTCTAGAGTATTTTTAATTTCAATAATTGTGAAGTGATAGATAGAAGATTTCCTATAGCAGATTACTCTACCGCTGTACCTTCCCTTCCTGTCTATACAGAAGTATCTTGCCCAAAAAGATTTATTTAATCTGGTGAAACCATTGATGAGATTTTTTCAATGCCAGCTAGAAAACATTTATTAAATGTTCATTAATAGATGAAGACGCATAAACAGTAAGAAGCATTGTACTTAGTGTTAAGGTGATAAAAAGAAGATAGATTCCTATATAATGGGCTAAAATTCAAGATTTCTAAAAAATAATATTGAAATTAGGCCCTAGCCTTATGTTGATTCCTATAATATGGGTAAATCCAATATTCCTGAGAATGATTTTGAGAGAATCTAGCTTCACACTCCCTGAAAAAATCCACTGTGTACCCTGGAGCAGCTTAGTACTCACTTGCCAAGACATGTAAGCATGGAAGTTTGCAATAAGCCTGTGTTCTATGTATAGCTTATTTTCCACAAAGCAGACTGAATACATTCCACAAGTAGCAGTCACTTGCCTGTTTTGAGGATTAGATAGTCACTTTTCTACTTTTTCTATGCCAACCTGTATTTTACTCAACACTGTTTATGAGTAGAGGATGCACATGTTTCTGTTTGTGTGTGTACAATTCATCTATACTCCATTTTGTTAAAAGATCAACTTTATTTGCTGAATAGATTCTTGATATAATTTTCCTAGCATTTGGAAGTTTATAATATAAGGAACTGTTTAAATATAAAGCAAAAGAGTAAGTAAGGCAGATTGGCCTTCCCATTTTTATGGCCCAAATTGAGACCATCATCATGAAATGAGTCATGATTTCAGTCATTCATTATACATGCTGGTCTTTATGTTTTTATCTAGCTTGGGTTCTCCAGAGCAGTGCCCTAATCTTATGTTGATTGTGTATCCTCAACACACCCAGCTTAGTTTTAGGGAGAATACTGTAGGCACTTGATAGTTGATTGATTTCTGTTTGATGGCTTTTCAGATAATTATTTATGTTTTCCTATTGTTTAGTTTCCCTCGGCCTTTTTCAAAGGAAGGGCAAACATGTGTGCTGCGTTTTGCTATGAGGTTTTAAAGTGCTGCACGTCACAGATTGGCTCAACCAGGAATGAAGCCTCTGCACTTTTGTATCTTCTGATGAGAAACAACTTTGAGTACACCAAAAGGAAAACCTTTTTAAGGACACATCTGCAGGTCAGTGAAAACCAAAGCTTCTCTTTCTTGTGTTCAATCTTTAGCCTCTCTGCATTAAGGTATAGAGCTTCCCAGTCTAATGCAACACTATTAGCCACAGGTGGCCATCTGGCACTTGAAATTTAGCTAGTCTGAATTCAGGACACATTGACTTTTGAAGACTACATACAAAGAAGTAAAATATCTCAATTGTTTTATATTGACTATATGTTGAAATGATATTTTGGATATATTGGTTTAAGTAAAATAAATCAAAATTCACTTGTGTCATTTTACTTCTTAATGTGACTGCTAGACAATTTAAATAAGAGTACACATGTGACTCATATCCTATTTCTACTGGACAACACTGCTTGAGAACATAGGTGTTAAGAGCAGAGATTCCAGATTCCATGAGTATCACACACTGTGTGACCTTAGCGAGGACTTCTTTACTCTCTTAGTACCTCAGACGCTTCGTAAGTAAAATACTGGTAACTATCCCTATCCACTTGGTATGGTTTTGGTGAGGATTAAACAAGATGACTAAGTAACAAATGAAGTACTTGTGTTTTTCATCTCTACCACGCCCAGTTAGTTAAAAATAATGAGCGAAGTCTCAAGGTTTAGTGGAAAACATGGACTTTGAAATCAGACCTGCCTGGACTTAAATCATAGCTTAGCTACTTACTTAATATGTGACCCTGGTGATTTTACTCAGTCCATCTTAACTATTTGCCTCATCTGTAAAATGAGGCCAACTATGTGTCAGCTTTGTCATGAGGGTTAAAAATAAAGTGTATGTAGTGCCAGGCACAAAATGCCTAGCTCATAATAGACACTTAGTATGTGGCAGTTGTTATTCAACATCTCCATAATTTTTTGTTTGTGTGATGAAACAGGTGTGAACTAAAACACAGTTGGGAGTTCTTGGCTCAGTTGCCATCAGCTGTAATATGGGAAATGCTTGGTCATATTTCTATCTTTACTGCCATGGTCAGTCCCATTGCAGTTGTTTATTGGAGACTGGGTTATACAGGAGGAAATAGCCATAAGTAGCTTTTTAGAAACGTCATCAGTGATGTTAAAATCTGATAGAAGTATATGCTTTCTGTAAAAATCTTCTATCTAATTATATTTCGATACTTGGTCTAACATTATATGTTAGAGTATCTCATATTTGCTTTCATAGAGATGTCACTTGAATACCACCTTCCTCCAAAGCATTTCTGCAATTAGTGTGCTGATGTTTTTGAACTTCCCCATTAGGGTCCATCCTTCTGGGTTAAAACATCAATTTCTCTCAAGTCCTATATTCAAATAAAATGAATTAATAAATTGCAGACTTAGAACCATGTCTGAGTGCTCGATAAAGTGGTTAAGTAGTAATACTGTGTGTATGGTCATTTTAATCCTCATAACAGCTCTATAATGTAGGTATTGTTGTTATCCCTATATTGCCTTTAAGGAAAGTGAGACACAGGAGGGTTAATTCACTTTCTCAAAGCCATTCAATGAATAATTGATAAAGTCAAAGTTTGAATCTAGGACACTTGGACTCAAGAGCTTGCACACAACTCCTGTAGTATCTTGCTTCTCAGATCAGGAGTAAAGCATCTGGCCATGAATACTTTAGCCTGAATCATATAAGCCTTCATTAAAAGGAGCCTGCGAGATTAAAAAGCACTATGCATACATGCTCAGTTGCTTCAGTCGTGTCTGGGCTCTTTGCAACCCTGTGGACTGTAGAACGCCAGGCTCCTGTCTCCATGGGATTCTCTAGCCAAAGGAGTTGCCATGCCTTCCTCCAGGGATTGTTCCCAACCCAGGGATCAAACTCACATCTGCATCTCCTGCATTGAAGGCAGATTCTTTACTGCTGAGCCAACGGTGCAGCCTAAAAGCAACATTACATGGCATTATACTGTTATCATTATGTAGTGTATATGCTGTAACATATACTACTGTCTAAACTATTTAGGTAGGCCCTAGTCAGAAACAAAGAAAGGAGCTGAGGTACTGGAGTTGGAAGTCTGCACATTGAGATAGACTAGTGAAAAGAAATGAGAAACCATCAAAGAAATGTCCTTAATTCCCAACTTTGCTAAAACTGCTTGCTAGCAAACGTATTGAAGGTAAATACCTGACCACCATTGTATCAGTTCACTAATTATGAAAATGGTTTCAGACCTAGATGTGCTGTGTGTTTCAAAAGTTTTTCACATCAAACTAAGAAAAGTCCTGATAAAATTTGAAATTAGGAACCTCCATTGATCTATAATTCTGTTTTTGTGCCAATACCGTACTGTCTTGATTACTGTAGCTTTGTAGTATAGTCTGAAGTCAGCAAGGTTGATTCCTCTAGCTCCATTTTTCTTTTTCAAGATTGCTTTGGCTATTTGGGGTCTGTTGTCTTTCCATACATATTGTAAAATTTTTTGTTCTAGTTCTGTGAAAACTGCCATTGGCAATTTGATAGGGATTGCACTGAATCTGTAGATTGCCTTTGGTAGTATGGTCATTATCATAATATTGATTCTTGTGATCCAAGAACATGGCATATCTCTCCATTTGTGTTTTGATTTTTTCATCAGTGTCTTAGAGTTTCCTTCATTTCAGTCTTTTGCCTCGTTAGGTAGGTTGACTCAGTTCGGTTCAGTTCAGTTCAGTCGCTCAGTCGTGTCTGACTCTTTGCGACCACATGAATCCCAGCACGCCAGGCCTCCCTGTCCATCACCATCTCCAGGAGTTCACTCAGACTCCCGTCCATCGAGTCCGTCATGCCATCCAGCCATCTCATCCTGGGTCGTCCCCTTCTCCTCCTGCCCCCAATCCTTCCCAGCATCAGAGTCTTTTCCAATGAGTCAAGTCTTCGCATGAGGTGGCCAAAGTACTGAAGCTTCAGCTTTAGCATCAGTCCTTCCAAAGAAATCCCAGGGTTGATCTCCTTCAGAATGGACTGGTTGGATCTCCTTGCAGTCCAAAGGACTCTCAAGAGTCTTCTCCAACACCATAGTTCAAAAGCATCAATTCTTCGGTGCTCAGCCTTCTTCACAGTCCAACTCTCACATCCGTACGTGACCACAGGAAAAACCATATATAGCCTTGACTAGACGGACCTTAGTCAGCAAAGTAATGTCTCTGCTTTTGAATATACTATCTAGGTTGGTCATAACTTTTCTTCCAAGGAGTAAGCGTCTTTTAATTTCATGGCTGCAGTCACCATCTGCAGTGATTTTGGAGCCCCCAAAAATAAAGTCTGACACTGTTTCTACTGTTTCCCCATCTATTTCCCATGAAGTGATGGGACCAGATGCCATGATATTCGTTTTCTGAATGTTGAGCTTTAGGCCAACTTTTTCACTCTCCTCTTTCACTTTCATCAAGAGGCTTTTTAGCTCCTCTTCACTTCCTGCCATAAGGGTGGTATCATCTGCATATCTGAGGTTATTGATATTTCTCCCAGCAATCTTGATTCAAGCTTGTGTTTCTTCCAGTCCAGCATTTCTCATGATGTACTCTGCATAGAAGTTAAATAAGCAGGGTGACAATATACAGCCTTGACGTATTCCTTTTCCTATTTGGAACCAGTCTGTTGTTCCATGTCCAGTTCTATCTGTTGCTTCCTGACCTGCATACAGATTTCTCAAGAGGCAGGTTAGGTGGTCTGGTATTCCCATCTCTTTCAGAATTTTCCACAGTTTATTGTGATGCACACAGTCAAAGGCTTTGGCATAGTCAATAAAGCAGAAATAGATGTTTTTCTGGAATTCTCTTGCTTTTTCCATGATCCAGCGGATGTTGGCAATTTGATCTCTGGTTCCTCTGCCTTTTCTAAAACCAGCTTGAACATCAGGGAGTTCATGGTTCACGTATTGCTGAAGCCTGGCTTGGAGAATTTTGAGCATTACTTTACTAGCATGTGAGATGAGTGCAATTGTGCGGTAGTTTGAGCATTCTTTGGCATTGCCTTTCTTTGGGATTGGAATGAAAACTGACCTTTTCCAGTCCTGTGGCCACTGCTAGGTTGACTCCTAGGTATTTTATTTTTTTTGTTGAAGTAGTGAATGCAGTTGCTCCTTAATTTCTCTTTCTGATTTTTCATTGTTACTGTATAGGAATGCCAGGGATTTCTGTGTATTAATTTTGTATCCTGCAACTTTACTAAGGTTGCTATTTCTTTGTTTTATGATATGACTTTGTCGTTAGCTTTTCAAAAATTAATTACTTTATCTTAATTGGAGGCTAATTACTTTACAATATTATAGTGATTTTTGCCACACATTGACATGAATCAGCCATGGTTGTATAAGTGTTCCCCATCTTGAACCCCCCTCCCACCTCCCTCCCCATCCCATCCCTCTGGGTCATCCCAGGGCACCAGCCCTGAACACCCTGTCTCATGCATCAAACCTGGACTGGTTCTGTTCTTCGATCTGTTTCACATATGATAATATACTTGTTTCAATGCTATTCTCTCAAAGCATCCCACCCTCGCCTTCTCCCACAGAGTCCAAAAGACTGTTCTTTACATCTGTGTCTCTTTTGCTGTCTTGCATATAGGTCATCGTTACCATCTTTCTAAAGTCCATATATACGCATTAGTATAACGTATTGGTGTTTTTCTTTCTGACTTATTTCACTCTGTATAATAGGCTCCAGGTTCATCTACCTCGTTAGAACTGATTCAAATGCATTCTTTTTAATGGCTGAGTAATATTCCATTGTGTATACGTACCACAGCTTTCTTATCTATTTGTCTGCCGATGGACATCTAGGTTGCTTCCATGTACTGGCTATAGTAAATAGTGCTGCAATGAACATTAGGTTACACGTGTCTCTTTCAGTTCTGGTTTCCTCGGTGTGGATGCCCAGCAGTGGGATTGCTGGGTCATATGGCAGTTCTATTTCCAGTCTTTTAAGGAATCTCCACACTGTTCTCCATGTGGCTGTACTAGTTTACATTCCCACCAACAGTGTAAGAAGGTTCCCTTTGCTCTGCACCCTCTCCAGCATTTATTGTTTGTAGACTTTTGATAGCAGCCATTCTGACTGGCGTGAGATGATACCTCATTGTGGTTTTGATTTGCATTTCTCTGATAATGAGTGATATTGAACATCTTTTCGTGTGTTTGTTAGCCATCTGTATGTCTTTTTTGGAGAAATGTTTGTTTACTTCTTCAGCCCATTTTTTGATTGGGTCATATATCTTTCTGGAATGGAGCTGCATGAGCTGCTTGTACATTTTTGAGATTAATTCTTTGTCAGTTGCTTCGTTTCCTCTGTCTTTAGCTTTTTACAATTTTTTTCTTTATTTTTGCCCGTGCTGGGTTCTTCATTGCTGTGCAGGCTTTCTCTAGTTGTGGCAAGCAAGGGCTATTCTTCCTTGTTGTGCCAGCTTCTCATTGCATTGGCTTCTCTTGTTGCAGAGCATGGGCTCTCGGATGCTCAGGCTTCAGTAGCCACAGCATGTGGGCTTAGTAGTTGTAGCTCACGGGCTTTAGAGTGCAGGCTCAATAGTTCTGGCACAGATTTACTTGATTCTCAGCATGTGGGATCTTCCTGGACCACGGATTGAACCCATATCTCCTGCATTGGCAGGCAGATTCTTTACCACTGAGCCCCCAGGCCAGCCCCTAAAGTTGTTGTTTCAATAGAAGAATTTAAACCACTCACGTAGGAGGAAAATAGATTTTGATGGAACTCTATAAAATCTTTAAAAGAAGCATTTTGTATGAGTGCTCATGGGTTGGTACACTGAAGAAAAGAAGCAAAAAAATAAAAATAAAATAAAATAAATAAAAAGAAAAGAAGCAGCATGTATTCAAAAGACATTTGAAAAAATGACATTTGAAAAATAACATTGAAAAAAAGACATTTCTTCTTTCCACAGATAATAATTGCTGTAAGCCAGTTGATAGTAGATGTAGCACTAAGTGGAGGATTGAGATTTCAGGAGTCTTTATTCATTATCAATAACTTTGCAAACAGTGACAGACCTATGAAGGTATGTTCTCACTTTAAGTGAAAAATTAGAACCATGTTCAATGTTAGGGGCGTTTCACTCCTCAAGTTAAACTGCGCTTTGCATTCACAACATTTATATAGTATCAAGTGTACAGAAAGTGAGCTTCATAGGTCAAGGCTTTGTCTCGTATATCCCTGTACCTCTGGCACCTAGAATACTGCCAGGTACACAGTAAACATTCAGTATTAGTTGAATGAGTGAATGAATGACTATACTATGTATACATAATTATGATATAATTTTAATTTTCTCTGTGCTTGATATTTAAACTTAGAAAAGAAATGTGTGTGTGTTTTTTTTTCCCTCAACCATTGTTCCCATTTATGCTGCTGCTGCTAAGTTGTTTCAGTCATGTCCAACTCTGTGCGACCCCATAGATGGCAGCCCACCAGGCTCCCCCATCCCTGGGATTCTCCAGGCAAGAACACTGGAGTGGGTTGCCATTTCCTTCTCCAGTGCGTGAAAGTGAAAAGTGAAAGTGAAGTCACTCAGTTGTGTCTGACTCTTAGTGACCCCATGGACTGCAGCCCACCAGGCCCCTCCATCCATGGGATTTTCCAGGCAAGAGTACTGGAGTGGGGTGCCATTGCCTTCTCTGGTTCTCATTTATAAGATTGGCTAAATAAGCACTGAGTTGGAAATTTCACAAAACTTCACTTACTAGAGTAGCTAACAGCTGCCTGATCCTTTGCCAGCAGATGAGGAATGGCACAGAAGGGATTCATTACTTGATGATTTTCTGAGCTTAAAGAATCATCTGTTAACTGGGGCCTTCCAGAGATACTTATTGGCAAACCCACGTCCAAGGCTGTTGTTCTTAGGCAACAGTTGGCTGAGGCCAAACCCATGACCCTGAACACCGTTAGTCTTGCCTACCTATATACTTCAAACCTAAAACGTTGTAAAAGTTCATGCGCCGGGGTCCAGCCCCCGCAGGATCCAGGGAAACCCGAAGGAGAAATGGCGTCAGCGATTGATTTAGAGAGAGAAGGAAAGAAAGTTGAAGATAAGAAAATAGAGGAGAGAAAGAGGCTGATATTCCTTGGTTTACATAGAAAGCCAATAAAACTCTGAGACAAGAAGTTTGCCCTGTTCACGGAGGCCACAGGTGCCCTCCTGGTCTCCCGAGGGAGTGAAGACGCAGAATGTCTTCCCGTTCAGGTCTTAGAAACCCGGGCAGATAAGTGAACGCAGGGAGCCCCTATGCTCCAAGGTATCAGCCTGAAAAGGAGGGAGAGGGAGAGAGAGAGAGAGAGAGAGAAAAAGAAAAAAAAGAAGAAAAAACACAGGGTGACCAAGCTGCTTTGGAGAGTGAGGCCCCCAAAACTTTATTTTTCAAAAGGTACTTTTATACCTTGCCTTATACATAGAGGGAAATGAAAGATGCAATGTCATACAGAGTCAGTCCAAACATTCCAGCAGTTTTGCCCTTATCCAAACCATGATTTTTCTGCATACCTTTCCCACAAATGATGTTGTGTACAGTATCTTCTGGCCTTGGAGGCCTGTGAACATTTTATGACCCTCTTTTGATAAAGGCTGCTCAACCAGGAAACTTATTTTCCCTCAAAGTGTTTTTTCTTTATATTTCTAATCTATGTCAGCCTCAGAAATTGCCAGACAGAGTTACGTTTTTCACAGAGCAAAGGTGCAATGAGTTACAAGAAAGAACCAATTAGCTCAAAAGTCTGATACGGTTAAATTCAAGGCTACACTTGTTTTTCTTGCATTCTCACTATGTTAACTAATGCATTCCCAGGTGCACAGTGGATAAGAGATATGGGAACTTAGCAACAAGCATTGGCCCAATAATGAAATCCTACATCAGCACTAGCACTACTCTAATAACTTTTAACTCTTTCAAAGGCTCTATGTTTTAGGCTTTCTGTGCCTCTCACAGTTGGGAGGCTGTAAATAATCACATGCGTAGCTGTAAGAGTCTGGATATACCTGCTAAGCAAGCTAGAATGTTAACAGAGGGGGTTTGATTTGAAATATTCCTCTCATGTCCAGCAGACTTATTAGCTATAGCCCTCAGTTGATTTTCTCCAGAGAAAAGTGGTCAGGGTTAGCCCCCTGTTAATGTCAGAGGAGTTGGTGAAAGTCATGAAACAGTAAAACGGACAGATTCTGGTTTTGGGGTAGATGCTCAAGAAAGCCTAGAGAGCCCCTTGAGTTCTGAAGCCTTGCTTAACAGTTCTCTTGCACATGACCTTGTCATGGGTGGGATCTCCCGTGGTGGCTTCTGGCATTCATGTGTTGTTTTGTTGCATGGAGAGTAGGTTCTGTTCTTCAGTGATGTATGTGTACAAGGGAAGAAGATTCCCTTGCCAATAGAGAATGTTTCCTCCCAGAGGAATCATCCCCATTCTTGGGAAAGGTCATCTTCCAGCATAATTTGACAATTTGTGTAAAATCTGGAAAAAAAAAGTTCACAGTCACAGCATACTTTATGTTTGGGACGTGTTGAATCTTTGTACCAAAACATATTCCCATAGGAATGTTGCTTAGACTGAAAAAACAACAACAACAAAAACAAAAACACACAAACAACACTGAATAGTACCAGCCATTCTCGGGCTGGGAAAGTTTGCTTTTCAGCCAGTTCTACTGGTTCCCTAAGAAATCAGTATATGTTCCATTTAACCCCAAGAGCACAGAAATAGCTTATGTCATTTAGCATCTTTTACTCATACCCTAAGAGTTTATTTTCCTAGTTATTTTTTTTACCATCCTTAATTCCATGTTATATAAAAGTTAGACTACCAATTTTTTCAAAGTAAATGGGGTCTGTTTTAGACCTCCGTGATAGGAAATCTTTTTCATGACTCATTTGTGAAATGACAGTTTTATTCTGGTAGGGCAATCATTACCAATAAACTCTATTACAACAAAGGTATAGATTTCTCCCAGTAAATGAAATCTCTACTAATGTATAAGAAGAGAAGAAGAATCTCTACTATTGCATATATATCTATACACACACACACATGCGTGCACACACACATATGGATAATCATTTTTAAAAGTCATCTTCAAAGAAGACACTTTTGAATATAATTTTCTCCACCTTTGGTGGATTCACATTGAAAAGCTGCCTAAGGCCTGTACCTGTCCCTACTCCTCTTCTCAGATCCCTACATATAATTGTGATTACTCTGCTGGAGTGAATAGGAAGCCATAGGACTGACAAAGAGGAAACTCTAACTTTGTGCTTTTGAGGACAAAAGCAATGCTTTAAGAGAAAGTAATGATCTCTTTAAACTCTTCAGAGTGTTCTGTGATTCCTAAACTCTTCTTTGCATAATTGGAAATGTCTACAGTATGGTTTTCACATCAAAGCATAGGGCCGTTGGTAGATGGAAGAGTGACTAAGGTCATGAGCTCTGTAGCCCAACTGCCTGAGTGTCAGTCCTGTCTCTACCACCTACCAACGTCACAGCTTTGGCCAAACTACATAACTGCTGTGTACATTGGTTTTCCCATTGGTGAAATGAATTATAATAGTACTTAATTCATAATGTTGTTATAAAGTTTAAAACATGTAAAGTGCTCAGGCCACTCCTTGGCGCATAGTATGATATCAATTTTAGTTACTATTGTAACTAAAACTAAACAATAAAGGCGAATATGGATTACCTTCATGGCAATCAAATTGACAGCAGAGGAGGTGGAGTGCAAAACCAGGCAGTCTGGCTCCAGAGTTCATGCTTTTATGTGTTAGGAATATACTGCCATCAAACTCACTGGCTTTGAAGCCTGAGGTAGTAGACTATTTTTTCTAAAGAATTAATGTAAAACTCTTTAGGCATGCCCACATGCCAAGAACCAAGAACCAAATACCGAGATCTCTGACAAGGGGTAAAAGTTCTATGTTATTCCCAAGACGGGCTGCTTAGGCTTAGAGCACACCAATAATATTGATAAATATGTCTTTTTTGTTTGTTCTGATATTGCGCAACTGCTTTTCCCTCAGAAGTCAAAGACTTGACCGAGAGAATCCGTACTGTTCTTATGGCCACAGCTCAAATGAAGAAGCATGATAAGGACCCCAAAATGCTAATTGATCTCCAGAATAGCTTAGCCAAGTCCTACACAAGTATCTCAGAGCTCAGGAAAACGTGGCTTGATAGCATGGCCAAGATTCATATAAAAAATGGAGATTTTTCAGAGATGACTACTTATCACTTTGTTCGAAACACAAGCCGTCCCAAAGCCCTGGAGCACAATCTCACGGTTCCTTCTTTGTCTCCTTTTTCAGGCAGCAATGTGTTATGTCCACATAGCAGTCTTGGTTGCAGAATTTCTTCATCAAAAAAGTGAGATATTTCTATTCTTAGGGATGGGGAGAACTTCAGTTAGCCCAAGGAATTTTATCTTTGTAGCTTGCAGCTATGAATGGGATATGATTGAGCTCTGAAAAATATGCTCACCTTTCATCTCACTCACTGTTGAGCAGAAGTTGTTCTAAAAGAAAACTGGATTGTTCATTTCCCTTCTGCTTTCATTAAGAGTACATGAATAAGTTAAATAGTACAGGGCCAGGCCTGATGCTCAATGTTTGTTTCCCAAGACCGTCTCCCTGGAAGACTGCCACAGATTAAATTCTTCTGAGGGCTTATGGGAAGCTCTGGATAACATACATCACTTATTTTCCCCTGTCTGCCCCAACTTTACCAACAACTGTCCATGAATTCTATCTCTACAGCCATTTTAGTATAACAGAATCTTGGTATTAAAGGGGAGTTGAGAGGACTTCCCTGCACTCCCAGTGCAGGGCTCATGTTCTATCCCTGGTCAGGGAATCATGCTGCAACTAAAGGTCTCACCTGCTACAACTAAGACCCAGTGCAGGCAAATAAAGAAAGAAATATATTTTCAAAAATGCTAAAAAGACAAAAAAGGGAGTTCACACATCAGCTAGATGGCCCTGTAATATGTCGTTTGTTTGTATACCCATCTCAAGAACAATTTGGCATCCATACATAGATGAAGTGCCTTTGTGGGAGCTGTGGGATCCAGCCCCGCATACCAAGGGACCTGGAGGAATTTTACCCCCCCATGTATCAGGTAATGGGCAGACAGACCTGTGTGCTGTCTGTGGACCTTGCAGTGGCCTATGAGCTGGCTCCAGCCCCTGTCAGCTGCAGTCTAGGATCCCTTGGAGAACACTTGTTTTCGATAATCACCCACAGACGAGAAAGCCTTGGGGGAAGCCCAGAAGTCCAGTGGAGAAGTTCCAGCATGTTATTGGAGCAAAAATTATACAAGTTTGAATGCATTGAAGAGGGTAAGAGGAATAGTTTGATTTATTCATGTCACCTTTTCCACAAGGTGGCACAGCTCAGTGCCAAGAGAGACTTTCTCACCCTTGATTTCTAACGCAGGGAAAAGTGAGAGCATATGAAGGGGTGCTGTGTTTCCCAGCAGCACAGGATGCTCCCAAAGAGGCCCATTTCTCTCTTGCTCTATCCAGAGTACTGAGTTGTGAGCTGAATGATGGAGGCAGAGAGAGGCTGAGAGAGCAGCAGATAGGATTCTTAGAGGGCATTACACGCAAACAGACCCTACTAACCACGTCATGGACTCCACGAAAAAGCCTGCCAACACATCCCTAGAGATATTTAGCCTGTGGGTCCCCCACTGGCCCACAGGCACCCCCTGTGCTCCATGTGCCTCAACCACACTCTCTTCCATCCTGTAGCTGGATCTATGTGCTTGCATGTGCAGAAAGCCAGCCAGAGTTTGTGGGCCAGGGAAAGAACACAAGTAGCACCACCCTTGGGAAATCAAATGGGAGGCTGTTAGCACCTGCCCTGCTATGTTACATGATGGAGAAAAGACATATGTGCTCATGAATTCTGTCATATGTGGGAGCCAGAATCACAGAGCAGGTGTACCCATCCAACGTCTGTGAAAGCCTCAGAATCCCTAGCAGGACAGATGGAAAGTATTTCTCACCCTCAGTCAGTAAAATTGGTTGAAGGTGGCTGCCATTTCAAATGTGAAGATAGCAATGCAAAATTTCAAGGAACATGAAAAATGAAGGAAATATGACACCCCAAAGGATCATAACAATCTTATAGTAAGAAAGACATGGAGATCTGCAGCTTATCCAAGAAAGAATTCAAAATAGTTTTTCTAAGGAAGCTCAATGAGCTACAATAAAATAGAAAATTTAGTAAAATCAGGAAAATAATACACAGACAAAATGAGGAGTTAAATGGAGATGGAAATCTCATAAAAAGAGCCAAACATTTCCTGGCACTTACGAATACAATGAATGAAGTTAAAACTGAAATAAGAGTGTTAAAAACAGAATGGATCAAGGAGAAGTACTAATCTGCATTAAAATACTAGACCTTTGAAATTATGGAGTCAGAGGAGAAGATAAGGATGAAGAGTAAAGAAAGCCTACATGATCTGTGGGATGCTATCAGCAGAAACCTTACAGGCTAGGAGAGGGTAGGATGATATTTTTCAAGTTCTGAAAGGGAAAAATAACTGCCAACCAAGGATACTCCATCCAGCAAATTTGTCCTTCAGAAATGGACAGATCAGTACTTTTCCAGGAAAACAAAAGCTGAGGGAGTCCATCACCACTAGACCTGACTTCCAAGAAATGCTGAGAAAAGTTCTTCCTGTTGAAGTGAAATGATGCTAATTAGTGTTATGGAAACATGAAATGGATCCATATGTATGGATGAAGAAGACATGGCTCATGTAGTCAAAGGAAAGAAGGGAATCCTACTATTTGTGACAACACAGATGGATGTTGAGGGTATCATGCTAAGTGAAATAAATCTGAGAAAGAGAAAGACAAATACTGTACAATGTTACTTATACAGGAAATCTTAAGCCAAACTTGCAGCTGCAGAAAGTAGAATGGTGGTAGCCAGAGGGATACCAAAAATAGGGTGATTTTGGTCAAAGGGTACAAATTTCCACTTACAGGATGACTATGTTCTGGATATCTAATGTATATAGTGATTATAGTGAAGAAGATTTTATTATATACTTGAACGTTGCTAAGAAAGTAGATTTAAATGTTTTTACTCTGTCCAAAATGGTAATTATGTGTGGTGATGAACTCTAATGTAATCATTTCACAATATATACATGCATCAAATCAACACATACACCTTAAATGTACACAGTGTTCCATATCAATTGTGTCTCAATAGAGCTGGGGGTGGTTGTCTGGCTGGCGGGGGGCAGGGGGATCCACAAAAGGAGTCATGGTCTTACAGGGCTCAGGATTCAACAAGTCTAATTCAGGAATCTGCCCGAAAGCTTCTCTTTCCAAAATTAGTATTGTGGACTACTGTAACAACTAACAACTTAAACAGTAAAACGGTTGAGTTAAGAGAACAGATACACATATATGTATGGCTGAGCCCTTTGCTGTCCACCTGAAACTGTCACAGCATTATTATCTGGCTCTACTCCAATACAAAATAAAAGTTTTTAAAAAATTGATTGACATTGGACACTGCAAAGAAATCTCCCACTGTCGATCATAATTGCAATGAAGTTGGCCAAAAACTTCATTTGGGTTTCTTGTAACATCATATGGAAAACCCCAAAAGAACTTTTTGGCCAACTCAATATTTCCTTGAAGACAGTCAAATGAGTAACATTACCACAAAATGAAACCATCTTGTGGGAGTCACATCACTCTGGTTTTGGCTCTGAGAACACAACCATGTTTTATGTTTTAATTCGAGAATTTCTATAGTTAACCAGGTATTTTTCTTCACAAACAAAATGGCATAACTAAAATGATTCATTTTACTTGCATATTAAATTAACCACCTTCTGTTTGATACTGAATTTCTTTTCAACAATAATATGTTTGAAATTGACATGCTCTAGTATTTTCTTTTTAGTACATATGTGGTTTTAAAGTGGAGAACAAGATTAAGTATCAACAGAAGGCCTTGTTTGAGGCTTCTTTTCCCTACATCACTGGTATGCCTGTGAAATTGCCATAAAAACAAATACTGAAATTGCATGCCTGCAGTTAAAAATAAACTAACAAATATGAGACCCCTAAACACAGTACCTAATAAAGATTTAGGTGTGTCTTTCAGATATATCAGGTTAATATTATGTCATCTTTTCAGTTATTAGAAATTTGAAATGAGTTTTATGTCTACTAAGTATAAACCTATACCTGTTAGATACTGAAAATAGTTAAATATAATAAGGTATTTCCCCAGAATTTTTTGACAAGTGTAAAGACCTTAAAACAAAGCAAAAATGAAGAATTATTTATCTCCATTATCAGTACTTAAGCTTTTGGAATTATCACTATAGTATTGAAGAAAAGAGCAAATATATATAAATATTGCTGTGAGTTTTTTTGGACATTGGCTTGAGGCAGACAGCCTGAAAACCAAACAATGTGACATATTTCAATAAGTGAAACAGTGCTTTTAAACTAATCATTTAAATATTTATTTCACAGTACTTTCAAGGTTTTTGGGTTTTTTTTTTGTTTGTTTTTCTGTTTTTTTTTTTAAGAATTTATCCTTCATAGAAATCAAAGAGCCCTTCTCTGAGTAGGAAAAAATGATATTTTGCATTTTAACAAAAAGTAATGTTAAATTTAGGACAAGTTTACATATGTATTTATAGGTGCTATCTATTTTTAAGCCTGGAAAATTCTACTCACTGAAATGAGAAACTCTTACTCTGAAATGGTGGCATTAGTAAAATCCTTAGAGTTTCCTTCCCTTAGCCTCAATCATTCCAATGATCCCAAACACCTGATTTTGCTAATTTCATGATTAACGTGTGATAGTTATGACAAGGTAAACCACTAATGGTTGTTTGAGGAGGCCTTACAAATAGTTGTGAAGAGAAGAGTAGTGAAAAGCAAAGGAAAAAAGGAATAATATACCCATTTGAATGCAGAGTTCCAAAGAACAGCAAGGAGAGATAAGAAAGCCTTCGTCAGTGATCAGTGCAAAGCAATAGAGGAAACCAATAGACTGGGAAAGAGTAGAGATGTCTTCAAGAAAATTACAGACACCAAGGGAACATTTCATGCAAAGATGGGCTCAATAAAGGGCAGAAATGGTATGGATGAAACAGAAGAAAAATTTTAAGAAGAGATGGCAAGAATACACAGAAGTATACAAAAAAGATCTTCATGACCCAGATAACCACATGGTGTGGTCACTTACCTAGAGCCAGACATCGTGAAATGCAAAGTCAAGTGGGCCTTCGGAAGCATCACTAAGAACAAAGTTAGTGGAGGTGATGGAATTCCAGTGGAGCTATTTCAAATCCTAAAAGATGATGCTGTTAAAGTGCTGCACTCAATATGCCAGCAAATTTGGAAAACTCGGCAGTGGCCACAGGACTGGAAAAGGTCGGTTTTCATTCCAATCCCAAAGAAGGGCAATGCCAAGAATGCTCAAACTACCGCACAATTGCACTCCTCTCACACGCTAGTAAAGTAATGCTCAAAGTTCTCTAAGCCAGGCTTCAGGAATATGTGAACCGTGAACTTCCAGATGTTCAAGCTGGATTTAGAAAAGGTAGAGGAACCAGAGATGAAATTGCCAACATATGTTGGATCATTGAAAAAGCAAGAGAGTTCCAGAAAAACATCTATTTCTGCTTTATTGACTATGCCAAAGCCTTTGTGTGCATCACAATAAACTGTGGAAAATTCTGAAAGAGATGGGAATACCAGACCACCTGATCTGCCTCCCGAGAAATCTGTATGCAGATCAAGAAGCAGCAGTTAGAACTGGACATGGAACAACAGACTGGTTCCAAATAGGAAAAGGAGTACGTCAAGGCTGTATATTGTCACCCTGCTTATTTAACTTCTATGCAGAGTACATCATGAGAAATGCTGGACTGGATGAAGCACAAGCTTGAATCAAGATTGCTGGGAGAATTATCAATAACCTCAGATATGCAGATGACAGCACCCTTATGGCAGAAAGCAAAGAAGAACTAAAAAACCTCTTGATGAAAGTGAAAGAGGAGAGTGAAAAAGTTGGCCTAAAGCTCAACATTCAGAAAACTAAGATCATGGCACCTAGTCCCACCACTTAATGGCAAATAGATGGGAAAACTGTGGAAACAGTGACAGACTTTAATTTTGGGGCTCCAAAACCACTGCAGATGGTGACTGCAGCCATGAAACTAAAAGACACTCGCTGGCTCCTTGGAAGAAATGCTATGACCAACCTAGAAACCATATTAAAAAACAGAGACATAACTTTGCCAACAAAGGTCCACCTAGTCAAACCCTTGGTTTTTCCAATAGTCATGTATGGATGTTAGAGTTGGACTATAAAGAAAGCTGAGCACCAATAAATTGATGCTTTTGAACTGTGGTGATGGAGAAGACTCTTGCGAGTCCCTTCGACTGCAAGGAGATCCTACCAGTGCATCCTAAAGGAAATGGGTCCTGAATATTCATTGGAAGGACTGATGCTAAAGCTGAAACTCCAATACTTTGGCCACCTGATGCGAGGAACTGACTCATTGGAAAAGACCCTGATGCTGGGAGGGATTGAGGGTGGGAGGAGAAGGGGATGACAGAGAATGAGATGGTTGGATGGCATCACAGACTCGATGGACATGAGTCTAAGTAAACTCCGGGAGTTGGTGATGGACAGGGAGGCCAGGTGTGCTGCAGTCTATGGGGTCACAAAGAGTAAGACATGACTGAGCAACTGAACTGAACTGAAACCACTAATGTTAAAACACAAGTTAAACTCTTCATCTGTTACCTTGTCTTCCAGTCTGAGAAATCCATAACCTAGGTTCAGTTTAGTTCAGTCGCTCAGTTGTGTCCGACTCTTTGCGACCCTATGAATCACAGCACTCTAGGGCTCCCTGTCCATCACCATCTCCCGGAGTTCACTCAGACTCACGTCCATCGAGTCCATGATGCCATCCAGCCATCTCATCCTCGGTCGTCCCCTTCTCCTCCTGCCCCCAATCCCTCCCAGCATTAGAGTCTTTTCCAATGAGTCAACTCTTCTCATGAGGTGGCCAAAGTACTGGAGTTTCAGCTTTAGCATCACTCCTTCCAAAGAAATCGCAGGGTTGATCTCCTTCAGACTGGTTGGATCTCCTTGCAGTCCTAGGGACTATCAAGAGTCTTCTCCAACACCACAGTTCAAAAGCATCAATTCTTCGGCACTCAGCCTTCTTCACAGTCCAACTCTCACATCCATACATGACCACAGGAAAAACCATAGCCTTTACTAGATGGACCTTAGTGGGCAAAGTAATGTCTCTGCTTTTGAATATACTATCTAGGTTGGTCATACCTTTTCTTCTAAGGAGTAAGCGACTTTTAATTTCATGGCTGCAGTCACCATCTGCAGTGGTTTTGGAGCCCCAAAAAATAAAGTCTGACACTGTTTTACACTGTTTCCCCATCTATTTCCCATGAAGTAATGGGACCGGATGCCATGATATTCGTTTTCTGAATGTTGAGCTTTAGGCCAACTTTTTCACTCTCCTCTTTCACTTTCATCAAGAGACTTTTTAGTTCCTCTTCACTTCCTGCCATAAGGGTGGTATCATCTGCATATCTGAGGTTATTGATATTTCTCCCAGCAATCTTGATTCAAGCTTGTGTTTCTTCCAGTCCAGCGTTTTTCATGATGTACTCTGCATAGAAGTTAAATAAGCAGGGTGACAATATACAGCCTTGACGTACTCCTTTTCCTATTTGGAACCAGTCTGTTGTTCCATGTCCAGTTCTAACTGCTGCTTCCTGACCTGCATACAGATTTCTCAAGAGGCAGGTCAGGTGGTCTGGTATTCCCATCTCTTTCAGAATTTTCCACAGTTTATTGTGATGCACACAGTCAAAGGCTTTGGCATAGTCAATAAAGCAGAAGTAGATGTTCTTCTGGAACTCTCTTGCTTTTTCCATGATCCAGCAGATGTTGGCAATTTGATCTCTGGTTCCTCTGCCTTTTCTAAAACCAGCTTGAACATCAGGGAGTTCATGGTTCACGTATTGCTGAAGCCTGGCTTGGAGAATTTTGAGCTTTACTTTACTAGCATGTGAGATGAGTGCCATTGTGTGGTAGTTTGAGCATTCTTTGGCATTGCCTTCTTTGGAACTGGAATGAAAACTGACCTTTTCCAGTCCTGTGGCCACTGCTGAGTTTTCCAAATTTGCTGGAGTATTGAGGGCAGCACTTTCACAGCATCATCTTTCAGGATTTGAAACAGCTCAACTGGAAATCCATCACCTCCGCTAGCTTTGTTCATAGCGATGCTTTCCAAGGCCCACTTGAGTTCACATTCCAGGATGTCTGGCTCTAGATGAGTGATCACATCATCATGGTTATCTGAGTCGTGAAGATCTTTTTTGTATAGTTCTTCCGTGTATTCTTGCCACCTCTTCTTAATATCTTCTGCTTCTGTTAGGTCCAGATCATTTCTGTCCTTTATCGAGCCCATCTTTGCATGACATGTTCCCTTGGTATCTCTAATTTTCTTGAAGAGATCTCTAGTCTTTCCCATTCTGTTGTTTTCCTCTATTTCTTTGCATTGATTGCCGAAGAAGGCTTTCTCATCTCTTCTTGCTATTCTCTGGAACTCTGCATTCAGATGCTTATATCTTTCCTTTTCTCCTTTGCTTTTCGCCTCTCTTCTTTTCACAGCTATTTGTAAGGCCTCCCCAGACAGCCATTTTGCTTTTTTACATTTCTTTTCCATGGGGATGGTCTTGATCCCTGTCTGCTGTACAATGTCACAAATGTCATTCCATAGTTCATTAGGCAGTCTATCAGATCTAGGCCCTTAAATCTATTTCTCACTTCCACTGTATAATCATAAGGGATTTGATTGAGGTCATACCTGAATGGTCTAGCAGTTTTCCCTACTTCAATTTGAGTCTGAATTTGGTAAGACCTGGATATTCACAGACTAAATAAAAGTACATTAGAGTGCAAGCCTGAAAGAAAAATTTCCATTTACACTTAAGCTTATTTATCAAAAATAATAGAGCAATTGTAGAACCCTTTGCTTTCTATCAAATATCCTTTTATGATTAAGACAAAATCTCTGACATATCAATTGCCAAAATTTTTCAGTTTTCTCAAAGTTCTATGCCATTTCTCTTGAAGTCATCATAAAGCTTTCCTTTTCATCAAGATGGAATGAAACGCTACAGCTGATGCATTGGAGACAGATGTTCGCCTGTTTAGAGTTTTTAAGAAAAAAGAATAGTT
>NW_024070207.1:24316544-24397475 GCF_014754425.2 Oryx dammah
ATGCTTCTGCCAGCTCCTGTGACTGAACGAGAGAGAGCACAAGCTTTGAGTTAAGCCTTATTAGAGACAGTATTCGAAGTTAGAATGGGATCTTGCGCTTGATGACCATACAGACTCACTTGAGGTTTGAATTTTAGTCAAGGGTAGTTAACTTGAGTCCCCCTGGCCTTCCCACTCCCGTTTCCGGTCAGTGATCAACCCCTAAGAAATGGTTGGAATTAGGTGCCTAAGAAAAGGTTATCAGGCCGATAAGCTTGTTCTGTCTCTAAGGCCATGGGCAGATATCAATTCCATAGAAAACCAAAGCAACCATTGAGAACTGTTGGTCTCTTCTAAAAGAAAGCACATAGCACGTATTTACATAGCCCTTGTTCTGTGCCAGGCACTGTTTGGGGCTTTTCATCTGTTGTAACTCACTTAATCCTCATAATAACCGTTTTCTTTGGTTATAATTATCATCTTCATGTTATAGATGCAGAGAGAGGCAGAGAGGTTAAGTAACTTGCCGGCTAGTAAGTAACAGAGCTGGCATCTGAGTTCAGGCAGCCTGGCTCCATAGTCCATGCTCTTAATCACTATACTAGGCTGAAAGGAAATGTCTTACAGATGAAGAGCTGTTAGAGAGCTTTACAAGAAACACAGTCTCCACTTGTTTATGAGTATGTCTAAATGTATTATACCCACATACATGTATTCAGATACGTTTAAACATTTGCAGATTGTATTTAAACTTTCTGTGAGTGTGTGTGTTTTAAAGTATAGGAAGTTGAAGAATCTTAAGAGAAATGGAAGGAAACTATTAGGGAAAAAAAGGATGACAGAGAGCCAAAAGTACCCTAAAATGCAAACAAGTTAGATCTGACTAAAGGATTTGTGTGTGTGTGTGTGTTTGTCTGTGTGGGTTAGTCGCTCAGTCGTGTCCTACTCTTTGCGACCCCATGGACTGTAGCCTGCCAAGCTCCTCTGTCCATGGAATTCTTCAGACAAGAATACTGGAGTCAGTTGCCATTTCCTTCCCCAGGGGATCTTCCTGAGCCAGGGATCTACTTCAGAACAAATGGGCAAAAAAGAAGTCCATCTGAGAGATGGGAAATAGGGGAGGCTAATGCTCCATTAAAATAACAAGGTTAAAAGATAGATCTTAAAAAGTCTTAAACTACCTTGAAAATTGGGGTATGATTTAAAGCGAACCATAAATAGGTAATATTTTTATTGTGAGGGCTTTAATTTCTGTGTGGGAGTGGGAGGTGGGTGAGAAGGCAGTATGTCAGGAAGGACTAAATCAGCTATCCTGGACTTTTGGTGCAGTGCGTTTCTGGAAACTGAACAATAAGGGAGTTAATCCTAAAGTAGAGTGTGGTCTCCAATAGGAACAATGTTTTCATTAATGGCTGTATATGTGATAAACAATTTGTCTTCAAAAATATCATTGACGAGATGTCAGAAAGGCCAACATGGAATAACTGTATATCAAGTCCTAACTTAAATCCTAACTTTTCATCACTTAAAATCTTAACTTAAAATCACTGTCCCCTGAGCCATTGGTGCCCCCTGGCACAAGCTGGGTTTAAATGCAGTGCAATAGGAACTCCCTGCTTCTACAAGGACTTGGCCTGCTGTGGGCTGCTCCTCCCCACAGCTGGGCCTTTGGTCTACCTTTCAGAAATGCTAATGGTAGTTGAGTCAGGAATGGTGGGCCGAATATTGAGAATTCATGGCTGGTGCAGGCTGCCGTGTAGAAAACTGATTTTGGGGGGAATCACAACTACATAGTGCCTGTCAGATTGATGTTTTGGGACAAATGGCATTTTTTTGTTCAGTTAAAAAGGAAGGTAATGCTATAAATATTGCATATCATGTAAGAGGCCCAGAGCACTCCAAAGTGTTGGCATAGAGTATAAAATATAACTACCTATTGATAAGTTAATATAGCTGTAGTTCTTAAGTAATTAATAATGATTAAGTTTCCATTAAATAACTGAGTTGTGCAATAATTTTCGACTTACCGAAAAATTGCAAAGATAGTACAGAGAAGCCTTTATCCAGTCTCTGGGGGTGGGGGTGATTGTGGTAGTCTTGGCCTCAGGAGAAGTTCTCAGGAAAGTTTGAAATGCTGTTTCCTTTCCTGCTCTGTTTCCTTCCCTGCGTTTGGCAGAAGCATGAAAACTCCTTTCCCTGGTCCTAAAGCTGAATCCAAAATAATAGAGTCAGTAAATACTTGATGGAGACAGTGGTGGGTTTTTCTCTAAATGAAACACATTTTTCAAGACATTGGTTCACTGTTTCTCCTCTTCTCTTCCCTCTTCAGATTTGCTAGAGCTACAGTTCCAGCTGTTTAGTGTCAGACCTCAAGGGAGCAACCAGGGCTGTTAAATGTCTCTCTCAGTACTTCTTTGGAATAGTCATAAAAAAAACAATTACCAGGTCACGTTAGCAAGCACAGTTAAAGATGAGACACTTCAACACATTCACAGAACTGCTGAGAGGGAAGTGTCTATATTGAGTGCCCTTTGGTGAGCAAGTGTAGGGGACCCCAAATACCCACAGGAGGAAAAGTTGGATGTTTAAGAATATACTGTCCTCTGGGTTCACCCTATAGCAGGTGATGTGGCATGGGAGCCACACTTCCTGGGTTTGCACCTCAGCTCTGTCATTTACCAGCCATGGGATATGGGGCAAGTGACTCAAAGCCCTTGTCTTGCTCGCCTCATCTTTACAAGCTGATAGTCCCTGTATTCTAAGGTTGAGAGGACTGAGCAGATTCGTTTGTGGAGAATACTTAGGATACTACCTGGGTCAGTAAATGTTAGCTCTCATTAACTCAGTTTTATGATTCCTGGCCTCTAGGACTTGGAGGAAAAATGAAATGAACCACTGAAAACACTGGCTGCTGTTGATAAATGTGTTTCCTGTGCTTGATTTGAACAGAATCTCAGCCACCTGTGACGAATTTGAGTGTTTCTGTTGAAAACCTCTGCACCATCATATGGACATGGAATCCTCCTGAGGGAGCCAGTCCGAATTGTAGTCTAAAGTATTTCAGTCATTTTGGCAACAAACAGGATAAGGTAAGTTTTCTGGAACAGATCACACTGTGAACAACTGTGAGTTGGAGCTAAGAATGAGCTACATTCTAATCTCACTTCAAAGTGAGGTTTTTAGTTTGAGTCGTGTCCAAATTTTTTAACTGGGAAAATTATGGAAACAACTATGTCCAAAACTGAACATCAGAAAATATTTGCTAATCAAATACAATTGAGGTTATTACTCTCTTAGGAAATATTAGGTATCATTGTCTAGTAGGCAATCCATAAATAATTAATTATGTTAAAATTGGTTCCTATAGGCACTCCATGAATAATTAATTATGTTAAAATTGGTTTCTGTATTGTTGCCTGAAGCATTGTATTTATATAAGACTCTCAGTTTCTCAGGGAATTTTCTCATTTACCATCTCATTAATCACTTGCACAGGTAGATATGCAAGATCTATGTGATGCCAAAGAAAATGGCCATATGGAAAGTGAAAAAAATAAGATGTCCGTGACAGGTGGAATTGACTAGAAGATTCCCTGATGTTTGAGGAAAAATGAGAGAAACTTTCAGCTTTTCCCAGTCGGATGTACAACCAATTTCAGTGAATTTTTGTTAACAAGATTTTGGATTCTTTATGATAATCGTATTTAACTTAAATTTCTCTTAAGAGCCTTATTGGTTTGTAGCCCCTTATAACTGACAGGTTCCTCAAAGCACCATATTGTCTGTTCAGAACTGTTTTATACCTGCATACACTCCTTGGTTTCTGCATCTGCAGACTCAACCAACTGCAGGTGGAAAATATTCAGGAAAAAAAAAAAATCCCAGAAAGTTCTAAAGCAAAACTTGAATTTTTAAACTGTCAACTATTTCCATATCATTTACATTGTACTAGGTATTATAAGTCATCCAGAGATGATTTAAGTATAGGAGAGGATGGGCAGAGGTCATATGCAAACACTGAGTAAAGTGAGTGAGGAAGTCGCTCAGTCATGTCCGACTCTTTGCGACCCCATGGACTGTAGCCTACCAGGTTCCTCCATCCATGGGATTTTCCAGGCAAGAATACTGGAGTGGATTGTCATTTCCTTCTCCAGGAGATCTTCCCAACCCAGGGATTGAACCCAGGTCTCCCGCATTGCAAGCAAACGTTTTACCGTCTGAGCCACCAGGGAAGATCCAAACACTAGGCCATTTTAAATAAAGGACTTGAGCATCCACACATTTTGGTGTCTACAGGAGGCCCTGGAACCAATGCCCCTCCCATGTAAGAGGGGTGATTCTTCTTTCAGTGTGTGGGTGGGGAAGATGGAGGATGTTTGGGATTGAATTTGCCCAGGATTTTAAGGAGGCCAATGAGAAGTTGTTATTAATGACAATACTTCAGCTCAGTGAACTGTGGAATCATCACGTCCAGGCAGTTTGGTGGCAGGAAGAGTCCGGAGAACTAGTTAGTGCACCATGCTGCTAGCTCAGTGGCCTGAGGTAAAGTCCTTAACCTCTCTGAGCCTTCATTTCCTTGTGTGTAAACTGTGGCTTTACACTTCTCTGGCTTGCTGGGACACCAAAACTAATGTATGGGAAAGCTTAATGAAGAAAGGATGAAATGGGATCTCCTTCCCGAGGGGAACTTGCTAATCTGCCTTCCCACAGAGGTGTTAATTGTAGTTTAGATGTGGATTGATAAGAGGCTGGTCAGTTCCAAGTATTTGCCTTTTAAGAGAGGTCCTCCAAATGCGGAAGCCAGTGAAACTCTGGTAGACCAGTTCCCCTTTTCACACTGTTGGCTTCCTCTTGTTCCTAAGGATGGGCCTTAGACAGTTGGAGTCTTAGTGACAGCTTCTGGTAGTTCAGCCTTGAGAAATTACAGGAAAGACCCTTTTTAATGTGTCACCTAAATAATCTAACTGAAACCCCCAGGAGAGGTCACCATCTTTCTAACAGGGCCTTGTTCATTAGCCTGTCAGCCATGCTCAAGGATCAGTCAGCTAGATATGCTGACGTGCCAGCCTAGAAATGGGGCTGACTCCTCAGTATAGTTACAGAAACTTAGACATAAAAGTAACTTTAGGAGGCAGTCGAATCAGAATTGGGTTGGAAATTTTGTCTCTTCCCCTTTCAAGTCTTGTGGCCTTAGGCAGGCAACTCATTTAACTTCTCTGAGCCTGAGCCTCCATTTTCTTGTTTGTAAAATGCTAGGGTGGGGCGGGGGAGGGCTAGTAAAAATACTTACTTCATATGAACGATGTACATTTATGAAAGAAGATAATGTTTGTGATATACCTGGTACAGAGTTTGTGTTCAGTAACTGTTAGCTTTTATTATGATTACTGTTAGATCGAATCATGTAAAATTGTTTCTTTTATAGATCATATGTATGGTTCGACTAGTATTATTGTTTAATCTTGGTCTCTCCCTTTTGCTCCCAAAGAAACCTATAAAGCATGGCCTCTGCCTAAGGCCTACTCATTTATTGCAGGCATTTGCATCATTGAAGGCTGCCAATGTCAGGACTGTGATAAACACAGATTATCCCTTCCAATCAGTGATGGGGGATTTCCTGTCTGGTCCTTTTGAAGTTTACAATCCTGAGTCTGAGAATCAGTGGCAGGAGAGATTTTCTTCCCCTCACTCTGTCCTTTGAATATAGCATTAATGTCGTGAGACCACACTGGGATGTATATTATCGTTATTGTTTAGTCACTAAGTCGTGTCTGACTCTTTGCAACCCCATGGACTGTAGCCTGCCAGGCTCCTCTCTGGGATTTCTCAGGCAAGGACACTGGTGTGGATTGCCATTTTCTTCTCCAGGGGATCTTCCTGACTCAGGGACTGAACCCACATCTCCTGCTTGGCAGGTGGGATTCTTTTCCACTGAGACACCAGGGAAGGTCCATGCTTTGAAGCATATTGATGCAGTGGCATTATAATAGTTTGTATGTGTTATGGTGTTTTTGTGACCATCTAATGGTCCCAAATTGCTAAATGAGGTAAATCATTGAGGTCATTTTCAGTCTTCAGATTGGAGAAACATTAAGATGAGACATAGAGAATCGTAGATAATTAAAAAATAAAAATAGAAGACTAGTTCAAGTGGCTGCCCTCCACCAGTGTTTTAGCGATATCTAATCTGGCAATTAGAAGGATCTGGCCCCAGATTTTAGATTTCTTTCATCATCAAGAGACAGGTGAGTCTCACTCGGTGAATAAATTAAAAGGCTGTTGTTCTGTCTAGGCATCCAAAGAAGCTAAAGGTCAAGCTGACCCCCCTTTCCTTCTGAGAAAGGATTAGGAATTGGGAAAGCTGCAGCCTAGCCAAATGAACATTGGTCTTGAAGGGGAGGGATCGGCTCAGGACTCTGGCCTTGATTTTTGATAAATTTTCAAAGGAGCCCAGACTCTCTGAGGGGTGGAGCATAATGTCATACAGCAGCTACCAGTTGAATGAGTCACCACAGCCGAAAGTCACGTGGGAGCCATCAGACATACTTCATCAAGATCTGCTGGGAGGGATCTGGTTCCTGGTCTGATAGAGAGAGGCACACTTGACTTGGCAGTCATTGACAACTGGGATTCCTACTTTATTCATGCCAGTTTAATATTATTTGCCTTGAGCTTCAGAAGATAATTTATTTTAAGTATTTTATCTTTTCCCCAACCATGTCTTTTCTAAGTTATTTTATTATTCAATTGCTCAAAACAAAAGGTTCAGATTTAGGTACTAAAGTATGTTTTTAATTTAAGAAATTCTATTTATTAAAAATATTTGTGTAATAAAATTCAGCCCACTCACTGGAACAATATCTAGTATAATAAGATAACTGAGATTTTTCATTGATGATTCTCAATGATGGCATCTGACCATGCATTTTCCCCTGGGTGTCCTCAAATGGCAAACGCAGCTTCCACACAAGAATTATCAAGGATTCTTGGTCAGGGCGGCTCCTTCAGGGGTATATAGGACTTTTGCTCAGTAAAATAGTATGGTTGGTGAAATGTGCATTCAGAGCTTCCCTGCCATCATCAGCAAAAATCCTGGGACTGGTCGTCAGTTTCACAGGTTGAGAAACCTCATTTCCTCAGCACACATTCATCAATCCAGGGCCAGTTCCTTACTTCATCATGGGAACAAGAATGTCAAAACATTCTCAAGAGTCTTTCGAGAAACCTCATTTCCTCAGCATGCATTCATCAATCCAGGACCAGTTCCTTACTTCACCATGAGAACAATAATGGTGAAACAGTCTCAAGAGGCTTCTGTTGGCACAGCTGGTATGTTCCATCCCTGTAGGCAGCAACTGTATGGAAAGCAAAATGATAAGTAGGTTCCTTGGCAAGGAGTCAGGAATTTGTTGTGAAAATGTACTTGGCTCGGAATAGCTGGAAGGCACCACTGAGGGTAGGCATGGCTTTACTGCTGGGACAAACCTACTCAATGTTCATGGACTGAATCACCTTTTCTCCCCATCACAATTTTGTTTGCGGACATTTCTTTTTCTTTTCTTCCAGGGCTGACCAACGAACTCCTCTTTTAGAGTGCTGTCTTGCCTAGTCCTCAGAGCTATTCAGTGTCTCAAAAAGTGTTGTTTTTTCCCCTGTGTCTTTGCTATGGTTTGTTGCTTGATGATTGGCTGGCTACCTCTCAGAGGACATCCTTGGGTCCTCATTTTGAGAGTCTCTCACAGTCGCCTTCATGCTCAGCTGCTGGCAGGCGTCTGAAATGGCAGAGTAGCCCCTTTAGAGTGGTAAATAGAGGTAACGCTGACAAAATTTCCCCTTCATGGCTCTCAGCACGTATATAAGAGGAAATGCTGTCTCCAACTTGAGTCAGAAAATATTACAAAACAGGAAGTGCCTTGGAACTCTGATTAAAAGCAGCTCCATTCTTAATAATTCCAACTCTGCCACCTTGGAAAATGTGAATTTCCTGAAGAGTCCTTTAATCTCATTATTCTAAATCATAATAACAAGATTTGTGATTTTTATCTGTAGGCTGTCTATAAATTGGCTTTCTGTGGTTCCACAAAGCTTATCTACCTTTCAGAATAAGAGTGTGCTGCACTCAGTGTGTGTCAGCCCTTATCATTCCTGTGTTTATGTGAGATCGTCAAAACGGTCAGTGCAGAAAGATGTTTGGTGAAAAGTCGTTCCTCAGCCCTCAGGCTCCCCTTCTGTACTTCCTCTCCTCAGAGGTGACCAGAGTTGCCAGATTCTTAGACCAGTTCATTTGATCTTAATCTTGATGTTATACTATGTCTACTTGGAAGTGAATTTTTATAATCTCACTGTGTTTCCTTTGAGATTGCTCTTAGATAGTTGACATGTTAGCATGGTAGGTTTATAGAAAATGTCATGATGTTTATACATGAAAATGTGAGGAACTGTCTCTTATTTCTACCAGGGTTTCTCAATGGTGGCACTACTGCCATTTAATGTAGGATAATTCTTTGTTGTGGGGGGAGGGAAGGCTGTCCTATGCTTTGTAGAGGGTTTAGCAGCATCCTTGGCCTCTGCCCACTAGATGCCAGTAGCAGTTCACTCTGCCCCCTGCCCTCCCCCCGCCAGTTATGACAACTAAACATGTTTCTAGACATCAACAAATGTCATCTACGGGTGGGAGAACAGAATCACCCCCAGTTGAGAATCACTGAACTGTATACCATTTGCTAACTTTTCATTTTCTTTACACATTTCAGCATGCAAATGTTTTATTACATAAATGTATTTCTGTGTATTGGCTACAGCAGTATCTTTTAAATTTCTTTACCTTAGAAAATTGCTCCAGAAACTCATCGTTCAAAAGAAGTGCCCCTGAATGAGAAGATCTGTCTGCAGGTGGGGTCCCAGTGCAGCACCAATGAAAGTGAAAAGCCCAGCATTTTGGTGGAAAAGTGCATCTCGCCCCCTGAAGGTAACAACCGAAAGCACTATCTCTTGGCATTTAGAGAATACATCCAAATTATCTACCTGCTTATGTTCATTAATTCATTCCATTTTCAAACACTTGAGTCTAATAAATGTCAGGCACTTGTACTAGATGCTGACAACACACTGATAACTGTGAGATGCTCACAGACAACTTGAATGACCATGCCTGGTAGTTATAGAGTACTGAATAATTTGGAAAGTAATACACACTGGCACACCCTCACATGCACACACGCACGCACACACATGCCTTTCCCCTGAATTGAGCTTCTTAAGCTTATTCTCTGAAATGACAAAGGTGTGTATTATTATCCTGATTCATTTTATGAGGAAGAGGGAAACTGAGTGAGTTGCTGTAGATCTTCAGATCCTAGATCCAGTGCCTTAAAAAAATAACAAAAATATTATTCAGTATGGGTAAGAGGCTGGGAGCATGGTTTATAACAACTTAACCTCCCCTATTCTCATTTCCCAAGGAGTTTAATAATCTGAATAAAGCCTAAACTGTATTATGACCAAAAGGTGGTTGGTGATACAAAAAATTATATTATGACAAAAAGTAACCTTTTAAGGATCACGAGAGATAGCAGGTTTGAATTTTAAATAAAGACATTTAATTTAGAGATATTATATCATAACTTAAAAGGCTTTCTAAAGGTAGAGATTTCAGGTCAGTAAGATTTTCTGGCTCCTAAGACCATAACACGCAATAGGCAGTGAAGAGTTATATTTTGTTTTCCTTTCCCCAAATTGCTTCAAGAGGAATGTTTGTTTAATTTTTAAAACAAGGTATGTCAGTATTGCTCAAATGACAGGAAGGTAAATTATAACTCAGTAAATGTATTTTTTTAAACGACAAGTAGATATAAAGGTTTTTTATGTTTTCACATTCATTTGGGAAACTTCATAGTCATTTCCTACGATTGAAATGTTGTTTGCCCTTTAAACTCTCTCTCCAGTTAGGAGTACAAGAGTTAAGGTACCTCAATAGTAAAGATGTCTTCTTAATCTGAGGAGATGAGAGAGAAAGTTGTGAGCAAATTAGATTTGAGTTTTCTCCCTCCTGGGTGCCTTCTGGGTCAAATGGGACTGAGAGGTTAGGGGTCAGCTTTCTGGAGAAGCAGCCTGAAGCACCCTCATCACCCCGAGCCCTCAGAGTGATTGGCTAGCTGGCACTACAAGGAGAGGACAGTCGTAAATTCTTGGCTGGATGTTCTAGGTGATCCTGAGTCTGCTGTTACTGAGCTCCAGTGCATTTGGCACAACCTGAGGTACATGAAGTGCACTTGGCTCCCTGGAAGGAATACAAGTCCTGACACTAACTACACTCTATACTACTGGTGAGTATGGACAGTACACTTACTTACTGCAGAGGGACTGACTGTGATTGCATTGGGAACCTTTGAAACTAACCTAGTTAAAATGTAAACAGAATACCCTATTCCTTTCTATAGTTTGCTCTAATGAAAAATGCATCTGCTTTTGGTGTCTCATTAAAAAAAAAACAACCTTAAAAAATAATTATAGATCCACTGGTATGTTGCAAAAAATATCCAAAGAGATCCCATCTACCCTTCACCCAGTTGCTTTCAATGGTAACATCTCATATATAGGGTGCAGTATTAAAACCAGAAAATTGACATTGGTATAGTCCACTGACCTTATTCCAATTTAACCAGTGTTCCGTCCAGGCATTTGGATGTGTATGTAGTTCTGTGCAGTTTTATCATATGCAAAGATGCAGAACAGTTCCATTACCACAAGGAGCCCTCTAGTTGCCCTTTTATTTATTTTTAAAAATTAGTTAATCTGTTTGGCTGCACCTGCTGTTAGTGGCTACATGAGAGATCTTTAGTTGTGTTATGTGGGATCTAGTTCCCTGACCAGGGATCGAACCCAGGCCCCCTGCATTGAGAGTGAGGAATCTTAGCCACTGGACCACCAGGGAAGTCCCAAGTTGCCCTTTTATAGCTACACCCACCTCCTTCCTGCACCCCCTCTCCCTACACTCCTCTCCCCCAAGTCTCTAACCTCTGGCAACCACTCATCTGTTCTCCATCTATAATTTTGTCATTTTAAGAATGTAACAGGAACAGAATCATACAAAATATATTAATAACTGTCAGAGGCTGACTGTATTTTTCAGTCTCTGCATAATACTCTGGAGATCCATCCAAGCTGTTGTATATATCAATAGTCCATTTCTTTTTCTTGCTGAGTAGTGTTCTATGATATGGATGTATCAGTTTGTTTAACCTTTTATTCACTAAAGGATATCTCGGTTATTTTCAATTTTTGTGCATGTATGAAGAAAGCGATTATAAATATTCATGTTCAGGTTTTTATGTGAATATCACTTTTCAGTTCTCTGGAACAAATGCCTTAGGGTATAATTGCTGGATCATATGGTAATTGCATATTTAATTTTATTAAAAAACCGCCAAATTATTTTCTGGAGTAACTGTATTGTTTTACATTCTCACAAGCAATATATGAGTGATTGGTTTTTATCTTTCAAAAGGAAAATTATATCATTCCCAGAGTTAAAAAGTAGTTTGGTGCCCCAGAGAATGACTTATATTTCCTATGTGTGCTGTATCTACAAAATTTGTTAAATTTCTAAATTAATCTTTCATTATTTCCTTTCCTTTGGAGCCTAGGATTGCTTATTAACAACAGAACAGGGAAGAAAGAACCAGGTTAATCAACTGAATTTAGTAAAACCTGAGCATACATAGTGGTTAAAGCTCTGAATGGTGAGCAGAGATAAGAAACCCATCTCTTTACTCCTGAAGCTTCATTGTAGAGGTGACAGTGTTGGACACAGTAGTTCATATAGAAAGAAGAGTGCATGCTGGAAGCTTGCAGAAGTGTAGACAGGCTCTGTGAGAAGTGAGGGTGGAGCTTGGCATGGTGGTGGAGCGAGGTGAGAGGCATTGCTGAAGGGGTGGACTGCCAGATAGAGAAGTGTCTCTGAGGCTGGAGGCTGGCGCTGAGGCAGAATGGTCTCAGGACTGGGAGTATTTAGTTTATGTGATTCCAGGTAGGGAAGCAGGAGGTCTGATGCTGGCAGAGTGCCCTGCACGTGGCGTTGTCCCCCCATCTGTCATTCATTCAGACTGTTTCTGAGAGAGTGGGGTATGGAGGGCCACATTCAGAACTTCTGAAGTTATAGGATGAACAGGGCCTTTATCCTGGAATGTCCATTTTGCCCAATGACTGGATGAAAAGTATGAATATTTTTGGTATGTGACAACTCTCGTGGCTATATCATGGAATAGGACACCAAAAAATCACGTGAATTTTTGAACGGAAACCTCCCAGGTAGCCTGGAGGTTGTCATTCCCTCTCTTCCTCTGTCCCCAGAGGTGCTCCCAGGCAAGTTGAGGGGCACTGCAGGTGAAGGCAGACAGCATTGAATTCACGTGGTTCAGTCTGGAGTCTCCCTGACTCCCCAGTACAGATCATTTTCATGTGAGGTTTGCAGTTTCACTTGCCTGCTGGTGGTACCTGTTGCTTCTCCTTTACTGTAAGCCCTTCAGTGGTTCCTGGCACCTACGGGCTAAAGTCCAAACTCATCAGCAGGAGCAACAAAGCCTTTTATGCTCGCTCTCCTAACTGGCTCTGTCGCCTCAGTGTCATCCTGCACCCACCACCCAACCCACACTGAACTTCTTTCAGTTCCTCAAACTCACTCTTCAGACACTCAAACAGAAGAGTGGCATACAGACCCAACATTCAGGCAGAATAGTGGAAGCACTCTGCATGCCCTTGTGGCCCAGGCCTTGCCTGTTCACCTGGACGTTTCTAACTTGTCCTTATCTCAGCTCAGGCATCTCTTCCCTTCCAGAAAGCCTTCCTTGACCTCTCTAGCCTAGGTACATGCCCGGTTGTCATGTACCATAGTACCTTGTACTTTCCTGTGTCATAATAGTCAGCACATTGCATTGTCATTTCCTGTTTACTTAGTGGTCATCCTCTCCAGGCTACCGTCTCCCTTGAGAGCAGGGGCTGTGTCTTATTCCCCGACACCCCATGCCTGACACACGGGAGGTGCTCTTAATATGTTTTTGAATGTTTGGTAGTATCTAAAGTTAGACAACATTCAGGATTGGGGTGAGGACTTAGGGAGCAAGGATAAGCAACTCAGGAGCATTATCATAAGTCATATCACTTCAGTCGTGTCTGACTCTGTGTGACCCCACAGATGGCAGCACACCAGGCTCCCCTGTCCCTGGGATTCTCCAGGCAAGAACACTGGAGTGGGTTGCCATTTCCTTCTCCAATGCATGCAAGTGAAAAGTGAAAGTGAAGTCGCTCAGTTGTGTCCGACCCTCAGCGACTCCATGGACTGCAGCCTTCCAGGCTCCTCCACCCGTGGGATTTTCCAGGCAAGAGTACTAGAGTGGAGTGCCATTGCCTTCTCCGCAGGAGCATTATACTTCAGGAATAAAAAGAGAGAAGGATGGAGTAGATCTGCCTCCCCAAGAACTAAGCCTTAAAAGAAGCAGCCTGGCCTTGGTGATGTTTTGGTGAAGTCTGGAGAGAGCCGTTACTATAGGCTTAGGATCCCTGAGTTTATTATGCTATTAATTCCCCTTGATTTTCCTAGAGTTGTTATTGGTAAAATCACAGGGAAAACCTTCAAAGAATCTGTCCTTAGCAGGGGCAGGGAAAGGAAGAGAAGAAGTCTTAAAACTTTATCTCAGTCCATGGCAGACTGTGCAGGAAAGTAACCCAAATATAGAAATTAGGGTAGCTCTGAGAGAGATGATAGCCTAGCCCTTGGAGTTCTTATTAGACAAATTTAGGGAAGTGCCTTGGAGCGTTGTTATTTAGTCGCTCGGTTGTGTCTGACTCTTTTGCAACCCCATGGACTGTAGCCCACCAGGCTTCTCTGCCCATGGGGTTATCCCAGGCAAGAATACTGGAGTGGGTTGCTATTTCCTCCTCCAGGAGAACTTCCAGACCCAGAAATCAAACCCACATCTCCTGCGAGTCCTCATTAGTAATCTGTTTTATATGTAGTAGTGTGTGGTGCTCACTCAGTTGTGTTTGACTCCCTGTGGCCCCACTGACTGTAGCCTGCCAGGGTCCTCTGTACGTGGAATTTTCTAGGCAAGAATACTGGAGTAGGTTGCCATTTCCTCCTCCAGGGGATCTTCCCCACCCAAGGATCAAACCTGCATTTCCTCCATTGGCAGATGGATTCTTTACCATTGAGCCACCTGGAAAGCCCCACCTTGGGGCATATACCAGCACAAAATGAATCTTAGTGCAGATTACAAAACTAGCATCCCCTCTGGATGAATAAATTATCAAAAACTGGCCCAACCAAATAAGAAGGCATTCTTCTTCCTCTGGACTGAAGTATTCAACTTCAGGGCTGATGCAGTGTCTTTCAAAGCTGACCACACACGGTACTTGGGCTGGTTGGCTGGCTTTCAGCCCTTAGTTCATGCTGTGGTGCAGGGATAAGCTACAGCCATGGGATGGCATCCATCCCAAGATAGTGGGGGTTCGCTGGCACCCAGTGGTGGGGGGAATGCAGCAGGGACACCACTTCTTGTCATACACATTCCCAGAATCGGTCATCAGCATGGACTCTTCCTGTAACATAGACCTGTACTGTCCGATACAAGAGCCACTAGTCACACATGACTTTGTTTACATTTTAATTGATTAAAATTAAATCAAATTAAAACTTAAGTTGCTCAGTTTTACTAGCCAGTTTCGCATATGGCTAGTGGCTCCTGTACCAGACAGCACAAATTTCCATAATCCCAGAAAATTCATTGGACAGGCTGGGATAAATTCTGTATCTTTTGCCCTTACCACCTTATTCTCTTTTCTGGAGCCATACTGCTTGGGTTCAAATCTTGACTCTCTTTCTTACTAGCAGTGTGATTTGGGGCAAGTCACTTTTCTCTCAGCCTCAGTTTTGTAATCTGTAAAATGGGAGTAGTAACAATAGTGCTGCCTCTTAAGGATGTTTTGAGGGCTGTTATATGAAGAGTATTTGGAGTTGGCCTAATTGCTAACATCTGTAGAGTAAGCATGCAATGAAAGTGAAAGTGAAGTCGCTCAGTTGTGTCCGACTCTTTGGGACCCCATGGACTGTAGCCCACCAGGCTCCTCAGCCCATGGAATTTTCCAGGCAAGAATACTGGAGTGGGTTACCATTTCCTTCTCCAGGGGATCTTCCCAACCCAGGGATCCAACCCCGGTCTCCCGCACTGCAGGCAGACGCTTTACCGTCTGAGCCACCAGGGAAGCCCATATAGCATGCAATACATGCTAGCTATATGGTTTTTTTATTATTCATCCCCACTCCCTTGAGGATGCAGCCAGTACACAGAGCTGACCTCTTCCACCACCTCACAACATTGGCACCTAGCCCACATCTCTTCCTCCCCGCTGTCCCCTAGAGAGATCCTTTCCAATCAAAACCACAGAAGAAAGACACATGGCTCATTCATTATCAAACAGTCAGAATTGGTTTAAGTACCAGTTTAAAATCACGTCAAACAAACTGCCAGAGACTGTTTCCCTAATCTCCAGTCAGAAAAACGTGGAGTCATTTTGAAGCCCCAGGGCTATGACTTCCAGTCCTTCAGGGATAGTCTGGCATTGAAGGGAGCCTGACCTTAATAGCTACAGACTAGCCAAGCCAATGAATTTTAGGGAATTTCTTAACAAACTAATCATCTTTAGAGTGCAGGAAATAGTCTTTAATTTGTCCATTTCCTCCTTCTGTCCCACAGAGTGATTTTGTGGATTTCAGTGCGTGGTTTTTAACAGGAAGCACTCAAATGCCTCCTATCTGAGGTTATCATCTAATCTTTTACAAGATTTCAAAATTTTTCTCTTCAAAATCAGTATTTTCCCTTTTGTTATTTTTTCTAAAGTACAACAAAAGATTTTATATAAATTTCTTATCTGGATTCCATGAAAATATGTGAAGTACTCAGGGTACAATGAAAAAGGAATCTCAAAGGTTACTCATTAGAGGAGTTCCTTTCATTATTGAAAAAAATTAACTTTCTACATAGTTCTCTTTAGTTATGTAACAATAATGTTATAAGTTTCTTCAGTTTCTATTTCTGTGTGGGTGCAAAACATTTCAGACCTGTCTGATCTAAAAACTAGTCATGGCTGTAACTTAGTTTTTAAAAAACTGTTTTCATTCATGAACCACAGGGGCCAACCACTAGGAGAAAAAAATTTATATACTATCTCTTAAAGGACAAGGTTACTTTCTATATTGAAGCATTTCTTTGAACAGCCTTTGAAGAAGTAAATACATTAGATCTGAATTAAAAAAAATTTTTTTGTTTTTGTTTTTTAAAAAAGACATTATTTAAAGCAGTTCTAGATTTACAACAAAATTGGGAGGAAGGTACAGAGATTTTCCATATACCCACTGCCCCTACAATTAATAGCTTCCACCATTATCAACATCCCTCACCAACAGTACATTTGTTAGAATTGATGAAGCTACATTGACATATATCATCACCACCAGAATTCTGTATAGTCTATATTAGGGCACACTCTTGGTCTTCTACATTTTATGGGTTTGGACAAATGTATGACATATATCCATTGTTAGAATTACCATACAGAGTACTTTCATTGCCCTAAAAATCCTCTGTGTTCCACTAATTCATCTCTCCCCTACCCCAACCCCTGGCAACCATTGATTTGTTTATTCTCCTAGTTTTGTCTTTTCCAGGATTTCATCTGGTTGGAATCAGACAGTATGTAGCATTTTCAGATGGACTTCTTTCACTTAATAATACACATGTAACAGTCCTCCATATCTTTTCATGGCTTGATAGTTCATTTCTTTTTGGTGCTGAATAATATTTCACTGTCTGGATGTATCACAGCTTATGTATCCATTTAGTGACTAAAGGACATCTTGATTGCTTCCAAGCTTTGGCAATGATGAATAAAGCTGCTTTAAACTTTTGTATGCTGGTTTTTGTGTAGATATAAGGTCTCAATTTCTTTTGATAAATACCAGAGAGCACAATTACTAATCATATGGTAGGAACATGTTTGGTTTTGTAAGAAACTGTCTTCCAAAGTGGCTGTACCATTCTGTATTCCCACCAGCAATGAGCAAGAGTTCCTGTTGTTCCACACCCTCATCAGCATTTGATACTGCCGATGTCTGGATTATGGGCATTCTGACCAGTGTGTAGTAGTATCTTGTTGCTTTCATTTGCATTTCTCCGATGATATGTGCTTATTTGTCATCTGTATGTCTTTGGTGGAGTGTCTGTGAAGATCTTTGGCTCATTTTTTAGTTGAGTATTTTGCTTTATTGTTCAGTTTTATGAGTTCTTTGTATATTTTGACTAACAGCCCTTTATCACATGTGTCTTTTGCATATATTTTCTCTCCCGCCCCTCCAGTGTTTGGCTTCTTTTCTTATTCTCTTGATATTATCTTTTGCAGAAGTATTTAATTTTAATGAAATTCAGCTTATCAATTATTTCTTTTAAAGATCATGCCTTGGATGTTGTATGTAAAAAGTCATCACCATACCCAAGATTGTCTAGGTTTTCTCCTATGTTATCTCCTAGGAGGTTTATAGTTTTGCACTTTACATTTAGGTCTGTGATCCATTGTGAGTTTAGCTTTGTGAAGAATATAAGGTCTGTGACTAGATCTTTTTTTTTTACATGTGGATATCCAGTTGTTCCAGCACCATTTGTTGAAGAGACTATTTGTGCTTCAGTGTATTGCCTTTGCTCCTTTGTCAAAAATCAATTGACTGTATTTATGGGAAAAGATCTGCTTTTTATAAGACTGGATTTGTAGCACAGTCCCCTGGAGAATTGCTGTCAAAATGCTTATCTTAGTCCCTGGGCAAAACCTTCTAAGTAGGATTCTCTGGGAGAGGGGGGGTTGAGTGACCTGCATTTTTCAGATGACCACAGATGATTCTAAAGTAAACAAATCAAGGGTTTGGGACTCTTTCCTCTTAGTTCATTTTCTAAATTGTCTTCCTTTTCTGCAGAACGTTTGCACATCTCCCTTGTGACTGATGATGTAAGGCTTGACTCTGTGTATTCTTCTAGTTACTATAAAAGAGAATCCTTTGATAACCTAGACAAAAACTGTAATGAGCACATTCTGTCTACCTGTACTGTGCTGGATGATCACTGGGGAAAGGTCTCTGTAGAGGTTTTTGGAAATGAGAAAGAAGATACCAGCATTTAGAGCCACACAGTAGAGTAAGACACTTAGAAAGACCTCATGCTATGGAACATTGATCTGGCAGTGGTTCAGTTCAGTTCAGCCACTCAGTCATATCCAGCTCTATGCAACCCCATGAAATCTAACATGTCAGGCTTTCCCTGTCCTTCACCATCTCCCAGAATTTGCTCAAACTCATGTCCATCAAGTTGGTGATGCCATCCAACCATCTCATCCTCTATCATCCTCTTTTACTCCTGCCTTCAGTCTTTCCCAGCATCAGGGTCTTTTCCAATGAATCAGTTCTTCACTTCAGGTGGCCAAAGTATTGGAGCTTCAGCTTCAGCATCAGCATCAGTCCTTCCAATGAATATTCATGATTGATTTCCTTTAGGATAGACTGGTTTGATCTTCTTGCAGTCCAATGGACTCTCAAGAGTCTTCTCCAACACCACAGTTCAAAAGCTTCAATTCTTTGGTGCTCAGCTTTCCTTAGGGTCCAACTCTCACATCCATACATGACCACTGGAAAAACCATATCTTTAACTAGATGGACCTTTGTTGGCAAAGTAATGTCTCTGCATTTTAATATGCTGTATAGGTTGGTCATAGCTTTTCTTCCAAGGAGCAAGCGTATTTTAATTGCATGGCTGCAGTCACCAGCTGCAGTGATTTTGGAGCCCAAGAAGTCTCTCACTGTTTCTACTGTTTCCCCATCTATTTGCCATGAAGTGATGGGACAAGATGGCGTGATCTTTGTTTTTTGAATGTTGAGTTTTAAGCTAGCTTTTTCAGTCTCCTCTTTCACTTTCATCAAGAGGCTCTTTAGTTCCTCTTTGCTTTCTGCCATAAGGATGGTGTCATTTGCATATCTGAGGTTATTGATATTTCTTCCGGCAATCTTGACTCCAGCTTATGCTTCATCTAGCCCACCATTTCACATGATGTACTCTGCATATAAGTTAAATAAGCAGGCTGACAATATACAGCCTTGAGGTATTTCTTTTCTAATTTGGAACCAGTCCATTGTTCCATGTCTGGTTCTAACTGTTGCTTCTTGACCTGCATACAGATTTCTCAGGAGGCAAGTCAGGTGGTCTGGTATTCCCATCTCTTTAAGAATTTTTCAGGGTTTGTTTTGATCCACACAGTCAAAGGCTTTGGCATAGTTCCAGATGTAGATTTTTCTGGAACTCTCTTGCTTTTTCAGTGATCCCAGGGATGTTTGCAATTTGATCTCTAGTTCCTCTGTCTTTTCTAAATCCAGCTTGAACATCTGGAAGTTCTTGATTCATGTTCTGTTGAAGCCTGGCTTGAATAATTTTGAGCATTACTTTGCTAGCGTGTGAAATGAGTGCAATAATGCAGTAGTTTGAGCATTCTTGGGCATTGCGTTTTTTGGAGATTGGAATGAAAATGGACCTTTTACAGTCCTGTGACCACTACTGTGTTTTCCAAATTTGCTGGCATATTGAGTGCAGCACTTTCACAGCATCATTGTTTAGGATTTGAAATAGTTCAGCTGGAATTCCATCACCTCCACTAGCTCTGTTCATAGTGATGCTTTCTAAGGCCCACTTGACTTCACATTCTAGGATGTCTGGCTCTAGGTGAGTGATCACACCATTGTGGTTATCTGTGTCATGAAGATCATTTTTGTACAGTTCTTCTGTGTATTCTTGCCACCTCTTCTTAATATCTTCTGCTTCTGTTAGGTCCATATCATTTTTGTCCTTTATTGTGACCATCTTTGCATGAAATGTTCCCTTGGTATCTCTCATTTTCTTGAAGAGATCTCTAGTCTTCCCCATTCTGTTCTTTTCCTCTATTTCTTTGCATTGATCACTGAAGAAGCCTTTCTTATCTCTCCTTGCTATTCTTTGGAACTCTGCATTCAAATGGGTATATCTTTCCTCTTCTCCTTTGCCTTTAGCTTCTCTTCTTTTCTCAGCTATTTGTACAGCCTCCTCAGACAACCATTTTGCCTTTTATTTTCTTTGGGATGGTCTTGATCACTGCCTCCTGTACAATGTCATGAACCTCTGTCCATAGTTCTTCTGGCACTCTGTCTATCAGATCTAATCCCTTGAATCTATTTGTCACTTCTACTGTATAATTGTAAGCGATTTGGTTTAGCTCATACCTGAATGGTCTAGTGGTTTTTCCCTACTTTCTTCAATTTAAGTCTTAATTTTGCAATAAGGAGTTCATGATCTGAGCTACAGTCAGCTCCAGGTCTTGTTTTTACTGACTGTATAGAGCTTCTCCATCTTTGGCTGCAAAGAATATAATCAATCTGATTTTGGTAGGAACCATAAGGTGATGTCCATGTGCAGAATCATCTCTTGTGTTGTTGGAAGACAGTGTTTGCTATGACCAGTGGATTCTGTTGGCAAAACTCTGTTAACCTTTGCCTTGCTTCATTTTGTAGTCCAAGGCCAAACTTGCCTGTTACTCCAGGTATCTCTTGTCTTCCTACTTTTGCATTCCAGTCTGCTATGATGAAAAGGACATCTTTTTTGGGTGTTAGTTCTAGAAGGTCTTGTAGGTCATCATAGAACCGTTCAACATTAGCTTCTTTGTCATTAGTGGTTGGGGTATAGACTTGGATTACTGTGATATTGAGTGGTTTGCCTTGGAAATGAACAGAAATCATTTTGCTTTTTGGGGATTGCATCTAAGTACTGCATTTCAGAATCTTTTGTTGACTATGAGGGCTACTCCATTTCTTCTAAGGGATTCTTGCCCACAATAGTAGATATAATGGTCATCTGAATTAAATTTGCTTATTTGGATCCATTTTAGTTCACTGATTCCTAGTATGTCAATGTTCACTCTTGTTGTTTGACTACTTCCAATTTACCTTGATTCATGGATTCCAGGTTCCTATGCAGTGTTGTTCTTTGCAGCATTGAACTTTACTTCCTTCACCTGTCACATCCACAACTGGGCTTTGTTTTCACTTTGGCTCCATCTCTTCATTATTTCTGAAGCTATTTCTCCACTCTTTGCCATATTGGGCATCTACCCACCTGGGAAATTCATCTTTCAGTATCATATCGTTTTGCCTTTTCATACTGTTCATGGGGTTCTCGAGGCAAGAATACTGAAGTGGTTTGCCATTCCCTTCACCAGTGGACCACATTTTGTCAGAACTCTCCACCATGATCTGTCCATCTTGGGTGGCCCTACACAGCATGGCTCATAGTTTCATTGTGTTAGACAAGGCTGTGATCCATGTGATCAGTTTGGTTAGTTTTCTGTGATTGTGGTTTTCATTCTGTCTGCCCCCTGATAAGTAAGGATTGTGGTTAAAGGACGCCAATAATGTCAGAGAGGTCAATCTGGAGAAGACATGAAGCCTCAAGTGATTAGGGCATGAAATAGGGTGAGAGGAATATCATAGAGAATCCCAGAGGGTTTGCAAAGAAAGAAGTAACCGAATTTGGTGATAGGATATACAAAAGGGGGGAGGGATGATTTCAGAGGCTCTAATCTAATCAAGGAGCCCAGAGAAAATGAGCTCTGGCTGATGGCAATTGGGATGGTTAGAAGAAAAGGCAGTTTGTCCGGGAAGAGGGGGCATCTGTCTTGGCTGTTGAATTTGAGGCAAGAGTGGAACTCTAAAGTAGAGCAGTTAGAAATCTGGGACTGGCCCCAAGACAATAGGTCAGGATTAGGAATCCTCAGTACAGAAATTCTAGTTGAGGAGTGGAAGTGATAAATGGGCGAGTGGATGAGGAAGTAAGAAATAGAGAGAAATTCACAGAGGGCTGAAGACTGGATGTGAATTCTGTGAGAACAGAAGAAAGGAAAGGAACAAGCCAAGAGAACAAGGAAGGAGCAGACAGAGGGACTGGGGAAATTTGGAATTGAGCAGATACGGCATTTTCAGGAAGCATAAAATTTCTCATCCTGGCCTTGTACCGTTTCCCATACAGAAGAGGAAAAAGAGTCAAGACTCCTATGGTTTCCATAGCTATTGAAAATACCATATTCATGAAAAAGGAACATTCATTTCTTCCTCAAGTGTGAAATGGAGCCATGTTATAAAATAGGGCTTTAAAAAAAAAGCTATTCTGCCAGATTGCACATATGGCTTTTCATGGATATCTTTAATCATTTAAAAACAAACAGACATCTGTATTTGTTTCTTGCGTATGTAGTTAAAAAATAATGCAGAAGGTTATCTCATTTTATCTTATAGGCACAATAGCCTGGGAAAAATTCTTCAGTGTGAAAACATCTACACAGAAGGCCAGCACATTGCTTGTTCCTTTAATCTGACTAAGGTGAAGGATTCCAGTTTTGAACAGCACAGTGTCCAAGTAATGGTTAAGGATAATGCAGGAAAAATCAGACCATCCTTCAATATAGTGCCTTTGACTTCTCATGGTAAGTTTTAGAAGTACTCCATGACAGTGTGGATGAAAGTGTTATATTATCAATATGAATGATAAAAATGATGATTTTGGTTTGAAGATCTTCCCAGAAAAAAGGGACTATATTTATGTATATTTTTCTTTGTTCCTTGTTAAAGTATTTATTGTGCACATATGCCGCATGCTTTATCCATGTTTACTTATGCATATGCTGAGCCTTAGAGCAAGCAGTTAGTTGTAGAACTGAGATTGGAACTCAAGCTCTCTGACTTTTTTTAACAGTTTTAAATGTTTAGTTGTTTATTTGACTTCACTGGGTCTTTGTCGAGGCATTTGGAATCTTTGATGTTCGTTGTGGCAGATAACATTATATAACATTAAATATGCCATCTTAACCATTTTCAAGTGTACAGTTCAGTAGTGTTAAATATATTCACAGTATTGTGCAGTAGATCTCTAGAACTCTCTCATTTTGTAAAACTGAAACTTCATGCCCATGAAATACTAATTCTCCCTCCACTACCCTTCCCCCCTCCCCCGGCCCCTGGTAACCACCTTCCTACTTTCTGTTTCTATGACTTGGACTCCTTTAGATACCTCTTATAAGTGGAATCATACAGTATTGGTCCTTTTATAATGGACTTATTTCATTAGTATCATGTCCTCAAAGTTCATCCCTTTTGTTTAGTAGCTCAGTTGTGTCTGACTCTTTGTGACCCTATGGACTATAGCCTGCCAAGCTCCTCTGTCCATGGGATTTTCTAGGCAAGAATACTGGAGTGGGTTTCCATGCCCTCCTCCAGGGGATCTTCCCAGCCCAGGGATCGAACCCACATCTCTTAGATCTCCTGCACTGGCAGGTGGGTTCTTTACCACTGCACCACATGAGAAGCCCTTCATCCCTGTTGTAATCTATAACAAAAGTATGCTGATGTTTTCATTGTGGTCTTTGATTGGCATAAATGAGTGCTGGCTGGGGGAACCCCTTGTACCTGATGCCCCTCAGTACCATCAGGAAGAGTCACATCTGGACCCAAGCACTTCTTTACCCCACCCCCTTGTTGTAGCTAGATGTCTGGATTATACCCCAGCCATGCCCTAACCAGATGCAGGTCAGAATCCACATCATTTGCCAGCCCGAAAGATGTTCCTTAGATCTATTTTACTAGGCAGTTTAAGCTTCCTACAGGAGACTTCCCTTCTGGTCCAATGATCAGGACTCTGAGCTTCCATTGCAGAGGACCCAGGTTCGATCCCTGATCAGGGAAATAAGATCCTGCATACTGTGTGGTGTGGCCAAAAACAAGAAAAAAAAAAAAGCTTCCTACATTAATTGTGATTAATCAGAAATTCTAGAACTGCATGTCTGATCATGTAAGGCCATTAAAAGCATCAGACCTATTTTGATTTACCTTTGTGACCTTCATTGTCTCTACACATAAGTGCTGTGCTGTGTTTAGTCACTCAGTCCTGTCCAGTTCTGTGTGACCCCATGGTCTGTAGCCTGCCAGGCTCCTCTGTCCATGGTATTCTTCAGGCAAGAATACTGGAGTGGGTTGCCATGCCCTCCTCCAGGGGATTTTCCCAACCCAGAGATTGAACCCAGGTCACCCACATTGCAGGTGGATTCTTTACCATCTGTGCCACAGGGAAGCCTAAGAATACTGAAGTGGGTAGCCTATCGATTCTTCAAGGAAACTTCCTGAGCCAGAAATTGAACCGGGCTGTCCTGCATTGCAGGCGGATTCTTGACCAGCTGAGCTATTCAGAAACCCCATATGTGTATCTCATCAAAATTAACTCTGGAAATTAATTTGTATTCTTCTGTTTCTGTCTTTCAGTGAAACCTGATCCTCCACATATTAAAAATCTCTCCTTCCAAAATGGTGACTTATATGTGCAGTGGACAAATCCACAGAATTTTCAAAGCAAATGCTTGTCTTATGAAGTAGAAGTCAATAACAGCCACGCTGAGACACATGATATTTTCTATGTAAGTTTTTTTTTTAGAGAGTAGTTGTTATTTAGAAATTTTTCTTGCATTTCTTACAGTCTAATAAATTGAAATATCAATGAAAAGTAGCTCATAGATTTGTCACCTGATGATGGTTTCTCTGAAGCGTGTGGTCGAAGGTTTGATGGTTTATGGTAGTATTGCCTCCAAGAGTTCAGGCATTCATTAATTCATTTGCTGAAAAGTTTTTTTAATTACATGTCTATCATGTACTACCAGCCACTATTTTATGTGTATGTGACACCTGATTAAAAAAAAAATTTTGCCCATGAAGCTTACCCACTAGAAAATAAGTGCATAAATGAGCAAACTAATTTTAGAGAATGAATGCTATGCTGAAATTTAAGTGGGGTGATGGCAAGGCCTGAGGGAATATTAGGTAGGGTAGGGATCCACAGTGATGAGATTTGAGATGAGACCAGAACAATGAGCAGGAGCTAGCCATTTGATGATCTGGAGGTAGAGGGGACAGCATGATCAAAGACTTAGGCAGGAATGAGCTTGGCAGGAGACTGGCATGACCAAAACATAGTAGGAAGAGGTGTCTGAGCCTAGAGCCGAGATCAGATTATGTAGCTACTTAGAGGCTCCGGTATGGCCGTTCAGTTTTTTTGGCGTTTGTAGCAACTAGAGCCGTCAATACTGAGTCGTTAGTATTTTTTTGTATCATGTATCATGCTCTTTGTATCATGCTCTTTGGAATCTAATATAAAACACGCAGATTAGAGGTCCCTGTGGAGTAGGAAATGGCAACCCACTCCAGTAATCTTGCCTGGGGAATTCCATGGGCAGAGGAGCCTGGCGGGCTACAGTCCATGGGGTCGCAAGGAGCTGGACCCCACTGAGCGACTGAGCATATACGCACGCATTGGAGCACTGGGCCTAACAGGGTGTGGCCTAACCTCAGGGCCCAGTTGCATTGTTATGCTTTAGAACAGAGATCTCAAACTCAGGCCTCAAACATTTTTGTTTGGACCACAAAACAAAGTGGGGTTTTGTTTGCTTGTATATTACATTTGAATTTTCTGCCCAGATTGAAAACTGTGGTACCTGAGGGTATAGTTGCCATAAGGTGGCGCCTTAGGACCACAGGAACTGTGCCACTCACTTGTGTTACCTGCCTGGGCCCTGTGTCCATTTGAGTTTGAGAGGTTAGAAACCATGGGCTTTTACAGGAGTCCTGCATCTCACATGTGGGAAGATCCCTTGGTTCACTTGTTTTAGCTCATCATGGGAATTTCGAAAACTGAAGTATTTTATTTACTAAAATAAGCCGCTGTTGACAGGCTGTAACTCTGGAGGGAGCGACCAGGTCCACAGCTGAGCAGAGCTCTTCTGGGCATTTGCAGATGAAAGCGCTTGCTGAAGCAGAATAATCATTCTTCATCCCAGAAACCAGGGTCCCCAAATAATGCCACAAAAGGAAAAAGCAAAGGGCTTCCAAGCGGGGAGGGGGTGAGGCTTGAATTTACAACTAAGTGAGTTACTCTTCCAGCCTTGACTGCTCTCTTCTGTCTGAAATCCAGAGACACATGCCGCTTGCATTACTCACTTGGCACTAAATGATGTCCTGCTAGTTACCCATGATCTTGACTAAAAATATAAGCTCCTGTAAGGGGGAGGAGTTAGGTGCTGTTTACTTTGTACTGTTCTGGCTACTAAAACCAGCTAATATGTATTAAGCAATTGCTGTGTATTAGCTATTTTAATTGGAGAAGGAAATGGCAACCCACGCCAGTATTCTTGCCTGGAGAATCCCAGGGACGGAGGAGCCTGGTGGGCTGCCGTCTGTGGGGTTGCAGAGTCGGACACGACTGAAGCGACTTAGCAGCAGCAGCAGCAGCAACAGCAGCTATTTTAATGAGTACTTTATCTGAGTTGCCTCATTTAGTCCTCACAATAACCCCAAGGATCTAGGCCTGTTACAGATGAGAAAAATTCAGTCTCAAAGGTTATTCCTAGGGTCACATTTCTAGTAAGGGTTAGAATCCAAGATTTCAGCAAAAGTCTAACTCCAAAGCTTTTATTCTTAACCCCCTGGGGACCACCTCAATACTTCCTCTTGCTAGTAATAGCCATCACTTATTGCTCATGATGTATTACAAATAGAGTCTTCTATGTACTTCTTACAGAGTTGCTCATAGCAATCCATGAAATTGGTTCCTTTTTAACCTATGTTTTAGTGAGAAACTAAGGCTCAAAGAGGTTAAGTGACTTGCTACAGGCCACACAGCTAGTAAGTATGACTTCAGAGGTTGGTCTCCATGTATTACATTTTAACCAAGAACACTGGGTATAAGATCATGTGTACAGTTGTCACTTAATAAATTCTTATTGGATTGTTACCTTTAAAAAAAAACTTCTGAACTGAAGAGAGCACATATTCTGTGGAATTTATCCATCAAAACCAGAACTATAGTCCATTTGGAATTAACTCTGTTTATACACTTGAGTTTAATGTTCTCTATCTTAGCAGATGTTCACCAGCTGCTCCATCCTGTCATCAGCTTTTTGTGTGCTCACCGATTTTGAGCTCAGCTGGTTAGACCCTTTCTTGGTTCTTGCAAGACTTTTTGAGGAGCTATTTGGCCTGGTGTTCTAGTTAAGAGGGGGAAGTAGGCTGGAGCATGAGCTGGTGCCATCCATGGCTCTGGGTCAGGGGTCGCTTATGACAGGATCATAAAGCACGGAGTGACTTGTCTTTGGGCATGCCCATTCCCGCCAGCTATCCACTTGGTGATCTGTGTCCCTGTTTCCCTTTTCTCACGGAAATATCTGAGCAGCTGATAAACTACACAAGGAGATTTACATTTGAACAAGAGCCCAGAGCCATCACTTTACACAGCAGGCCTCTGACTCCATATGGCCAGCACTGGGGTACAGTAACCCCCGAGTAGCTTTTTCTCTGACCTTATATGAAGTATTGACAGGATGGCTCATCATCATTCAATTGGCCTTTCACTCTTCACAAATTCTGTTAGGAACCATTCAGTGAATGACATTGAATGCCCCAAATCATAGCATGTGTTCTGGTCTTTGTCCCAAGTTTAAACATCTCTGATAGAAGTTGACTGTTTTTTCCATCTGTACTGAGGTATGATTGGCAAGTAAAAATTATATGTATTTAGGTTATACAATATTATTTTAAGGTATACAAGGTTATAATAATCATATACATTGTGAGATGATTATCACAATCAAATTAACACATTCATCACCTCACAGACTTAGCTTTTTCTGTGGTGAGAAAACAAGATCTCTCAGCAAATTTCAGGTATACAGTACAGTATTATTAATTGTAATCATCATGTGAAAGTTGCTCACTCGTGTCCAACTCTTTGCGACCCCGTGGACTGTATAGTCCATGGAATTCTCCAGGTCAGAATACTGGAGTGGGTAGCCTTTCCCTTTTCCAGGGGAACTTCCCAACCCAGAGATTGAACCCAGGTCTCCTGCATTGCAGGTGGATTCTTTACCAGCTGAGCCACAAGGAAAGCCAAAGAATACTGGAGTGGGTAGCCTATCCCTTCTCCAGCAGATCTTCCTGACCCAGGAATTGAACCAGGATCTCCTGCATTGCAGGCAGATTCTTTACCAACTGAACTATCAGAGAAGCCCCATTAAATCCTCAGAATTCATAACTGAAAATTTGTACCCCTGACCAACATCTTTCCATGTTCCCCACTCTCCAGCCTCTGGCAATTACCATGCTGCACTGCGCCTCAGTAAATTTGACTTATTTGAATTGCACATACAAGTGAGATCATATAGTATTTGTCTTTCTCTGTCTAACTTATTTCACTTTGCATAGTGCCCTGAAGTTTCTTCCATGTTGTCACAAATGACAGGATTGATTTCCTTGGGGTTGCTGAATCATATGATAGTCTATTTTTAATTTTTTGAGAAATCTCCATACTGTTCCAAAGTGACTGCAACGGTTTATAGTCCCACCAACAGTGCATGAGAGTTTTCTTTTCTCTACACCCTCTCCAGCACTTGTTATCTCTAATCTTTTTGACAACAGCCATTCTGTCATCGACAGTGTAAGATGATTGTGGTTTTGATGTATATTTTGCTAATGATTAGTGTATATTTTATACACTAGTGTATATTAGTGATATTAGTGTATAATAGTGTATATTAGTGATGTTGAATGTCTTTTCATGGACCTGTTGCCAAAAATAGACTATTGAAATGAAGCAAGAGACTTTCATGTGTTGATTTTGAAATATCTGAATTTTATGAACTGGTTATTCTCTTTATATCATACAGCAAGTGACTTAAATTGTGTAGAGGAGAAATTTGCATTTTCTTTTCTTTTCTCTAACTCAGTCATTTAAAAACAATAATTTTGTTTAACTTTTTATTTTTGGCTGTGCTGGGTCTTTGTTGCTGCATGGGCTTTCCTCTAGTTGCAGCGAACAGAGGCTAGTCTTTCTTGCGGTGTGCAGGCTTCTCATTACTGGAGCTTCTCTTGTTGCAGAGCATGGGCTTTAGGGCACACGGGCTTCAATAGCTGTGGCACATAGGCTCAGTAGTTGCAGTCCCCGGGCTCTAGAGCACAGGCCCAATAGTTGTGGCTCACGGGCTTAGTTGCACCCCAGCACATGGGATCTTCTTGCACCAGGGATCGAACCTGTGTCTCCTGCATGACAGGCGGATTCTTTACCACTGAACCACCAGGCAAGTCCTAACTCAGTCACTTTTTGATATATTATTGGGCTTCCCAGGTAGTGCCAGTGGTAAAGAATCTGCCTCCCAGTGCAGGAAACGCAGTTTCGATCCCTGGGTCAGGAAGATCCCCTGGAGAAAGAAATGACAACACACTCCAGTATTCTTTTCTGGAGAATCCCATGGACAGAGGAGCCTGGTTGGCTACAGCCCATGTGGTCACAAAGAGTCAGACATAACTGAGCGTCTGAGCACATATTCTCAACAAGGGAGCATAATATTTTTTAACTATGTGTTGCTATGTAGTATACTACAGAAAAATTGCAGAAGTCATTATGGACAGCTCAGTGACTCTTCACAAATGATTTGTCACTTACAAAACCAGCTCCCCATAAGCTCAGTCGTGACCTCTTTTGGTCACTACTTTCCCAAAGAGCAATTATTATCTGGACTTCTAATCCCACTAGTGCCACCTGAGAAGCCCTGTATTGGGATATAGCCGATTAACAATGTTGTGATACTTTTAGGTGCACAGCAGAGTGACTCAGCCAGACATATATAGCCAAACTCCCCTCCCATCCAGGCTGCCACATAACATTAAGCACAGTTCCCTGTGCTGTGCAGTAGGTCCTTGTTGGTTATCCTTCTTAAATATAACACTGTATACTCATACATCCCAAACTTCCTAACTATCCCTTCCCCCAACCCTTCCCCCTGCTAACCATAAGTTCATCCTCTAAGTCTGTGAGTCTGTTTCTGTTTCATAAATAAATTCATTTGTATCATTTCTTTTTTTAATTTTATTTTTAATTGAAGTATTATTACTTTACAATGTTGTGTTGGTTTCTGCCATACAAAAACATGAATCAGCTATAAGTGTACATATATCCCCTCATTTCTTTTTGGATTCCACACAAAAGGGGTATCCTATGATATTTCCTTCCTCTGTCTGACTTACTTCACTCAGTATGACAATCCTAGCACCATTTATTTTTTTAAAAAAACCTCCCTTTTTCCCACTATACTTGGTCTTCTGTTAATGGTATAAAAGAAAACTTGTTAAAATGGTTAAATGATATAAAATGTGGTCTTTAATTTTTTTTGAATTTATGTATTTTTTATATTTTTGAGGTTGAAGAGGCCAAATGTCAGAATACAGAATTTGAAGGAAATCTAGAGGTCAGTAAATTCAACTTGAGCTATTTGGACTTAAACTCATATGGTAATTGGTGATGAGGCATATCCTAAATTTGAACTGCTTTGAGGAAAACAAACTACTTTGTTCTGTGGATTATTGCCAATTTTCTTTTTCGGGAGTTAAAGTCAGATAATTTACATTGCAATACAAAGTCTTTGTCATATACAGAACTTGGCAGATAATTATATTTAGGATTCAGAAGCAGAGAAAGAGAATAAACTAGTAATATTCCTTGTGTTTTTATCTTGTATCTAAGGGTACAATTTGTTTCATGGTTCCTGGTGTTCTTCCTGATACTTTGAACACAGTCAGAATAAGAGTCAAAACCAATAAGTTATGCTATGAGGATGACAAACTCTGGAGTAATTGGAGTCAAGCGATGAGTATAGGTAAGAGAATGGGATTTCATTAAAATTTAAACCACTGATGCATGGAAACTAAATTGAGGCAGAAAACATTATGGGAAAGGACTGTTCTTCATTCTTGACATCAGCCAGAGAACACTCACAATTGAAATGTACTTTCTGTTTAATTATTATCAAATCACTCAGAGTTAATTTACATTATGCAGCTCTTTGAAAATTTGCCATCCAAATGATGTTATTCTCTCTTCTGTCCTGTTTCCATCTTTGCAAACAACCTGAACAAAACTATAGAAGGCAGGCATGATTAAATCTGCAGATTGTGCAGTGCTAGAGGAATATCCTATGTGCTGGTAACAGAATCAAGAGTATGACAATGACCTTGATGACATTTTATCAAAATAAACCTGTATCTGGGATTCTCTGATCCACCTACAATGCAGGAGACCCTAATTCGATTCCTGGGTTGGGAAGATCCACTGGAAAAGGGATAGGTTACCCACTCCAGTATTCTTGGGCTTCCCTTGTGGCTCAGCTGGTAAAGAATCTGCCTACAATGTGGGACACCTGGGTTCGATCCCTGGGTTGGGAAGATCCCCTGGAAAAAAGAAAGGCTACCCACTCCAGTATTCTGGCCTACAGAATTCCATGGACTGTATAGTCCTTGGGGTTGCAAAGAATTGGACATGATTGAGTGACTTTCACAATTTCAGGTTTGAAAAAAAACAGTTTCACTTATTAATTGCTAGAATCAAGTATAGGATTGGAAAGACATGTGCCTTGTGAATACATGTATTGTGGGGTGGGGGCTAGGGTTTTATTAGCTGATAAACTCAAAGTGACTCAACATCGGACCCTTAAATGTCTCCCAAAGGCATATATAATCATAGGCATCAGTGATAGTACAGCATCCAGAATAAGGGAATGCTGCAGCATGTGGCACAATGTCCTGGCCACATCAGAAGTGTGCAGTATCCCATCCTGGGCACCACATTGTAAGAGGTACATTAGGAGACTGGAATCTTTCCCTGAAAGCGTAATCAGGATGTTGAAGAATGTTAAAATTCGGGGAGGCACAGTTAATGAAGTAAGCCTAGGGAGCCATGTTTGCTGAATTCTAATATTTGAGGTAGTGTCAACTAGAAGAGAGAATAGGCTGTCTTTTTTTGTGTGTGTGTGGCTCTATGGGGCAAAATAGGAGCAACTTAAGAACTTCCTAACAGCTACCTAACAATAAGAGAAACAGGCTATTGAAGTAATCAAGCCCTATTAATTGAGAGATTGAACAAGCTATATGCCAGGGTACATTATATTATTGCATAAGAAATTAGTGTCTTAAGAAACAGATATTCACTATCTCACAATTTCCATGGCTCAGGAATCTGGGCACAACTTAGCTAGGTACCTCTGACTCAAGTTCTCTCATAAGGTTCCAGTCAAGCTGTTGACTGGGACTGTGGTTCCATCTGAAGGCTTGACTGGGGCTGGAGAATCCACTTTTAAGATCACTTATATGGTCATTGGAAATCCTCATTTTCACACTGGCTGCTGGATGGAGGCTTTAGAATGTTTCATTTTGTGCCTCCAAAAGATATGTTCAAGTTGCAATTTCTTGTACCTATGAATATGACCTTATTTGGAAATAGAATTTTTACAGATGTAATCAAGTTAAGAGGAGGCCATAAGGGCTAAGGGAAGAGTGAAAAGTGAAAGTGTTAGTCGCTTAGTTGTGTCTGACTCTTTGTGACCCCCATGGACTGTAGCCCGCCAGGCTTCTCAGTCCATGGAATTCTCCAGGCAAGAATACTGGATTGAATTGCCATTCCGTTCTTCAGAGGATCTTCCCGACCCGGGGAGCAAACTCAGGTCTGCTGCCTTGCAGGCAAATTCTTCACTATCTGAGCCATCAGGGAAGCCCTTAAGGGCTGAGAGCAGGTCCTAAATCCAATGACAGAAGAAGAGAGAATACACAGAAACAGAGAAGGCCATGTGAAGACGAAGGCAGAGATTGGAGTGATGCAGCTACAAGCCAAGGAATGTCAGCGATTCTTGAGAGCCACCAGAAATTAGGATTTTGGCCTTCGGGCCACCAGAGCTATGAGAGACTATATTTGTATTGTTTTGAGTCACCAGTGTATGGTGATTCTTTACAGCAGCTCTAGGAAACTAATACAGAGCTCTCTCTCAGTCCCTTGCCACTTGAACCTCCCCACAGGGCTACCTTATGACATGGCAGCTGGCTTCCCCAAGTGAGTGGTCCAAGCAAGAAAGACCATATGAGAGAACACCCAATATGAGAACCGCAGCCCTTTATAACCTCATCTCAGAAGGGACATTCCATCACTGTTGTGGTTCACACATTTAGTCTGCTGCTGCTGCTGCTGCTAAGTCACTTCAGTCATGTCTGACTCTGTGCGACCCCATAGATGGCAGCCCACCAGGCTCCCTCGTCCCTGGGATTCTCCAGGCAAGAACACTGGAGTGGGTTGCCATTGCCTTTTCTAATGCATGAAAGTGAAAAGTGAAAGTGAGTCGCTCAGTCATGTTCAACTCTTAGCGACCCCATGGACTGCAGCCTACCAGGCTCCTCCGTCCATGGGATTTTCCAGGCAAGAGTACTGGAGTGGGGTGCCATTGCCTTCTCTGACACATTTAGTCTAGCCCACCCTAAAGGGGAGAGAATTATACAATGGTGTGAATATCAGGAGGCAAGGATCATTTAGAGTCATCTTAGAGGCTGCCTGACACAATGCTAGGCCCCGATGATGCTTTCCAGATGTTCATGCCCTCATGGAAAAGATGAGCATATAAATAGACATATGACATTCTAAGTGTTAGGTGTAGCAAGGCAGTTAATGAAAGGATTTGGAATTGGACAGTGCTGGGCTTTAGGCTTGACTCCATTGCTTATTAAACCCGCTGGACAAGCCATTAAACCTTTCTCAGCTTTATATTTCTCATCTGTATAAATGGGAAATAATATTATCTATCTCTAGAACTTCCCTAATGGCTCAGCAGTAAAGAATCCACCTGCCAGTGCAGGAGATGTGAGTTTGATCCCTGGATTGGGAAGATCCCCTGGAGGAAGAAATGGCAACCTAGTCCAGTATTCTTGCCTGGAGAATTCCTTGGGACAGAGGAGCCTGGTGGGCTGCAGTCCATGGGGTCACAGAAGAGTTGGACATGACTTAGCAACTAAAACAAGGACAACAATAATGCTAACTAACCAATAAAACAAGGTAGTTGGTGTTAATGAGATGACATATTTTAAAAATATAACTTCTTAAAATAAAAATTAAAAAAAATAATAAAAAATAAAATAAAGGAGAAAAAAATAATGTCTAAAACCAATTAAGATATCCTGGTTTCAGATAATCCTTAAGGTGCTTATTCATCCATGGAATTTTAGGCACCAGAGCAGGACTCCCCTCCCCCTGCACTAGTAACATAACAATAGAAAAGAGAATTGAAGAATTTAGGGGAATATGTTGGTGTAGAGGGCAGAAATAGCTGTAATCTCATTAGTCTAATATAACAAGATTGCTTAGTTTATTTCTCAAAGGGTTTTATTTCTCATGTCTTTCTGTTTGCTTTCCATTTTCCAGGTCAGAAGGCCAATCCGACATTTTACATAACCACATTACTCATCATTCCGGTCATCGTTGCAGCCGCAGTCATTGTCCTTCTGCTGTATCTGAAAAGGTAAGGCAGCTGATCAGGCAGGCCTGACACTTTCTGCTAGCCTGGCTGCTATTCTTTGTGGGTGTGTTTGATGTCTGCCCAGTGTGTTGGCAGCATTTTGGCTATACCTGGCTTTTGGTAGGATGGCGTGGCAAGTATTGCTGTGCCCATTTTCTAATGAGGAAAGTGTTAGTCTTCCAAGGTGCTGCTCAGGCAGTGCTCTGTTTGTACATTTTTAGAATGTTGATAAGACTTACATTCACTCAACTCCCTAAAACACCTAATTTGTCAACCGTTAGTTGCTAGCTCATAAGTTTTAGAAGTGGAGATCATTACCAATTAAATGACTTGTCTAATGTGAAGGCAAAATGAGTTGCTATTTAATACTATAGGATAAAGTACTTCAAGTTCTAAGACATGATACTCATTCTTTGAGAATTTTTTACTTTCTTGATTTCATCATAGGGACTAGTCTGGTGCTATTATTTGCTCTTTCAGGAAAATACCTAAAGTTGGAATAAGTTTGCTAAGCTGGTTCTAGAATCAGTATTTTATCATTATTTCAGTATTCTTTAAACATGCATGTGTTGAGTGCCTATTTATGTGCCAGCTCAGATAAGTTCAGTCACTCAGTCATGTCTGACTCTTTGCAACCCCATGGACTGCAGCATGCCAGGCTCCCTATCCATCACCAACTCCCAGAGCTTGCTCAAACTCATGTCCATTGAGTTGGTGATGCCATCCAACCATCTCATCCTCTGTCATCCCCTTCTCCTTCTTCCTTCAATATTTCCCAGCATCAGGGTCTTTTCCAATGAGTCAATTCTTCACATCAGGTGGCCAAATTATTAGAGTTTCAGGTTCAGCATCAGTCCTTCCAATGAATATTCAGGACTGATTTCCTTCAGGATTGACTGGTTGGATCTCCTTGCAGTTCAAGGGACTCAAGAGTCTTCTCCAGCAGCACAGTTCAAAAGCATCAATTCTTTGGTGCTCAGCTTTCTTTATAGTCCAACTCTCACATGACTACTGGAAATACCATAACTTTGACTAGATGGACCTTTGTCGGCATTATGTGACAGGCACTGTTCTAATTGCTAGAGTTGTGGTGCTGAACAGGACAAAATCCCTACCTATGGGTTCACATAGTTAGTAGTAAAGTTATGGAGTTGGGCTGGGGAGAAAGGCTAGGAAGTGATATGAGGCTAATCTTACATAGAATGCCAGGGAAGGCCTCTCTGAGAAAGTGACATTTGAAGACAGACTTAAAGGAGTGAGCCAGTCAGATATTCAAAGAAAGAACATTCTAGGCCAAAAGAACAGCAAGTGCAAAGGTCCTAAGGCTGGAATGAGCTTAGTGTGTCTTGTTAGAGGAGAGCATACAAGGGGAGAGAACAAGAGGATATGAAGCAGGAGAGGCTGGTGAAACCAGATCATGTAGGCTGTGGCATGGAATTGAGATGTTATCCTAAGCATGATGGGAAAATATTAGAGAATTTTAAGCAGGAGAGGAACGTGATTGGATTGACTGTCATAAAGGATCGTTGTATTGTTGAGTGAAGACTTGACTTGGACAAGAGTAAAAGCAGGTAGACCAGTTAAGAAACATTGTAGTGTTTGGGTGGAAAGATGAGAATAGTGTAGGCCAGGAGGTTTGCAGTGAAGGTAGTAAGAAATATTCTGATGTAGAATGTATTTTGAAGATGAAATTAATAATAATAGCACTTGCTGATGGCTGCTAGTTTTTGGAGGTTGTAGGAGTAATTGAGGATTCAAGGGATAACTCTTAGATTTTTGGCTTCAGCAACTGAGTGAATATTGCAGCCTTTTACTGAGATGGGGAAGATTGGGAGGAGATCTGGCTTTAGGTAAAAGGTGAGGACTTCAGTTTTGAACATGATAAGTTTGAGATGCCTATTAAATATTCAGGTAGAGATGCTGAATACATACCTGTATACATGAATCTGGAGTTTAAAGAGGTTTGGGCCAGAGTTAGAAATTTGGGAGTCCTCAGCATATAAATAGATTTAAAGCTCTAAGACTGGAAGAGAGTGCCCATAAAGTGAGGGAGATAAAGAGGACAAAACACTGAACCCTAGGACACATCAATATTTATAGACCTAGGAGATGAGGTAGGTCCACCAGAGAGTACTGTTGGATTGGCCAAAAAGGTCGTTTGGGTTTTTCCACACCATCTTACAGAGAAACCTGAATGAACTTTTGGGATGCAAAAACAGAATTCAGACAAAACGGTAATTCAAAAAGATACATGCACTGCTATGTTCATAACAACACTATTTACAGTAGCCAAGACATGGAGACAACCTAAATGTCCATTGACAGAGAAGTGGATAAAGAAGATGTAGTATATTTATACAGTGGAATATTACTCAGCTATTAAACAATGAAATAATGCCATTTGCAGCAACATTGATGCAGTGGGAAATTATCATACTAAGTAAGTCAGAAAGAGAAAGACAAATGTCATATGATATCACTTATATGTGGACTCTAAACTGTGACACAAATGAACGTATTTGTATAACAGAAACAGAATCACAGATATAGAGAATAGACTGATGGTTGCAAGGGGGAGGGGTGTGGGGGAGGGATGGATTGGGAATTTGGAACTAGCAGATGCAAACAATTATGTATAGAATGGACAAATAATAAGGTCCTACTGTATAGCATAGGGAACTATATTCAATATCCTGTGGTAAACCGTAGTGGAAAAGAATATACGTTTATATGTATAACTAAGTCACTTTGCTGTACAGAACTAATTAACACAACATTGTAAATCAACTATACTTCAATTGGAAAAATTGAAAAATTGAAAATAGAAGACAAATTAGAAAAAGAAAAGAAAAATTAAAGAGGAATGTCCCCTGTTCTCAGAATTTTTTTAAAAAAATTATAAACAGCAGGCTCCCATGTGATCTGTGATAAGTAAAACACCATTATTACTTAAATGATAGGGTATAACACACACAGGCCCCCCCCCACAATTATAACTATGTGAGGTGATGGATATGTTAATTACCTTGACTGTGATGATCTTTTCACAATGTATACCTACATAAAACTCACTTTGTACACCTCAGATTTATACAATTTTTGTTTGTCAAGTATACCTCAATAAAGCTGGAAAAAAATTTAAATGATAGATTATAAGTGGTCTGCTACTGATGGGTCCTTTGCTTTACCCACACTTGATACTCTTGAGATATTGATTTCTCAGCCTGCTTTAGAAATTTCTTCACGACTGCATTATCACTAAAGATGACTTGTGTACCATGTCTTTTGTCTAAGCTCTCTTTTAATATGGCTGTATTTAAGAGGAACATTTCTATGGACTGCAAGATTTGATCAGAAATGTCCCTTTTCTCTTAAAGGCTCAAGATCATTATATTCCCTCCAATTCCTGATCCTGGCAAGATTTTTAAAGAAATGTTTGGAGACCAGAATGATGATACCCTGGTAAGTACTGACTCTATGGGGTATGAAATTGATTTTTTGAGGGGAGGCTATAGTAAAGCGTCTGTCTACAATGTGGGAGACCCAGGTTTGATCCCTTGGTTGGGAAGATCCCCTGGAGAAGGAAATGGCAATCCACTCCAGGACTATTGCCTGGGAAATCCCATGGACAGAGGAGCCTGGTAGTCTACAGCCCATGGGGTCGCAAAGAGTCAGACACGACTGAGCGACTTCACTTCACTTCATAGGATTAAAAATTTTTTTTGGTAAAATATACATAACATAAAATTTACCATTTTAACCAGTTTTAAATATACAGGTCAATGACATTAAGTACATTTACAATGTTGTTGGACCATCCTCAAATCCTCACTATTTCCAGAATGTTATCATCATCCTAAACAGAAACTGGACCCATTAAACAATAATTCTCCATTCCCCTCAACACCTGGTAACCTCTATTCTGCTTTCTGTCTCTATGAAGTTGCCTAGTCTAGGTACCTGGAGAAGGCGATGGCACCCCACTCCAGTACTCTTGCCTGGAAAATCCCATGGATGGAGGAGCCTGGTAGGCTGCGGTCCATGGAGTTGCGAAGAGTGGGACACGACTGAGCGACTTCACTTTCACTTTTCACTTTCATCCATTGGAGAAGGAAATGGCAACCCACTCCAGTGTTCTTGCCTGGAGAATCCCAGGGACGGGGGAGCCTGGTGGGCTTCCGTCTATGGGGTCACACAGAGTCGGACACAACTGAAGTGACTTAGCAGCAGCAGCAGTCTAGGTACCTCATATAAATGGAATCCTACAATATTTGGCCTTTTGTGTCTGACTTATTTCACTTAGCATAACATTTTCAAGGTTCATCCATGTTGTAGCATGGGTCAGAATTTCATTTCAAAATTGGTTATTTTAAAGTACATTTTGTCTAAAAGATTAAAGAGCTGATTTAAAATGTTGTATCTCAGGCCAAACATAACATTTAAGAAATCCCCAGAATACTTCACCCAGCTTGTATTGCTGGGTTTCATTCTCTCTCTGGGGAAGAAAATGTATTTGATCCAAACATGCAGGGGGAAGAGCCTCCTTTACGAAACAAAACTGATAGGTAGGTCTTCTGACTCTTGGATAATCTTTCAAATTTGATTTGGGGAAATATAAACATAAGATAAACAGTCAAAGGGCTTCCCTCATGGCTCTGTGATAAAGAATCTGCCTGCAATGAAGGAGACACAGGAGATGCGAGTTTGATCCCTAGGTCAGGACAATCCCCTGGAGGAGGAAATGGCACCCCACTCCATTATTCTTGCCTGGAGAATCCCATGGACAGAGGAGCCTGGTGAGCTATAGTCCTTGGGGTTGCAAAGAGTCACACATGACTGAGTACACATGCATGCAAACAGTTGAAATAGATTTTATTCATGCTATTGCCTGGAAAGCGGGCCTCAGAAGACATGGAACTAGAGTAACCTCTCACCCCGCAAACTGTTAGAGTTAGGTGGCTACAGATATTCCTGCTGGAATTTATGGCTGGGAGAGCTAAGACCTTGTGGGAACAAAAGAGTTTGTGGTTTCTCTGATGAATACATTCACCCAAATAAGATAATAAAGACACTAAATAAAATAAATATCAATATATTGTATGTATCTTAAAGTAATCATTTCAGGCATAAGACACTTAATTGAGGGAAATAGTAGAGCATAGTAGATAATAGCCTGTGCTCTGGAGTCAGATTGTCTGGATTCGGATCTCTGCTGTGTCATGCACTATCTATTTGACCTTAGGTAACTTCTTAACTTCCCTGTGTCTCAGTTTTCTCACTTGTAAAGTGAAGGTAATAATAGGTGGCACTAGCAGTAAAGAACCTGCCTGCCAGTGCAGGAGACATAAGAGATGTGGGTTCCATCCCTGGGTTGAAAAGATCCCCTGGAGGAGGGCATGGCTATCCACTCCAGTATTCTTGCCTGGAGAAGTCCATGGACAGAGGAGCCTGTTAGGTTACAGTCCATGGAGTTGCAAAGAATTGGACATGACTGAAGCAATTTATCATGCAAAATGTTGTTATGTGGATTAAGTTAATACATAGAAACTCCTTAGTGTGCCTGGCAGTTACTTTATAGGTGCTTAGTAAATATTAGTGCTTGGGGCTTCCCAGGTGGCTCAGTGGTAAAAGAATCTGCCTGCAATGCAGGAAACCTGCCTTCGATCCCTGGGTCGGGAAGATGCCCTAGAGGAGGGCATGGCAACCCTCTCCAAAATTCTTGCCAGGAAAATCCCATGGACAGAGGAGCCTGGTAGGCTACAGTTCATGGGGTCAGCAAGAGTCAGACATGACTCTTTTATTAACTTTTTAGTTAACAACTAAACAACCACAACAAATGTTAGTGCTTAGTATTACTATTGATAATACTTTCTGTTTCTCTTTAATGCCCAAACAGTTCTTGTAATACGGGTGGTTCACAGTGGCAGTGATGCTACGTGGCTAGGGAAGGAAGGCACAGAGGCTCACTTCCTGTCAGGGGAGAAGTCATCTGGATCTTTTTCACCAAATCAGAGTCATAGACAGTGGGTAACTCTGTTATATAGGGCACCACCCGGCAGGGAGATCCAGAAATCAGGTGCCTGATGAAGGGCTCATATATTGTGACCGAGGTGGCTGTGGCAACCAGTGGTTCTTCACCTTTGAGTCACAGTTGACTGGAATGCTTGTAAGAATATAGAATCCTGGGCCCTGTCTCAAGAAGTTCGAACTCACTGGGTCTGGGATGGTTCCCAGGAATCTGCATACTTAACAGGAATCCAACAATGATGCCTCTCCTGGCAAGATCATTCACAGACCACACTTTGAAAATCACTGTTACCAATATTTTCCTTAGGATTACCCCTGTATCTTCATTTTGCCAGCTACTGTGATAGATGCTGGAGGCTAAGAATTGTGCAAGTATTCTAACAACACCTGTATCCAGCGACTGGCAGTCTCCCATGTGTACACAGTGTGTTCAGTGCTCCATCTTCACACCCACCCTGTGGTGTCAGTGCTCTTAGTAGCATTTTGCAGATGAGGAATTGGACCCTCAGTGAGGTTAGATAACTTTACTGTAGTCACACAGCAAGGAAATAATAAGGTGGGATTTGACCAAGAAGTGTCTGATTCTAGAGTTCTCTCTTTCCACCATGCTGCAGGGCCTTTTGTAAGACAGGATGTTTGTCCTCAAGAGCCTCACAGTCTCCTTAGAGTTCTGCATGGTAGAAATACTGGGTTGGGATAGAGCAGTTCCCAGAAATAGATTTGGAGGCACATTTTGATTGGCCTCTATGAAAAGGTAGTAGGAATATCACTCTTTGTTTTTTTTTAACTTTTCATTGGCATGGCCAATGATGCTGATGCTGGGAAAGATTGAAGGCAGGAGAAGGGGATGACAGAGGATGAGATGGTTGGATGGCATCACTGACTCGATGGACATGAGTTTGAGCAAGCTCTGGGAGTTGGTGATGGACAGGGAAACCTGGCATGCTGCAGTCCATGGGGTCACAAAGAGTCAGACACGACTGAGTGACTGACCTGACTGATTGGCCTGGCCAAAAAGTTTGTTCAGGTTTTTCTGTAAGATGGGATGGAAAACCCTAATGAACATTTTGGCCAACCTAATAGTTAAAATTGGAGTAGAGTTGATTACAATGTTGTGTTAGTTCCAGGTGTACAGCACAGTGATTCAGTTACACATATGCATGTATCTGTTCTTTTTAAAATTCTTTTCCCATTTAGGTCGTTAGGTAATATTTAGCAGAATTACCTGTGCTATATGGTAGGTCCTTGTTGCTTATCCATTTTAAATATATCAATAGCAGTGTGTACATGTCAATCCCAAACTCCCCAATCTATCTCTCTCCCCCACCCTCCCTGCCCCTGGTAGCCATAAATCTATTCTGTAAGTTTGTGGTCTGTTTCTGTTCTATAAATAAGCTTATATGTATCATTTTTTTTAGATTCTGCATATAAGCAATATCATGCAATATTTGTCTGACTTACTCTCAGACAATCTCTAGGTCTGTCTAAGTTGCAAATGGCATTCTTTTTAATGGCCAAGTAGTACTCCATTGCAGAGGAGGCAATGGCAACCCACTCCAGTACCCTTGCCTGGAAAATCCCATGGACAGAGGGGCCTGGTGGACTGCAGTTCATGGGATTGCTAGGAGTCAGACACGACTGAGCAACTTCACTTTCACTTTTCACTTTCATGCATTGGAGAAGGAAATGGCAACCCACTCCAGTGTTCTTGCCTGGAGAATCCCAGGGACGGGGGAGCCTGGTGGGCTTCCGTCCATGGGGTCGCACAGAGTCAGACACGACTAAAGTGACTTAGCAGCAGCAGCAGCAGTACTCTGTTGTATAAATATACCATATCTTTTTTATCCATTCCCCTGTCAATGGACATTTAGGTTGCTTCCATGTCTTGGCTACTGTAAACAGTGCTTCAGTGATCACTGGGGTGCACATATCCTTTTGGACCATGGTTTTCTCCAGATATATGCCCAGCAGTGGGATTGCTGGATCATATGGTAGCTCTATTTTTAACTTCTTAAGGAATATCCGTACGGTTCTCCATAGTGGCAGTACCAATTTACATTCCCACCAATGGTGTAGGAGGGTTCCCTTGTCTCCACACCTATCATTCTGACAACAGCCTGAAGGGAATGAATTAGAGAGAGGAAGTGCTATCACAGTTGCAAACTGATAATCTAGTCCTGAATTTGTCCCACAGATGTTTTGTTTGGCCAGTGTAGTGTTTTTGAAATTTTTCAATTTGGGATCTTAAGCAGGGCATGGACTACCAATTCATCTCAGGCCCTATCATTCCCAATTCCCACTGTGGTTTCACACATTGACCTAACATGCTAGACCCGTGAAAGGCATTTGAGTTTGCTACCAATCTTAGCAGAATGAAGATAGTCAAAGTGCCATGACACAAATGCCCAATGTCTGTGAAAACGTGTTTGGACTCACTGATATATATGAGATATACAACTAAAGATATATGAATTTCTAGCTTATTAAATTTCTAAAAAGTGATAATATCCAGTGTTAACAAAGGGGTGGGAGACGGGTACTCTTCACACACCACTGGTGGGCCTGTAAAATGCCCTTCTTTCCAGAGAGCAACCCAATAAAATGTAACCAGAATCATCTTTGATCTGATAATTATTTCTTTAGGAATTTATTTTAGGAAAATAATTCAACAATGACATAAGGATGGCCAGTGCAGAATTCGTTTCTAACACAAAAAATTAGAAGCCAAGGAAATATCAACAGTCAAGAATAAGTTTTTTAACAAGTTAGGTTTTCAAAGCATTTAGTATCCTAACAAAATACTTATGACATAAGTATAAAAAACTTATCATAAATGTGTAGTGTATTACAATCCTTTTTTTAAAATTTTTTATTTTTACTTTATTTTACTTTACAATACTGTATTCATTTTGCCATACATTGACATGAATCCACCACAGGTGTACAATCCTAATTTTTATAAAAATTCATCAATATATACATAGAACAATGAGTAGAAGGAAATAGGTCAAAATAATCATCTCTGAGCAGAAAGATTGTGGATAATTGATATTATTTTGTCTCTCCCTCTATGTTTCTGAAATTTCCAAATTGCCTATAATGAGCATGTATCACTTTTATAATAAAAAGAAACTCCATACAAGTCATTAAGGGAAAAGAGAATATATGGTCATCCAAGCCTGTGAGATAATAGGGATTTGAACTTAGGTGGTAGCAGAGGCGATTGATGCAAGAGACATTATTAAAGGAAACTCATTATGACTCAGTGACTCTGTGTGGGTGATGAAAGGTGGGAGAGTAAAAAATAATTTTAGGGTTTCAAGTCTGGGTAATAGAGTGAATGCTGATAACATTGACAGCAAAATCAAATCAATTATCTTTCTCAGAGATGGGAAAATTGCTTTTTTTCAATTTGCTGTCTAGAGGATAATATGTTGTCCTGATGAGTCAGATAATTCTATAATTTAGTGAGGCGGATACACTGACAAAATGGACCACTAAAAGCATAAGATGTTTTTGTTTGTGGTGGCTGCAGACCATTAAATAAAGTCAGTGTTTAAAACTAAAAGTATAATAAAAATGCCAGACAGGGGAAAGGGTAATAGAACAAATCTCCATGTTTGCTTTTTAACCAGATGACTAATCTACTTTCTGTACATGACAACAATCCTCACAAACTGAACTGCATATACTAGCAGAAAGACTGTCATTTTACTTCTAGAACCATTGAATTATGGAATGAATAATTACAGCATGAACATTGCCTGAGAGGTCATCTAATGAGGTATATGTTTACATGTTTAGTTGCCTTTAATTATAAATTTTCAAAACTCTAGATTCTAGTCCAGCCTCTCACTTTTAAGATGGAGACACTGGGGCTGTGGAGAAATTTCTCAAGGGCTATCACATAGACAGATAATTCCAGAACCTGCACTAAAAGTCACTCCAGCCCAAAGTGACCAGCTTCTAATCCCAAGAAATAATCTATGCCCTTTCTAAACACTTTCTTCTTCCATTCTGTACCATCAGTAGTGGTACTTAAAATGTATTTCGATGTGGCTACCAATAAATTAAATCTTCTGTATAGTTTTCCTTAAGGTTTCTAGTGTTTTGACAATGTTTTGTTTATCACTGTAGTAACATTTTGGCCAACAGCATTTTTCCGGTTGCTTTGCTGTTTTCCCTTCTTTGTGACTAATTGGGCCGCTGGCCATATTTGGGGGTGGGGGTTTTGCAGAGGGAATTGCTTTTCTTCTGCATCTGCATTTCTTTTTCATCCCTAAAATATTATCTATTCTTCTCCTGCTTCTTGGAAACCAATTTTATTTTCAGTCCTGTGCCAGTTTTGAATTCCTGATTAGAAAACAGCCTTTTTAACTTGAAGTTGACTTCCAAATACTGCTGAATTTTTTTAAACTTCAGTGTGTATCTTTCAAAGCTAAGATCACTTCTTACATAGCCAAAATAGCATGGCCTCACTTTAAAAATGATTATTTCCTTAATATCATCTAATACGGGCTTACCAGGTAGCACTAGTGGTAAAGAATCCACCTGTCAATGCAGGAGACATAAGAGACGCAGGTTCGATCCATGGGTTGAGAAGATCCCTTGGAGAAGGAAATAGCTGCTTCCCTGGTGGCTCAGAGGTTAAAGCGTCTGCCCACAATGCGGGAGACCCGGGTTCAGTCCCTGGGTAGGGAAGATCCCCTGGAGAAGGAAATGGCAACCCACTCCAGTACTCTTGCCTGGAGAATCCCATGGACGGAGGAGCCTGGTAGGCTACAGTCCATGGGGTCGAAAAGAGTTGGACACGACTGAGCAACTTCACTTTCACTTTCACTCAGTCCAGTATTCAGCATTGGAGAAGGAAATGGCAACCCACTCCAGTGTTCTTGCCTGGAGAATCCCAGGGATGGGGGAGCCTGGTGGGCTGCCGTCTGTGGGGTTGCACAGAGTCAGACACGACTGAAGCAACTTAGCCAGTATTCTTGCCTAGAGAATCCCATGGACAGAGGAGTGGACTACAGTCCATAGTGTCGCAAAGAGTTGGACACAACTGAAGCGACTTAGCATGCATGCACATCGTCTAATGCTCAGTCCATATTTCAATCTTTCCAGCTGTCCCAGGTGTCAGGAGACAGATAATACCCAGTTGTCCACCCATAGTGAGGCTAAGGTCGACCACTGTATTTAAGATGATAATAACATGTCCCCTCTTGCCATCTACACGTTGCCTCCCCTTGCCACTGGAAGATAATCTGTGTGGTGTTATGTTAGCACCCTGTCAACTCTTCAGCTGATGCTTTTTATTGGCCAGTTAGTATCCTTGCTTGATTCAATAATCTCATTGGTGGTTGTGAAATGATGATGATTTTTCTCATCTATCATTTAATCTACATTTCTAAGCTGACACTTTCCTATAAGCACTGCTCTCAATTATCAGCTAGGCTCCTTTTAATTGTTCTGGAATTCAGTTTCTGCTAGAAAGGCAGGAAACGTATTTAATTCTTTCCCTTTAATTATCAATTTTTAAAGTGAGGGTTTGAATTGATAACCACCTCAACTGATATCAAATTAGTCCCCTCCAACCACATTCAGCTATTTCTTTTTAAGCTACAGTGATTTGAAGGCATGGGGATTTTTGTACAATTTTCTATTGTGAATGTTGCTCTGAAGAAGACAGAGGCACGTAATCTGTTGACTTGCACATACAAGTCCAGTGTTTTGTGTGATGCTAAGGTACATGAAGCCCACTTCACCCCTGTGGGTAGTTCACTGCAGGAAATAACTAAATCTTGAAAGTACTCTTCAGTTGAGACTTGATGTTCCATTATTCTATGACTTTTGTTTCTTTCTTTAAAAAAATATTGTTACATACATATATTTTTCTAGAATGACTAACAACTAAAAACTAGTTGTGCTCACCACTCAAACACCTGTTATTTTTTCACCTAGGATTTTTTCATCTTTGGCCATTATTCTGTTGTTGGTTATCTTATTTAAAAAATCAATCGGGTAAGAATTGAGTTGTGGACTGTAATTTTATGAATTTAGGGTTTTTTCTACAAGTAATTTCAAAATTCGACTGACATATAATTGGGTAATAGGTCAGAGCTTTTGCTTTTGTCCCTTTAACCTTACATGAACATATTCACAGACATAGTGCTCAAAGGCCCTGATGCTGATGGTGGGTAAAAATGAGAGTAATCAAAGTTTCAGGAATAAAAAAAAGGCATTTAAAAAATTAATGTATTTTTAGAAGCCATTTCTGTGGCAGTGTGCAGATTGCCTTTTTCCTGTCCAACACAGTTTAAGCATTGAGTCTAATGAGCAGAAACCAATGAAAATGTAATATTCCAGTTACTTTTCTAAAATTAAAATCATTTTTACAGTCATCCCTTGGTATCTGTGGAGACTGGCTTCAGGACCCCCTCAAATACCAAAATTCATGGATGTTCAAGTCCCTCATATAAAATGGTGTAGTATTTGCACATAACCTATGAATATTCTCTGGAGGACTGACTGTACTTTTACCAGTAAATGGAAAAATAGTAACAAAAATAGTAATAACAGTTCATATTTATTGAACTTCTGCTATGTGTCAGACACTTGTCCAAGTCTTTCCTTCATTAATTTGTCCCCCTTCTGCAGTAGGTTTTATCTCCACTCTACAGATGAAGAAAATGAAGCACCAGAGGGATTATGTGTAACTCATTTGAGGTTACACAGTTGCTACCTAGCAGAGCTAGGATCTCAACTAACAAGTGTTAGAGCTGGGATCTGAACTCAGGCATTCTTATCCTCTGGTCCACAGTTTTCAAAAAATATATTTCTTTATTTTTTAACTGTATTGGGTCTTAGTTGCAGCATGTGGGATCTTTGATATTAGTTGCAGCATGTGAACTCTTAGTTGTGGCATGTGGGATCTAGTTCCATGACCAGGGATCAAACCCAGGCCCCCGGCATTGAGACTGGGGAGTCTTAGCCAATGGCCACCAAGGAAGTCCCCTCCAGTCCACGCTTTTATTTTTAGTTAATATAAATTTATTTATTTTAATTGGAGGCTAATTACTTACAATATTGTATTGGTTTTGCCATACATCAACATGAATCCACCACAGGTGTACACGTGTTCACCATCCTGAACCCCTCTCCCACCTCCCTCCCCATACCATCCCTCTGGGTCATCCCAGTGCACCAGCCCCGAGCATCCTGTATCATTCATCGAACCTGGACTGGTGATTCATTTCACATATGATATTATACATATTTCAATGCCATTTTCCCAAATCATCCCACCCTCGCCCTCTCCCAGAGTCCAAAAGACTGTTCTATATATCTGTGTCTCTTTTGCTGTCTCGCATACAGGGTTATCATTACCATCTTTCTAAATTTCATATATATGCGTTGGTATAATGTATTGGTGTTTTTTTTTCTGACTTATTTCACTCTGTATAATAGGCTCCAGTTTCACCCACCTCATTAGAACTGATTCAAATGTATTCTTTTTAATGGCTGAGTAATACTCCATTGTGTATATGTACCACAGCTTTTCATATCCATTCATCTGCTAATGGACGTCTAGGTTGCTTCCATGTCCTGGCTATTATAAACAGTGCTGTGATGAACATTGGGGTACACGTGTCTCTTTCAGTTCTGGTTTCCTCGGTGTTTATGCCCAGCAGTGGGATTGCTGTGTCGTAATGGCAGTTCTATTTCCAGTTTTTAAAGGAATCTCCACACTGTTCTCCATAGTGGCTGTACTAGTTTGCATTCCCACCAACAGTGTAAGAGGGTTCCCTTTTCTCCACACCCTTTCCAGCATTTTTTGCTTGTAGACTTTCGGATAGCAGCCATTCTGACTGGCGTGAAATGGTACCTCATTGTGGTTTTGATTTCCATTTCTCGGGTCTCCCGCGTTGTAGTCAGATGCTTTTACCATCTGAGCCACCAGGGAAGTCCTGATGATGAGTGATGTTGAGCATCTTTTCATGTGTTTGTTAGCCATCTATCTGTCTTCTTTGGAGAAATGTCTGTTTAGTTCTTTGGCCCATTTTTTGATTGGGTCATTTATTTTTCCGGAACTGAGCTGCAGCAGTTGCCTGTATATTTTTGAGATTAATTCTTTGTCAGTTGCTTCATTTACTATTATTTTCTCCCATTCTGAAGGCTGTCTTTTCACCTTGCTTATAGTTTCCTTTGTTGTACAGAAGCTTTTAATTTTAATTAGGTCCCATTTGTTTATTTTTGCTTTTATTTCCAATATTCTGGGAGGTGGGTCATAGAAGATCCTGCTGTGATTTATTTCAGAGAGTGTCTTGCCTATGTTCTCCTCTAGGACTTTTATAGTTTCTGGTCTTACATTTAGATCTTTAATCCATTTCATTTTTGTGTATGGTGTTAGAAAGTGTTCTAGTTTCATTCTTTTACAAGTGGTTGACCAATTTCCCCAGCACCACTTGTTAAAGAGATTGTCTTTTCTCCATTGTATATTCTTGCCTCCTTTGTCAAAGAAAAGGTGTCCATAGGTGCGTGGATTTATCTCTGGGCTTTCTATTTTGTTCCATTGACCTATATGTCTGTCTTTGAGCCAGTGCCATACTGTCTTGATGACTGGCTTTGTAGTAGAGCCTGAAGTCAGGCAGATTGATTCCTCCAGTTCCATTCTTCTTTCTCAAGATTGCTTTGGCTATTCGAGGTTTTTTGTATTTCCATACAAATTGTGAAATTATTTGTTGTAGCTCTGTGAAAAATACCGTTGGTAGCTTGATAGGGATTGCATTGAATCTATAGATTGCTTTGGGTAGTATACTCATTTTCACTATATTGATTCTTCTGATCCATGAACATGGCATATTTCTCCATCTATTTGTGTCCTCTTTGATTTCTTTCACCAGTGTTTTATAGTTTTCTATATATAGGTCTTTTGTTTCTTTAGGTAGATATATTCCTAAGTATTTTATTCTTTTTGTTGCAATGGTGAATGGAATTGTTTCCTTAATTTCTCTTTCTGTTTTCTCATTACTAGTGTATAGGAATGCAAGGGATTTCTGTGTGTTGATTTTACATCCTGCAACTTTACTATATTCATTGATTAGCTCTAGTAATTTTCTGGTGGAGTCTTTAGGGTTTTCTATGCAGAGGATCATGTCATCTGCAAACAGTGAGAGTTTTACTTCTTCTTTTCCAATTTGGATTCCTTTTATTTCTTTTTCTGCTCTGATTGCTGTGGCCCAAACTTCCAAAATTATGTTGAATAATAGTGGTGAAAGTGGGCACCCTAGTCTTGTTCCTGACTTTAGCGGAAACGCTTTCAGTTTTTCACCATTGAGGATAATGTTTTCTGTGGGTTTGTCATATATAGCTTTTATTATGTTGAAGTATGTTCCTTCTATTCCTGCTTTCTGGAGAGTTTTTATCATAAATGGGTGTTGAATATTGTCAAAGGCTTTCTCTGCATCTATTGAGATAATCATATGACTTTTATTTTTCAATTTGTTAATATGGTATATTACATTGATTGATTTGCAGATATTGAAGAATCCTTGCATTCCTGGGATAAAGCCACTTGGTCATGATGAATGATCTTTTTAATGTGTTGTTGGATTCTGATTGCTAGAATTTTGTTAAGGATTTTTGCATCTATGTTCATCAGTGATATTGGCTTGTAGTTTTCTTTTTTTGTGGCATCTTTGTCAGGTTTCGGTATTAGGGTGATGGTGGCCTCATGGAATGAGTTTGGAAGTTTACCTTCCTCTGCAATTTTCTGTAAGAGTTTAAGTAGGATAGGTGTTAGCTCTTCTCTAAATTTTTGGCAGAATTCAGCTGTGAAGCCATCTGGTCCTGGGCTTTTGTTTGCTGGAAGATTTCTGATTACAGTTTCAATTTCCATGCTTGTGATGGGTCTGTTAAGATTTTCTATTTCTTCCTGGTTCAGTTTTGGAAAGTTCTACTTTTCTAAGAATTTCTCCATTTCTTCCACATTGTCCATTTTATTGGCATGTAATTGCTGATAGTAGTCTCTTATGATCCTTTGTATTTCTGTGTTGTCTGTTGTGATCTCTCCATTTTCATTTCTAATTTTATTGATTTGATTTTTCTCCCTTTGTTTCTTGATGAGTCTGGCTAATGGTTTGTCAATTTTATTTATCTTCTCAAAGAACCAACTTTTGGCTTTGTTGATTTTTGCTATGGTCTCTTTTGTTTCTTTTGCATTTATTTCTGCCCTAATTTTTAAGATTTCTTTCCCTCTACTAACCCTGGGGTTCTTCATTTCTTCCTTTTCTAGTTGCTTTAGGTGTAGAGTTAGGTTATTTATTTGACTTTTTTCTTGTTTCTTGAGGTATGCCTGTATTGCTATGAACCTTCCCCTTAGCACTGCTTTTACAGTGTCCCACAGGTTTTGGGTTGTGTGTGTTTTCATTTTCATTCATTTCTATGCATATTTTGATTTCTTTTTTGATTTCTTCTGTGATTTGTTGGTTATTCAGCAGTGTGTTGTTCAGCCTCCATATGTTGGAATTTTTAATAGTTTTTCTACTGTAATTGACATCTAATCTTACTGCATTGTGGTCAGAAAAGAGGCTTGGAATGATTTCAGTTGTTTTTTTTTTTTTTTCAATTTACCAAGCCTAGATTTATGGCCCAGGATGTGATCTATCCTGGAGAAGGTTCCGTGTGCACTTGAGAAAAAGGTGAAATTCATTGTTTTGTGGTGAAATGTCCTATAGATATCAATTAGGTCTAACTGGTCTAGTGTATCATTTAAAGTTTGTGTTTCCTTGTTAATTTTCTGTTTAGTCGATCTATCCATAGGTGTGAGTGGGGTATTAAAGTCTCCCACTATTATCGTGTTATTGTTAATTTCCCCTTTCATACTTGTTAGCATTTGTCTTACATATTGTGGTGCTTCTATGTTGGGTGCATATATATTTATAATTGTTATATCTTCTTCTTGGATTGATCCTTTGATCATGATGTAGTGTCCTTCTTTGTCTCTTTTCACAGCCTTTGTTTTAAAGTCTCTTTTATCTGATATAAGTATTGCTACTTCTGCTTTCTTTTGGTCTCTATTTGCGTGGAATATCTTTTTCCAGCCCTTCACTTTCAGTCTGTATGTGTCCCTTGTTTTGAGGTGAGTCTCTTGTAGACAATATATATAGGGGTCTTGTTTTTGTATCCATTCAGCCAGTCTTTGTCTTTTGGTTGGGGCATTCAACCCATTTACGTTTAAGGTAATTACTGATAAGTATGATCCCGTTGCCATTTACTTTATTGTTTTGGGTTCGAGTTTATATACCCTTTTTGTGTTTCCTGTCTAGAGAAGATCCTTTAGCATTTATTGGAGAGCTGGTTTGGTGGTGTTGAATTCTCTCAGCTTTTGCTTGTCTGTAAAGCTTTTGATTTCTCCTTCATGTTTGACTGAGATCCTTGCTGGGTACAGTAATCTGGGCTGTAGGTTATTTTCTTTCATCACTTTAAGTATGTCCTGCCATTCCCTCCTGGCCTGAAGAGTTTCTATTCAAAGATCAGCTGTTATCCTTATGAGAATCCCCTTGTGTGTTATTTGTTGTTTTTTCCTTGCTGCTGTTAATATTTGTTCTTTGTGTTTGATCTTTGTTAATTTGATTAACATGTGTCTTGGGGTGTTTTGCTTTGGGTTTATCCTGTTTGGGACTCTCTGGGTTTCTTGGACTTTGGTGATTAGTTCCTTCCCCATTTTAGGGACGTTTTCAACTATTATCTTCTCAAGTATTTTTTCATGGTCTTTCTTTTTGTCTTCTTCTTCTGGGACTCCTATGATTCGAATGCTGGGGCGTTTAACATTGCCCCAGAGGTCTCTGAGATTGTCCTCATTTCTTTTAATTCATTTTTCCTTTTTCCTCTCTGACTCATTTATTTCTACCATTATATCTTCTACCTCAGTAATCCTATTTTCTGTCTCCGTTATTCTACTATTTGTTCCCTCCAGAGTGTTTTTGATATCATTTATTGCATTATTATTATATATTGACTCTTTAATTATTTCTTCTAGGCCCTTGTTAAACCTTTCTTGCATCTTCTCAATCCTTGTCTCCAGGCTATTTATCTGTGATTCCATTTTGTTTTCAATATTTTGGATCATTTTCACTATCATTATTTGGAATTCTTTATCAGGTAGATCCCCCATCTCTTCCTCTTTTGTTTGGTTTGGTGGGCATTTATCCTGTTCCTTTACCTGCTGGGTATTCCTCTGTCTCTTCATCTTGTTTATATTGCTGCGTTTAGAGTTGCCTTTCTGTTTTCTGGCAGTTTGTGGAGTTTGCTTTATTGTGGAGTTTCTTCACTGTGGGTGGAGTTATACAGGTGGCTTATCAAGGTTTCCTGGTTAGGGAAGCTTGTGTTGGTGTTCTAGTGGGTTGAGCTGGATTTCTTCTCTCTGGAATGTACTGAAGTTTCCAGTAATGAGTTATGAGATGTCAGTGGGTTTGGAGTGACTTTGGGCAGCCTGTATATTGAAGCTCAGGGCTATGTTCCTGTCTTGCTGGAGAACTTGTGTGGTATGTCTTGCTTTGGAGCTTGTTGGCCCTTGGGTGGTGCTTGGTTTCAGTGTAGGTATGGAGGCGTTTGATGAGCTCCTATCAATTAATGTTCCCTGGAGTCAAGAGTTCTCTGGTGTTCTCAGGATTTGGACTTAAGCCTGCTGCTTCTGGTTATCAGTCTTATTTTTACAGTAGTCTCAAGACTTCTCTTTCTATACAGCACCATTGATAAAACATCTAGGTTAATGATGAAAAGTTTCTCCACAGTGAGGGATACCCAGAGAGGTTCACATAGTTACATGGAGAAGAGAAGAGGGAGGAGCGAGATAGAGGTGACCAGGATGAGATGAGGTGGAATCAAAAGAGGAGAGAGCAAGGTAGCCAGTAATCACTTCCTTACGTGCACTCCACAGTCTGGACCACTCAGAGATGTTCACGGAGTTACAGAGAAGAGAAGAGGGAGGAAGGAGACAGAGGTGGCCAGGAGGATAAAGGGGGGAATCAAAAGGAGAGAGACAGATCCAGCCAGTAAGCAGTTCCCTAAGTGTTCTCCACAGCCCGGAACACACAAAGAGATTCACAGAGTTGGGTAGAGAAGAGAAGCGGGAGGGAGGATATAGAGGCGATCTGGTGGAGAAAAAGGAGAGTCCAAAGAGGGAGAGAACAGTCAAGCCAGTAATTTCGCTCCCAAGTAAAAATGGGTACTGAAGATTGGGTTCTTAAAGGTACAAAATTGATAATAAATACCAAAAAGCAAAGATTAAAAATCTAGAGTAGAGGTTGGATTTTCAAAAATACAATATTGAACAAAAAGAAAAAAAGTCACAAAATTATAAAATATATGCATAAGAAATTTGCTTTAAAAAATAGGGTCTCTCTTTTGTTTTGCAAAGTAATAGTAGCCTATAAAAATGAAAATTAAAGGAGTAATAGAGGACTTAAAAATAAAAAAAAATTTTTAAGTAAAGAATGATAGTAAAAATATATCTAGGACTTTCTTTGTTGTTGTTGTGGGCAGTGTGGGGTCAGTTCATTTTCGGATAGTTCCTTGATCTGGCTTATATTTCTTAAGATCTATAGGCCCCTTCCTATGTAGTTGGTACTAACTACAGGGTTTTAATCTATTGCACCTGCCACTTCCAATGATGGCTCAGAGGTTAAAGCATCTGCCTGCAATGCAGGAGACCTGGGTTCGACCCCTGGGTCGGGAAGATCCCCTGGAGAGGAAATGGCAACCCACTCCAGTATTCTTGCCTGGAGAATCCCATGGGCGGAGGAGCTGGGTGGGCTACAGTCCACGGGGTTGCAAAGAGTCAGACACGACTGAGCGACTTCACTTTCACTTTCCCTCTATTTTAGCTTCTTCTGTTTGCTGGTCTCTTTAGTGTCTAATTTCCGCCCTGGCACAAAGGGGTGGTGGTGGACACTTTTTTAGGCTCACTTGTTCAGTCATGCTGTGGGGAGGGGAGGATGCTGCAAACAAATAACACTGGCGTGTGCTTGCAGTGTCTCGGCCACACTGGGTTTGTCCCCACTCACAGCATGTGTGCTTGCTCTAGGTTGCTCTGCCGGGAACTGTCTGAGGCCAGCCCTGGGTTGTATGCACTTCCCAGGTCTAAGCTGCACATGTTCAGGTACTCGGGTAGTCCTCAGAGGCGCAGACTTGGTTGGGCCTGCGTTTTGTGCCCTTCCCAGGTCTGAGCAGCTCAGGTGACCAGGTGTTTGGTGAGCACGGTAGCTGTGACTTATTGCCTTCCCTGTCCCTGCCTCTTGGTTTTCTGGGTGTACAACCAGCACACCTTCTTAGGTGGATGTTGATCATCCAGTATCCCAAGAAGTCTTGGTTAGCAACGAAGCCTGCTTGCAGTTTGGTAGATAATGCCTCTCTGGGGCCGCATTTGCCCCCTCCGGCTCTGGGTACCCTCGTCTGCCTGTCACCGGAGGGGGATAGGCTGGTCTGCAGCTGGCTAGCTCTGCTCAGTCCTTTGTTCTGTGAGCAAGCCTGGCAGTGTCTCAGGTTAGGGCTTTTCACGTGGTAGTTATCCCACAGTCTGGTTTGCTATCCCAAGTTAGTTCCCTCAGATTGTCCTTGGGGCATTCAGGCTCAGTCCTTACTCTAAGCAATGTAGCCCGAGCCTCCCTGCCCAGCCCCCGCTTGCTCGTGGTGAATGCAGGTGTCTGCGCTGCTTCTCCACTGGGGCAGTTACTGTTGGGCACATAATCTTTGGGTTTTAATTATTTATTTATTTTTCCTCCCGATCATGTTGCCCTCTGTGGTTCCAAGGCTCACCACAGACTCGACAGTGAGAGTGTTTCCTGGTGTTTGGAAACTTCTCTCTTTTTTTATGACTTCTTTCCTGGGACGGAGCTCCATCCCTACCTCTTTTGTCTCTTTTTATCTTCTATATTTTTTCCTACCTCCTTTTGAAGACATTGGGCTGCTTTTCTGGGTGCCTGATGTCCTCTGCTGGCATTCAGAAGTTGGTTTGTGGAATTTTCTCAGCGTTCAAATGTTTTTTTGATGAATTTGTTGGGGAGAAAGTGGTCTCCCTGTCCTATTCCCCCACCATCTTAGGACCACCCAGTCCACGCTTTTAACCAATCATATTATATAACATGTTTTAATAAAATGCTCACATCTTTATTTGAGTTTAACAGAGAAAGAAACAGGTGGAACTGAAGGAATTTCTAAACTTTTGACAAAGCTATAAAATAATTTTTAATGGTTATCAAATATAGCAAATTTTCCATATGTTCTTCCCATTCTCTCCCCATTCTTAAAGTTGTCCAGTATCTACATGTCCAATGCATAAGGTCATTATGTACTATATTTTCTCCCTTATAGCCCTTTTTAGTCTTAATTCTGTATGGTATGTATTAGATGCTAACTTCCAGTCTTTCTGTTGATGTCATTCCATTAATTTTGGTTTTATGAAGCACCAGAAGTTTTCTCAGGATTCATGAGACCAACATTTCCTGAATTATTTACACATTGATGGAGTTTCCTTCATTAATAATTGAAAGTCATTTTAGCTAGATATAAAATCCTTGGCTTACATGTTCTTGCCTTGGGTGTCTTAAATATGTCATCCATTTTCTTCTGGCATAAATGTTGTCAAAGTCTACTGACAATTCTCTCTGTATTGAAACACTTGGTCTTTTTTGCCTGGTTGTCAAAAGACTTTTTTCCTTCGTCTAATAATTTTATTAGGATATTGGTGTTAGTCATTCTGGGTTGATTTTCCAAGGTATATGTGCCTTTTCAGTATATAGTTTCAAATCATTTTTTAAAATTTCAGTAAAAATTTCTTTGCTTATAGACTTTGTTATTCTGTCCCCTTATTTTCTTTGCCTGTCTTCTATGTTTGTCACATCCTTTTGATAACTTTCTTTTTTGTTATTTTAATCTCATTTCTTTTTGATTTAAAAATAATCCTCCTTTTCATCTTCTGTTTCTCTTAAGGTATTATCTGTTGTGTTTATTTGCCCATGTTTCCTCTAGCTAGTCTTCATTTCTGAAATGATTATTTTCTTTTACTTCTAACTGTTTCTTGGGTTTTACCATATAATTTCTGAGTTGCTCTTATTTTGAATTTTTATATTGTTTTATATCATGTACATTTTTCCATATCATATAACTTTTTCTTAATATCTTTTCACTAGTTTTAAAACATTAGATTATAATTTTCATCTATTTTTTGGTAGACATCTTTCTGGCCTGCTTTAATTCTGTAACAATATTGATTCTGTTGCTTATTTTTTACATGAAAGTAGTTTCCCTGAAGTTTTAGAAGGAGGCTAGATTTAGGATAGTTTTTTTTTTTCTAATTTCACAGCTATAGAGTTCCATCTTCTATTATTTTTGCCAATTATAGTAAATTCCTTTCTGAAATATGATTCTGCCTGTTCACCTCCTCTACTTTTATCTGGACTCTCTAGTTTATGTCTCCTGGCTCTATCTTAGCCAGTGTGGAGTCTGTTTCCATCAGTTTCTCTTCAGGGTAGACTTGGCCCGGGAAGAGAGCTTTGGGTGGTTTTGAGAGCTCAAAGGGCCCAGGTGGCTCCCAGGCTGTCCCATGGTCTCCTTGCATTTGGTCACTCTTGGACAATGCAGACTCCTACCAGACTCACTCACTTCATACATCAGCTTGCTGACATTTCAGTGAGTTGTCTTAGAGTCCTCACATCTACCAGAGGCCCTGCTGATTCTGTCTCTAGACTCTCCTGTAACTAATACCATCCTGCTCTTTTAGCATCTCTAATTTGGCCACCCAGTCATATTTCAGGGTTCATTGGAGCATCACTTTGATCTGATCTTGTTGCAGACTATGTCTGTGGATTTTAGCTTTGCCTTTCTGCTTAGTCTGCAGACTCACGTTTCCTGCTTGTGCTTTTTATTGTGGCATTTGGGAAAATAGAAGAACTATGCTGCCTTGAAATATATATATTACCATGTGTAAAACAGATAGCTAGTGGAAAGTTGCTAGATAACACAGGAAGCTCAGCCTGGTGCTCTGTGAGGACCTAGAGGGTGGAAGGGTGGGCAGGATGGAAGGGTGGGGTGGGAGGAGAGAGACTCAAGAGAGAGGGGATATCTGTATACTTATAGCTGATTCATGCTGTCATAACGGCAAAAACCAGCACAATATTGTAAAGCAATTATCCTTCAATTAAAAAAAATATTATGCTGCCATCCACGACCTTCCTCATAGGATTTCTCTATAAACTACAGACCATGGGCCAACTCCTGTCTGCCAGTTGTTTGCATACAGGCTGCAAGCTGCAAATGTTGTGTATACTTTTAAGTAGTTGAAAAAATCTAAAGAAGAAAATTATATGAAATTCAAATTTCAGTGTCCATAAAGGTCAGTTGGAACACAGCCATGCCTATTCATCTGTATATTGTCTATGGCTGCTTTCATGCTACAGCAGCAAAGTGTTAATATCATGATGTACTTGATCAGTTCCCTATTATTGGCCATTTAGATTAATCTAAATTTTATTATTATAGGTATCATTTCACAGCTAATATTAACATATATATTTCATTACTTTCTTGGGATAAATTGTTATAGTTAAGATTGCCAGATGAAAGGAGATTATATTCATTTTAAACTCTTGAATTACCATTGACAAATTGTCATCCAGAAAGGATATACAAGTTAAATATCTATTAATATTAAGGATACTGGTTAAATAAATTATAGTGCAGTCATACAATGAAATATTATACAGAGGTTCAAGAAAATGAGGTAGGTCTATTTTACTGAAATATAAAAATATATAATATATGCTGTCTCATTAAACACTCTGGTTCAATATCTAGGATATGATTCCTCCATATTAAGGAAATGGTGGCATTAGAATACACATACTTAAATTTTTCACAAGAGGCATTGATTACAGCTAGGTTGTACTGACTTACATAGCAACCAGTAGTTTGACTCACTGGTTGTTTGGCCATGCTTTTGCCCACAGGAATGTATGTAATTAAAAAAAAAAATTCTTCCCAATGCGATAGATGAGGAAAGAGCATCCTGTTTTAAATTTACAAATCAAATTTTATATTTTTCACGTGTTCATTGACTTGAATTAATTCTTCTGTGAAATTCTTGTTCATTGCTTGTTTTTGCCTGGCAATATTCTTTTCCCTGATGGTTTGTAAAGCTATTAATATATCAATTAGTAATCCTTTGGTTTGTCATCACTGTTTGCCTTTGTATTGTATTTAGGGTGATTAACAATGTACAAAAGGTTTTTCTTTTTGCAGTCAAATCTTCCTTTATTATTTTTTTTTAATTTATTTGTTTAGTTGAAGGATAATTGCTTTACAAAACTTTGTTGTTTTCTGTCAAAGCTCAACATGATGAATCAGCCATAGGTATACATATATCCTCTCCCTTTTGAAACTCCCTCGCATCTCCTGCCCCATCCCATCCCTCTAGATTGATACAGAGCCCCTGTTTGAATTTCCTGAGCCATACAGAAAATTTCCATTGGTTATCTATTTTACATATGTAAGTTTCCATGTTACTCTTTCCATACATCTCACCCCCTCCTCTCCTCTCCCCATGTCCATAAGTCTATTCTCTGTTTCTCCATTGCTGTCCTATAAATAAATTCTTCAGTACCATTTTTCTAGATTCCGTATATATGCCTTAGAATATGATATTTATTTTTCTCTTTCTGACTCACTTCACTCTGTATAATAGGTACTAGGTTCATCCACCACATCAGAACTGACTCAAATGTGTTCCTTTTTATGGCTGACTAACTTTATGTACCACAACTTCTTTTTCCATTCATCTGTTGATGGACATCTAGGTTGCTTCCATGTTGTAAATAGTGCTGCAATGAACAATGGGATACATGTGTCTTTTTCAATTTTGGTTTCCTCAGGGTATATGCCTAGGAGTGGGACTGCTGGGTCATATGGTGGTTTTATTCCTACTTTTTAAAGGAATTGCCATACTGTCTTGCATAGTGGCTGTATCAATTCACCAACAGTGCAAGAGCGTTCCCTTTTCTCCACACACTCTCCAGCATTTATTATTTGTAGACTTTTTGATGGTGGCCATTCTGACTAGTGTGAGGTGATATCTCGTTGTAGTTTTGGTTTGCATTTCTCTAATAATGAGCAATGTTGAGTGTCTTTTCATGTGTTTGTTAACCATCTGTATGTCTTCTTTGGAGAAATGTCTGTTTAGGTCTTTTCCCCACTGTTTGATTGGGTTGTCTGTTTTTCTGGCATTGAGTTGTATGAGCTACGTGTATATTTTAGAAATTAATCCTTTGTCAGTTGTTTCATTTGCTATTATTTTCTCCCATTCTGAATGTTGTCTTTTTACCTTGCTTATAGTTGCTTATAGTTTCCTTTGCTGTGCAAAAGCTTTTAGGTTTAATCAGGTTCCACTTGTTTACTTTTGTTTTTATTTCTGTTACTCTAGGAGGTGGGTCATAGAGGATCTTGCTTTGATTTATGTCATTGAGTGTTCTGCCTATATTTTCCTCTAAGAGTTTTATAGTTTCTGGTCTTACATTTAGCTCTTTAATCCATTTTGAGTTTATCTTTGTGTGTGGTGTTAGGAAGTATTCTAATTTCATTCTTTTACATGTAGCTGTCCAGATTTCCCAGGACCATTTATTTAAGAGGCTCTCTTTGCCCTATTGTATATTCTTGACTCCTTTGTCAAAAATAAGGTAGCCATAGGTGCATGGGTTTATTTCTGGGCTTTCTATCTTGTTCCATTGGTCTATATTTCTGTATTTGTGCCAGTACCACACTGTCTTGATGACTGTAGCTTTGTAGTATAATCTGAAGTTGGAATCCAGCTCCATTCCTCTTTCTCAAGACTGCTTTGGCTATTCGGGGACTTTTGTGTTTCCATAAGAATTGTGAAATTTTTTGTTCTAGTTCTGTGAAAAATGTCATTGGTAACTTGATAGGGATCGCATTGAATTTGTAGATTGCATTTGGTAGTATAGTCATTTTCACAATATTGATTCTTCCTACTCAGGAACATGGATTATGTTTTTGTCATCTCTATCTGTTTTTGTCATCTCCATCTGTTTTTGTCATCTTTGATATCTTTCATTATTGTCTTATATATATTTTTTGTATACAATTCTTTTGTCTCCTTAGGTAAGTTTATTCCTAAATATTTAATTCTTTTTGTTGCAATGGTGAATGGGATTGATTCCTTAATTTCTCTTTTGGATTATTCATTGTTAGTATATAGAAATGCAAGTGATTTCTGTGTATTGATTTTGTATCCTGAAACTTTGCAAAATTCACTGATTAGCTCTTGTAATTTCCTGGTACTGTCTTTAGGGTTCTATGTACAGTATCATGTCAGCTGCAAACAATGAGAACTTTACTTCTTTCATGATCTGGATTCCTTTTATTTCTTTTTCTTCTCTGATTGCTATAGCTAGGACTTCCAGAACTATGTTGAATAATAATGGTGAACGTGGACACTCTTGTCTTGTTCCTGATCATAGGAAGAATGCTTTCAGTTTTCCACCATTGAGAATAATGTTTGCTATAGGCTTATCATATATGGCCTTTACTCTGTTGAGGTAGGTCCCTCTATGCCGATTTTTTGAAGAGTTTTAATCACAAATGGGTGCTGAATTTTGTCAAAGGCTTTTTCTGCATCTATTGAGATGATCATATGGTTTTTATCTTTCAGTTTGTTAATATGGTATATCACATGGATTTGCAAATATTGAAGAATCCTTGAGTTCCTGGAATAAACCCAACTTGATCACGGTGTATGAGCTTTTTGATGTGTTGCTGAATTCTGTTTGCTAAAATTTTGTTGAGAATTTTTGCATCTACGTTCATCAGTATTATTGGCCTGTGGTTTCGGTTTTTGGTGTTGTCTTTGTCTGGTTTTGGTATCAGGGTGATGGTGGCCTCATAGAATGAGTTTGGAAGTGTTACTTCCTCTGCAAATTTTTGAAAGAGTTTTAAAAGGATAGGCATTAGTTCTTCTCTAAATATTTGATAGAGTTCTCCTGTGAAGCCATCAGGTCTTGGGCTTTTGTTTTTTGGGAGATTTTTTTTTTTATCACACTTTCTATTTCAGTGCTCGTAATTGGGTTGTTCATAATTTCTATTTCTTCCTGGTTCATTATTGGAAGATTGAACTTTTCTAAGAATCGGTCCATTTCTTCCAGGCTATCCATTTTATTGCCATATACTTGTTCATAATAGTCTCATAATTCTTTGTATTTCTGCATTGTTTGTTGTAACCTCTCCTTTTTCATTTCTAATTTTGTTGATTTGATGCTTTTCTCTTTTTTTCTTGATGAGTCTGGCTAAAGGCTTGTTAATTTTATCTTCTTAAAGAACCAGCTTTTCATTTTATTAATCTTTACTATTGTTTCTTTCATTTCTTTTTCATTTATTTCTGTTCTTTATGATTTCTTTCCTTCTACTAATTTTGGTTGTTTTGTTCTTCTTTTTCCAGTTGTTTTAGGTGTAAAGTTAGGTTGTCTATTCAATGTTTTTTTTGTTTCTTGAGGTAGCATTGTATTGCTATAAACTTCCCTCTTAGAACTGCTTTTGCTGCATCCCATAGGTTTTGAGTTGTGTTTTTATTGTCATTTATTTCTAGAAATTTTTTGATTTCCTTTTGATTTCTTCAGTAACCTGTTGGTTATTTAGAAATGTGTTGTTTAATCTCCATGTGTTTGTGTTTCTTACAGTTTCTTTCTTGTAAAAAAACTTCATCTCATCTCATAGTGTTGTGGTCAGAAAAGAAGCTTGATACAATTTCAATTTTCTTAAATTTACTGAGGTTTAATTTGTGACCCAAGATGTGGTCTATCCTGGAGAATGTTCTATGTGCACTTGAGAAGAAGCTGTACTCTTCTGTATTTGGCTGGAATGTCCTGAAGTATCAATGAGATCCATCTCATCTAATGAATCATTTAAGACTTATGTTTCTTTATTAATTTTCTGTTTTGATGATCTGTCCACTGGTGTGAATGGGGTGTTAAAGTCTCCTACTTATTGTGTTACTGTCAATTTCTCCTTTTATGTCTGTTAGTGCTTATCTTATGTATTGAGGTGCTCCTATGTTGGGTACATAGATATTTACAATTGTTATGTCTTCCTCTTAGATTGATCCCTTGATCATTATGTAGTGTCCTTCTTTATTTGAAAGTCTACTTTGTCTGATATGAGGATTGCTACCCCAGCTTTCTTTTGCTTTCCATTTGCATGGAATATATTTTTCCATCCTCTCACTTTCAGTCTATATGTGTCTTTAGGTCTGAAGTGGGTTTCTTGTAGACAGTATATACATGGATCTTGTTTTTGTATCCATTCAGCCAGTCTGTGTCTTTTGGTTGGAGCATTTAATCTGTTCCTACTTAAAGTAATTATTGATATGTATGTTCCCTAATGCCATTGCCTTAATTGTTTGGGGTTTGTTTTTGTAGATCTTTTTCTTCTCTTGTATTTCCTGACTATGTAAGTCCCTTTAACATTTCTTGTAAAGCTGGTTTGGTGGTACTGAATTCTCTTAACTTTTGCTTGTTTGAAAAGTTTTTTATTTCTCCATCAGTTTTGAAAGAGATCCTTGCCAGGTACAGTTATCTTGGTTGTAGATTTTTCCATTTCAGTACTTTAAATATATCCTGCCATTCCCTTCTGGCCTGCAGAGTTTCTGCTGAAAGATCAGCTATTAAATGTATGGGGTTTCCCTTGTGTGTTACTTGTTGCTTCTCCTTTGCTGCCTTTAATATTCTTTCTTTGTGTTCAATCTTTGTTAGTTAGATTAGTATATGTCTTGGCATGTTTCTCCTTGGGTTTATCTTGTATGGGTCTCTTTGTGCCTCTTGGACTTGATTGACTATTTCCTTTTTCATGCTGAGGAAATTTTCAACTATAATCTCTTCAAAACTGTTCTCATACCCTTTATTTTTCCTTTCTTCTGGGACCCCTATAATTTGAATGTTGGTGCATTTGATATTGTCCCAGAGGACTCAGACTATCCTCAATTCTTGTTACTTTATTCTGCTCTTCAGCAGTTATTTCCACCATTTTATCTTCCAGATCACTGATTCATTTTTCTGCTTCAGATATTCTGCTATTGATTCCTTCTGGAGTATTTTTAATTTCAGTAATTGTGTTGTTTGTCTCTGTACATTGTTTAATTCTTCTAGGTCTTTGTTAATTGATTCTTGCATTTTCTCCATTTTGTTTTCAAGGTTTTTGATCATCTTTACTATAATTATTCTGAATTCTTTAGGTGGTTTGCCTGTTTCCTCTTAATTTATTTGGACTTCTGTGTTTATAGTTTGTTCCTTCATTTGTGTAGTATTTCTCTGCCTTTTCATTATTTTTTTTGTAAGTTATTGTGTTTAAAGTTTCCTTTTCCCAGGCTTCAACGTTGAATTCTTTCTTCCTTTTGGTTTCTGCCTTCCTAAGTTTGGTCCAGTGGTTTGTGTGAGCTTCGTATAAGTGAGTTTTGTGCTGAGTTTTTGTTTGTTTGTTTTTTTCCTCTGATGGGCAAGGCTGAGTGAAGTGGTAATCCTGTCTGCTGATGATTGGATTTGTATTTTTGTTTTGTTTGTTATTTAGATGAGGCATCTTTCACAGGGTGCTACTGGTGGTTGGGTGATGCCAGGTCTTGAATTCAAGTGGTTTCCTTTGTGTGAGTTCTCACTATCTGATACTGCCTAGGGTTAGTTCTCTGGTAGTCTAGGGTCTCGGAGTCAGTGCTCCCAAAGGCTCAGGGCTTGATCTCTGGTCAGGAGTGAAGATTCCACAAGTGGTTTGTTATAGCATTAAGTGAGATTAAAACAAATATCCAAAAACAAGAAACCAAAAATGAACCCCAGACAAATGGCAGTTACAAAATCAGGCAAATAATAATTAAAATAATGGAATATACACATATACATATACACCCATGAGCAAAATCAAAATAAGTCCAACAAAAATAAAGTACAGTAGATTGACCCAGAGAACAATGGAAATCAAAAGTTATATTTACCAGTTAAGAAAAAAATTAAAGCACAAACTGGAAAACAAAACTAATTCAAGGTGCCAAGTGGGAAATAAAGCAATGAAAACAAAGGTAACAAATATGTTGAGAGGAAAGGAAAGAAAGAAAAGAAAGAAAGAATAAATATGCAAAGTTAAATAGAGGTAGATGAAGAAGATTCATATACATTAAAGATTAACTGTAAGGGGAAAAGAACAGTAGGAAAGGCAAACAAAAGAGTAAATGTAGAAAAATAATAATAGGTTAAAAAAATTAAAATTAAAAAAAGAGAAAAGGGAAAACTCCACAAAATTGCAAAAACCCAACGTACAGGCAGAGGTTTATAACAACAATAAAAAATGTGACTGAGGAAAAAAAGAAAAAACTCAAAAGCTTAATTAGATTTCATAGTGCCAATAAAATCTGCAGCTACAACCAAGGGTGGAAAAAAGGGGGAAAAAAGAAAGAAAAAGTCCAAAAGAATCTACAGAACAAGTCAAAACCTAAGAATAATAAAAGTTTTTCTTGGGTCACAGCTGTCAGAGTCCTTTCCCTCTCTGGGAGTCAAAGTCCACCTCACCTCCCTAGGATGCCGTCCAACACTGTGCTGATCTCTGGACCTGCTGTGGGGGCAGCTCATATTCCAATCTGATCCAACTCCTATGTGTTCTTGCCTTCAATGTCCTCAGCTATCAGAAATAGTGCATTTTCTTTTGTGGGAGCTCTCATGACCTTTTATATATTCTATAGACAGAGTCTGCCTAGTTGACTGGGTGGATTTAATCTGCAGCTTGTACAGCTGGTAGGAAGGTTTTGGGTCTTCTTCCTTAGCCACACTGCCCCTGGGTTTCAATTGTGGTTTTATTTCCACCTCTGCATGTGGGTCTTCCATTGGGATTTGCTCCTGAGGCTGCCCTGGAGGATTTGGGTTTGCTCCTGTGAGGGCCAGGTATGGAGGTGGTACACCTGCTTGGGTTGCAGGGGTTCTGGCAGTACCAGGTACTCAGGAAAGTTGGCAGCTTGGGCAGCAGGAAATATAGTGCTCTAGAAGGGTATGGCAACCACTATTGGCCAATCAGCTCCAGCATTCTTGCCTGGAGAACCCCCCTCCCTGAGAGAGAAGCCTGGCAGGCCACAGTCTATAGGGTTGCAAAGACTCAGACACTACTGAAGTGACCCTGCATGCATAGATGCAAGAATTTTTTTTGCCTGTGACAGCTCTGCCCCAGTGAGAGTTGAGCATGAAGGTGGTACAGCTGCTTGGCCTGCGGGGACCCTGGTGGCACCAAATATGCAGGGACACGGACTGCCTCTGCCACAGAAGTTATGGCCCTATCAGAGTCTTTTTTCAAGCCCCTTTTAGCTGGTGATCAGAAGGCCTCTTTGGCCAGTCTTTCTCCATAACTCCGCCCATTCAGGCACTTAGAGGGCTCCCTTGCCTGGGGTTCTTCTGTTGTTCGGTGTGTCAGGTACATAGAGGAGCCCATGGCTGGGGTCTTATTCTGTAGATCAGCGCATCAGGCACTTAAAATCACCGTGGGTGGGGTCCTGCTCTGTAGTTCAGTGCAGTCAGGGGTTTGATGGGCCAGCCTCTCTATTGTTCAGCTCCAGATGCTGGTATGTGGGGAGAGAGAGGCTGTGGTGATAGCTCCACCCTCTGTGCATGACAGCAGTATCACCTTGCTTCCATGGCTGCCTGGCTTTCCTCCACAGGCATTTCCCACCACAGTCTCCTCCCTCAAGTCCCCTCAGTTGGTCTCGCCCCAGTCAACAGAAGCCCTCACCCTGGGATTGCTCCACAATTTCTAAACTTCAGCTCCCAGCCACTGCACCTTCTAGGAGACCTGCATCCCTGTCTGGGGTATGTATGGCTGTGGCAAGGACTGTCTGATTCTCATTCCATTTAGGCTGCCACAGATCAGCTGTTTCACTCTCAGCCTTAAATGTTTCTCCTCTGACTCAGATGATTGCCCTGATGTGGGGATTGGACCCCTGCTTCAGTTCCAGCACCCACTGAGGGCAGGTCTAGTCCTGGTAACACTCTTGCTTTTTCCCCAAGTTCCTTCGTCCTACCGAGTTTTACATGGTTCTATATATTCTTTTCCTCTGGTCAGGTACTCCTGTCTGCTCTCAGCTGGTGTTCTGCATGCACTTCTGTGTCTAATGATGTATTCCTGATGTATCCATGGAGAGAATTGTACTCCATGTCCACCTACTCCTCCACCATCTTATTCTTCCTCTTCCTTTATTTTTTATGTGTAGAAAGCTCTTTCCTACTACAGATTTATATAATTGCTCCTTAATACATTTTTCCAGGACTTACTTGATTTTTGTTTTTCACATACAGGTCTTTAATCCATAGAGGGTTTATCCATATAGGCTATGAGGTAGGGTTTAACTTTATTTTTCAAATGTTTAGCCAGTTGTCTTAGTGTCATTTATTGGATAAACCATTACTTTAAGGTTGTACAATGTTTTTAGATTTTTTATCAGACATCTGTGCATTTTTTTAAAATTTAGGTGTGTTAAGATTTACATACCATACATTTTACTTTTAAGTGTACAGTTAGAAGAGTTTTAGCGAATGTATGCAATTTTGTAGCCACCACTCCAATCAAGATATAGAAAACTTCCATCATCCCTCCAAGTTCCCTCATACTCTTTTACAGTACACCCCCTTCCCTGATCCTGTACCCTTGCAACCTCTGATCTGTTTTCTATCCGTAAGATTTTGCCTTTTCCTGAATATTATATAAATGGAATCATGATTAAAGTGAATGGTGAAAGTGTTAGTCACTCAGTTGTGTCTTACTCTTTGTGGCTGCATAGAATGTAGCCTGCTAGGCTCCTCTGTCCATGAGGTTTTCCAGGCAAGAAAACTGGAGAGGGTTGCCATTTCCTTCTCCAGGGGATCTTCCCAACCCAGGAATCAAACCTAGGTCTCCTGCATTGGCAGGCAGATTCTTTACCATTTGAGCCATTAGGGAAGCCCAAAATAATCATACAACCCGCAGAGTTTTGAGTCTGGCTTCTTTCACTTAGCATGATGTTGCTGTGTTGTTGTGTGCCATTGCTTTTATTTTTATTTAACCGTTTATGTGTTCAAGGACATCATGACTATTCCTGACTTTTGGCTTTTATGAATAAAGCTCCTATAAACATTCATGTAGAGGTCTTTGTGTGGACATATTTTCATTTCTCTTCAGTCAGTACCTGGGAGTGAGATTTCTGGGTCATTCAGTAAGTGTATATTTTGTTTTATAAGAAACTGTCAGGCTGTTTTCCAAGGTGATTGTGCTATTTTACATTGCCACCAGCAATATATAAGAAGTCCAGGTACTCTGCATCCTTATCAGCACTCGGAATTGTCAGTATTTTTTATTGTAGCCTTTCTACTAGGAGTATCACGGTTAAATATTTAGAATAATTTGGAAATTTTAAGCAGTGTTTCCCAACTCATCCCTCTATATGTGCTCTAAGACTGGATGCTCCTGACTTGCTGGGTCCATCTCTAGTTGCATTTGTTTTTAGTTTTTCTTCTTTCCATTTACTTCTCTAGTCTTACAGAACCAGAAAACAGCAGAGCAGAAAGGAGCTTAGAAATAATCTAACGCAGGGATTGACAAACTTTTTCTGTAAAGAACAAGATAGTAAATATTTTTGGTTTCACAAGCCATTGGGTCTATTACAGCAACTCAGCTCTGCTGTTGTAGTGTGAAAACAGCCATAGGTGATACAGAAACAAATGGATGTGACTAATAAAACTTCATTTACAAAAACAAGCAGCCCGCTCGATTTGGCCCTTAGAACATAGTTTGCTGTCCCCTGGTTTAGTCTAACAACTGTGTTTTACAGATGAGGGGACTGAGCTCACATTTCATCCTTTCCTCTGACCTGGAAGGAAGGAAGGCAAGAACTACGATACTGGCTTTCACCATAAGAGACACACTTAACTTGAGTTCAAGATGTGCTTATTTTGTATGCACATTTCCCTGTTCTTGCATGAAGTTGGTAATGCAAGGTCTTTCAAAACTTTTAACTGCACTGTCTTCTAGGATATTTTGTACATTGCCATAAACCCTGATGCCTTTCTGAGCCTCTGACAGCTCTAAAGCAATGGTCAAATTTGAGCAGTAAAAAAATAAAGATAGAAACAGTTGAAGTAAGAAAAACATGTCACTGTTTCATTCTTCTACAAAAGACTTTGTTTCCAGTTTTGGAGATGTATGTCTACATAAGTTTACCTTCTGAGATAGCTATTAAACATCATATAACAATCCTATGCTTTTTTCCTTGATCAATTTGTTTAATTGTCCAAACAGATGACGATTCTTGGGTCAAAACAAACAAACAAAAAAACAAAACAAACAGGAAAACATACACTCCATGCACACAAACCTAAAAATAAGCAGTTACTGCAGGTACTCAGGAAAAGAACAGTGTTTCAAAAAGTCATCATGTGCTTTTTTCCTTTCCTTCCAGCACTGGAAGAAGTATGACATCTATGAGAAGCAAACCAAAGAAGAAACTGACTCTGTAGTGCTGATAGAAAGCCTGAAGAGAGCCTCTCAGTGATGGAGATAATTTATTTTAACCTTCAATGTGACCTTGTGAAGATTCATACTGTTCTCCATTTATTATCTGGGAACTTGTTAAAGGGAAACTGAAACTACTGGACCATTTCAAAACAGGCAGCTCATAAGAGCCACAGGTTTTTCTGTTGAGTCATGCACCGAAAAACTAAAAATAATAGGCCCTTTGGAGAAAAGAACAGAGTCATTCTTGTTGAATTATAAAAGCAGACATCTTTTGTGAAGGCTTCACACTAGGGGGCAAAAGCTAGAAAGTGATGATGGCAGTCGAGTTAATCTTATCAAGAGTTGTGACAACTTCCTGAGGGATCTATGCCTGCTTTGAATTCTTTTTCTCAGATAATACCAACACATATTATTTGTAGGAGAACTCATTTTGGGTGCAAATGCTGAAGTCAAACTTGAGTCATAGAGAATATCTAACAAAACAGAATTGATAGAATCTGTTATCTATTGTTTGGGATCCCATTGAGTTGGGGCTACGGCTATTAAAACTCTTTAATAGTCTGGAATCTTCATCCCCTCCAGCAGCATTTTCCTCTGCTTTGAAAGACCCAGGCATCCATGTCAGCCAGCTGTGACTACAGAAAAAGCAGAGGCAGCTTCTTTACTGAGAATTTTTGAGGCCATTGCAGGCTTTTAATGGCAGTGGAGGCAGAACAACTTATTGGATATTAGAGTTTGAAGGACCCAGTCTCTAATGATGAATTTCTTCTTCACCACTGCTATTCAGATCAAGTATTTAGCACACGTCCAGATTGTATTGTGCCTCCAGCTGTGAAGTGCTGACTCCCTCAAAGAATTCACAGTCTAGTTGGGGCTCAATCAGTTTTTTCTCCCCACCAGTCATTTTTCAGACGTTTCAGCTCCCCACTCCCCACCCCGATTTCCCCTTTTGCATTCTCCTTCATCTCCCTCTGTGTATTCTTTCACCTCTCATTAGCAATTAGAATATAAATCTGCTCACAGCACCTAGAGGAGCAGGGAGTAATTTGCATCTCAGGAAAAGTATGAGTAGATTGAGAAACAATGACTAATTCATATTTTGTAACTTCTATGTGAGTCTGCATTTATTTGAAGGTTTTCAGCATTTACTGTTTATGCATTTTCTACACAGAAAAGAAGTATTCTCTTCACTTAGAACTTTGATATTTGCTTGAGAAAAAAAGAATAGTTATATCTTTCTCTTTTCCCTTACTCCCCCAAATGGTTAGTAGCAGGCTTCGTTTCTAATACTGATAGCCAGCCATCCCAGGCTCCAACGTTAGTCCTTTGTGGGTTTTTTTGTTTGTTTGTTTGTTTTTTTGGCCTATGTTAGGGCTCCATCCTCACCCATCCCCACAACATACTCATATGTGTGTATATATATTCCCTCTATTTCTACTTCCTCTCTATTCAGAATATGGAAATGAGAAGTCCCCCTCCTCACATAGACAGATTACTGGTAGGAATTTGAGAACTCTATGTTACAAGTTCTCCAAACATTCATTGATTCATATTAATAAGATAGTGCTAGTTCCAATTCCTGCTCTTAGGGGGAAGGGAGATAAGACATCCCTACTCTTTACAGGTTTGGGCAAAAGTGGCAATGTCCTTGCACCACAGTGGAGGAGAAAATTGGGGACCATGGCAATGGCAGATGTCAAGATGTTTCCTCCCTGCACTTCTATATTTGAGGTCAGGTTGAGGCTGGAAGACAGGCATGGATGTTCCATTCTGCCCTACTGTTCTCTAGAAAGAATATTTGGTTTTCCTGTGTAGGGAGGAGATTATTATTTCCTAGCCAGATCTTATACTTTCAGAAAACACAACACCTAAATGCCTCACCCAAAGCCGTTTTTCCTGTCATCCTACTTACATAGCAGTGGTGGGGGATGCTCTAATATTCTGATGATCTAAGGAACTACTGATCCCAGACAGTCCTGCAGCCTGAGAGTGGGAAAATTGTGTTTTGTTTCCATTTTGCTCTTTTAGTAGCAAAATAGTTGGGGGAAAAAATGGGGTGGTGAATTATGGAAGTGCCTATGGCTGTTTTATAATTCCTGAAAAGTGATCCCCAGGTCTTGAGAGCAATTGCTTAATTGAGAGCATCAGCTTAATTCCCATTACCTATAGGAAACTAGTAGGTTTATGTACTATTTGATGTCTAACCTATATGTTTTTTTTTTCCTCCACATAGCTAAGTAAACCCACTGTAAGAATGGTCATTCTTATTCTTTCATTCAGATAAGTCTTTTCTTCATCTGGCACAGAAGGGATACATGAAACCATGTTAACATTTTTGGTAATGCCTTCAACTGGGGATCATTTTAACTTCTTGCAGAAAAGCTTGAGTAAAATAAATATTGTTTTTTTTGTATGTCACCCAAATGTTTTCCTTTTGTCTTATTTCGAAGAAAGTGTTATGAGGAGTAGGTGGCAGAAAAAATTGGAGTTAAAAGAATGTAAGTTGGGAAAAAATTCCAAGACCGCTAATTTATCTTACAACCATTTATCATGAGCTTCTCTGCTGTTCTTGGCATGCCTAGGTTTTCTGATAAAGGTGTGCATGTAGTTTAATATTAGCACAGCCTTTGCAAACATTACCTAAAGGGACATAAGTGTTTGATAAATCATGGTTCTAACAAGGGAAATGGGGAACTAGTCCTTTCTGATTTTAAGCTTCCAATAGAGTGCAGTGTGGACTTCCCTGGTAACTCAGCTAGTAAAGAATCTGCCTGCAATGCAGGAGACACTGGTTCGATTCCTGTGTCAGGAAGTTCCCCTGGAGAATGGATAGGTTACCCACTCCAGTATTCTCAGGCCTCCCTGGTGGCTCAAACGTTAAAGAATCTGCCTGCAATGTGGGAGACCTGGGTTCGATTCCTGGGTTGGGAAGATACCCTGGAGGAGGGCATGGCAACCCACTCTAGTATTCTTGCCTGGAGAATCCCCATGGACAAGGGAGCCTGGCAGATTACAGTCCATAGGGTCACAAAGCATCAGACATGACTGAGTAACTAAGCACAGCACAGACTGCAGTGTACCTCAGGAGACTGTCATGGTATATACATGATGAGGGACCTCTAGTTATGAGTGAATCACATAAGCAAGTTAGATTTGAGACTAAGAAAACCCATTTACAAAAGTTTCCCTTTTAAGAGGTAGTAATATATTTCCATGTTTTCTGTAACTACAGCAAAATGGTTTGAATGTCATGGAGAGTTTCTCATTTGTATTATGTTCTAGGAGTAGGTCTTTAACCTGACATTTGTCAGTTACCCTGCAACTTTCCAGGATCCAAGCCCTAGGGTATGGATAGGAGGTGCTGATCTGGGTCAGGTTACTTCTGTAATTATTTAAAATGATGCAGGAAGATTCTGGAAATCCATCTCCAGGTAAGCATAGTTTTGATTAAGAAACTGCCTTTTGATTCTCAACACGTCAACACTACTAGGAAAGAAAACATTTAACTGGGGACCCTTGAGATTATATATCTGAGTGAGAGCTATAGAAAACAAATTCCTGTAGCTACAAATGTGTTCACCTCATCTCAGGGCAGAGGAGCCAGAACGATATAAGCCCATTTGCTTTCCAGGATAATTTACTATTTTGTCATTGCCATACAGTCCTGCTCTTTTACAAGCACAACTTTGTGCTCACATGAGTAGTGTTTCATGCTACAAGAATATTAGTTTTAGAAGAAAGTAATACTTTGGCCACCTGATGCAAAAGAGCCGGGTCATTGGAAAAGACCCTATGCTGGGAAAGATTGAAGGCAAAAGGAGAAAGGGGTGGCAGAGGGTGAGACGGTTAGACAGCAACACCAACTCAATGAACACAAATTTGAGCAAACTCCAGGAGACAGTGGGGAGCCTGGTGTGCTGCAGTCCATGGGGTCACAAAGAGTTGGATATGACTTAGCAACTGAACAACAACAGAACACTTATTTCAGAGACTCTATTTTCTTGTAAACCCTAATGATTAAATCAAGCAGTAACATTTTTTGTAAATACTGTAGCAAAATCTTGGCATGCTTCTACTTCAAGTGAGGGAGGAGTTTTGCTGACATTTGGATGTACTTTTATATCAATCCCCAACATGATTTCTTCCTGAAGGTTCTTTGGCGTTTAGCTGTCTTTTTTTTCTAGGTCACACTTGGTTTGCCATTAGCAACAGGAAAATATTTCACTGCTAGTTTTCAACGTTTATTAGGTAGACCATTATATAAAAAGAGAAAATTAATAGTCACCCAGTAGCTACTGTCTGCCAAGTTACATGTGTTATTTCACTAAATTCCCATATGAGTCCTAGGAGATAAATTGTGCTATTATCTTCATGTTACAGATGAAGAAAGCAAGGCATAATGTGATTCAGTTGGGATTCCAAGATCACATAGCTCATGACTGGGACAGAACTGGAAAACAATTCAGCCTGACTTTAGAGCCTGTGTAATACAGCCAGTGATGTACTTATTTGTCCTAGGAGGCTAAAGAAGAAACATCTTATTTCAAATTATTACCAGATTTCTTATCAACTGGAAGACTGAGAATTTGAATCATTTCATTGCAAAGTGAGCTTTTAAACACTGTCTTAAGATTCATTTGTGCATTCATTCCTCTATGAGCCAGGCAGTATGCTAGGCACTAGGAATTTAGAAGTGGGTAAGGTGTGTCTTTTCTGGTGGCTCAGACGTAAAGAATCTGCCCACAATTTGGGAGACCCAGGTTCAGTCCCTGGGTTGGGAAGATCCCCTGGAGAAGGGAATGGCTACCTACTCCAGTATTCTTGCCTGGAGAATTCCATGGACAGAGGATGGAATACAGTCCACAGGGTGGCAAAGAGTCAGACCTGCCTGAGCAACTAACACTTTCACTTTCAGGTGGTTAGTCAGGGAGAGGCTACTTTGTACAGGGAAAGAGACCTGGATTAGAATTTAGAAGTTTCAAATGACTTTGACAGGTATCTCTTCCTATCTGCATCTACTTCGCCATCTAGAAAATGAAGATGTTAGACAGTGATTTATCATCCCATCCAAGGCTCATAACAATGGCCATAAGCCGTAGAGCTCATTTAGAAGTGAGGATCTTTGCTGTGTGCACTAGCAATGCCATGGGCAACTTCCTTTGTCTCTCTCAGCCTCAGTATTCTCATCTGTAAAATGAGGAGGTTGGACTAGAGGGGCTCTGTTCTGATATCCTGCAAAAATTAAGATGATGACGTTTGTTTTACATATCAAGAAAATATGTTTATGGTCACCTCCTATTCTTGCTACAGGAGATAGTTAGCTATCAGCAGTATCAGCCAAAAATAACCAAAGTCGGTCCTTTAATACAACAGTAAGAACAAAGGAATTGATACATTGGAAGAATCCTGTGATTCATCCAAATCAGAATTTTCCCAAGGGCCCAGCCATGGTTGTACCTAACAAGTATTTCTTAACATGCTTTGCAGGTCTTAGGTCATTTTGCCTAGAAATGCCAAAATGGACTTTGTATAATACAGATTGCTTGTACATCTGCTGCTACATTTGATGCATTCTCTAAAATAGTCCCTTTGAATTCAATACTTGGAAATTGGGTCATTGCAATTAACTTTTGGGATTTCATTTGATCAACGTAAAACATGTACCTAATTTTAAAAGTCTTTGTGGACAAAGATCCATATAGCCAAAGCTATGGTTTTTCCAGTAGTCATGGATGCATGTGAGAGTTGGACCATAAAGAAGGCTGAGCACCAAAGAACTGATGCTTTCAAACTGTGCTGCTGGATAAGACTCTTGAGAGTCCCTTGAACAGCAAGGAGATCCAACCAGTCAATCCTAAAGGAAATCAGTCCTGAATATTCATTGGAAGGACTGATGCTGAAGCTGAAGCTCCAATACTTTGGCCACCTGATGCAAAGAACTGACTCACTGGAAAAGACCCTGATGCTGGGAAAGATTGAAGGCAGGAGGAGAAGGGGACAACAGAGGATGGGATGGCTAAATGGCATCACTGACTGAATGGCATCACTGACATGAGTTTGAGCAAGCTCCAGAAGATAATGAAAAACAGGGAAGCCTAGTGTGCTGCAGCCCATGGGGTCACAAAGAGTCAGAAACAACTGAACAACAACAATTTTAAAAGTCGACAGGGCTTGTAAAAAAAAAAAAAAAAAGCAGTTCCCTTGCCTTGCCACTCTTATGCTGATTCCCCCTCCCAGGAGAGAGGCTCACACCCTAATCCTTGGAACCCATGACTTTACATGGCAAAGTTCAGTCGCTCAGTCGTGTCCAACTCTTTGCGACCCCATGGATTGCAGCACTCCAGGCTTCCCTGTCCATCACCAACTCGCAGAGCTTGCTCAAACTCATGTCCATTGGGTCGGTGACACCACCCAACCATCTTATCCTCTGTCGTCCCCTTCTCCTCCTTCCTTCAGTCTTTCCCAGCATCAGGGTATTTTCCAATGAGTCAGTTCTAAGGACTCAGCAAATGTGGTTAACATAACAGAATTTTAAGTGGGGAGATTATCTTGTATTATGAGAGTGGGTCAGATGTGGTCATTTGAGCCCCTAGAAGCAGAGAAATTTCTCTAGTTGAAAACATAAGAAGAGGAGAGATTCAAAACACAGAAAGGACCCAAAATGTTGCTGGCTTAAGGATGGAAGAAGCCATGGACAAAGTGTTGGAACTGCATCCTGCCAGCAACCTGAATGAGCCTGAAAACAGACTCTCTCCCAGTTCCTCCAGAGAGGAGCCCAGGTTGGCAAGCTTGGTGTGATTTCAGCCTTGTGAGACCCTGAGCAGAGAATTCAGTCATGCTGGGCTGCCCTTCTGACCTGCAGGAATGTAAGCTAATAAATCTGTGTTGTTTAAAACTGCTTTTAACATCTGTAGCTGTTTCTTTTGGCATATAACTCTTTACTTTGGAATAATACCCTAATATTTAATGCTATTTCTTATTTTTACTTAGGTTTAGAGATTATCTATTTCTAAATTTCTACTATAGAAGCTGAGGAACTAGCTTTACATACACACCATGTGCACCCATAATTCCCTTTCACAAATGCAACAAATTTGAGCTTAAATATTCAGTATTTGCACTAGACCGTATAATTATTGGTCTACAGTTGATCCATGTAAAATGCCGTTAACTGTAGTGCCTTTATTTTGTGATTCCCAAATTGTCTCTTTTGCTTTGTTTTTTTTTCTTCCAGTTTTATTGAGATATAGTTGTCATACAGCAGTTCATAAGTGGACAGCAAGGAGATCAAACCAATCAATCCTAAAGGAAATCAGTCCTGAATATTCATTGGAAGGACTGATGCTGAAGCTGAAGCTCCAATACTTTGGCCACCTGATACAAAATAACGGATTCATTGGAAAAGACCCTGATACTGCGCAAGATTGAAGGCAGGAGGAGAAGGGGACTACAGAGGACGAGCTGGTTGGATGGCATTACCGACTCAATGGACATGAGTTTGAGCAGCCCCAGAAGATGGTGATGGACAGGGAAGCCTGCTGTGCTGCAGTCCATGGAGTCACAAAGAGTCAGGCACGACTGAGTGACTGAACTGACTGACTGACTTCATAAATTTAAGGTGTACAACATAATGATTTGATTTACATATATCATGAAATAACTTCCACAATAAGTTTAGCGAACATCCATCATCTCACATAGATACAAAATTAAAGAAATAGGAAAAAAAATTTTTTTTCTTGGGGTGAGAACTCTTAGGCTCTATTCTATTAACAACTTTCACATATAACATACAGCCACATTAATTACATCAATATTTATCATGTTGTACATTATATCCCCAGTACTTGTTTTATCTTATAACTGCAAGTTTGTACCTTTTGACTGTGTTCATCCAATTCCCCTGCCCCCTGCCTCTGGTAACCACAAATCTGATCTCTTTTTCTATGACTTTATTTGTTTGGTTTTGAAGTGTAATTGACCTATGTTGGTTCCTGTTACACAACATAGTGATTCGATATTTCTATACATTGCAAACTGATCACAACTGTAAGTCTAGTTATAACATGTCACCATACAAAGATATCACATAATTAGTGACTATATTCCCCACACTGTACATTTGGTTTGATTTGTTTTTCTATAAACCTACCATGTTGGCAATTTGATCTCTGGTTCCTCTGCCTTTTCGAGTCCAGGCTCAAACTTTCTATCAAAACCATTAAACTCCACTCAGTATGGTCAAGTATATTAGGTAATCTGTGAGATTCATGTATTTTTCTTAGAGACAACCCCGGTGGAGTTTGCTGCCCTCCTGCTCCATTCTGGAATGGTTGCCCTCTTTGTCCACTACCCAGCTGTCATCCCAGGAATTCCCTTTGCTTCTCTTCTGTGTTAGATTCCACTTCCTAGATCTCAGGTTGTCCTCTTGATTGCATTATGATCTAGTTTTGCTGGACCATACCCTGCACTAACTTTTTTAGAAAGCTTACATGGGAGGTAATTTGAATAAAACCCTTCTGTGTCTGAATATATCTTCATACATCATTCAAAGCTTCACCAGTTGAAGAATTCTTAATTAGAAACAATTTCATGTAAGAATTTTGGAAACCTTATCCCAGTGTTCTTGGTTCTAGTGTTGCTTTTGAAAAGTCTGATCTTCTATTGATTTCTTTTTTTTTTTTTTGAAAGATTTCTTATTTTTTTTTGTATACAACTTTTTTTTCTACAAACTTTAAATGTCCTCTTTTGATCTTAAGTGTTTAAACATTAAACAGTAATATACCTTCTTATCCATTGTCTTCCATTTACTGGGCTGGGCTTTTGTGAGCCCTTTCAGTCAAAAAACTTATCTTTCATTTTTGAGACATTGTATTATTTCTCACATAATATCTTTTTTGTTTTCTCTACTTCTAGAACTCCTACAAATTGGATATTGTATGTCTTAAACTGATTCTCTCATCTTCACATCTTTCATGCTCCAGTTAATCATCTTTTGGTCCCACTTTTGGGAGATTTCCTCAACTTGATCTGTCTGAGCTTCAGTTCTCATCTGTAAAATGGTGATAAAAGGACCTACCTCATCAGGTTATTTTGAGATGTTGATGAAATAAACCATGTAAAGTGAACTTCAATAAATGATGGCTATAATTGCATATACTGTTTTTCTAGCATCAATTCCTTTTTCCTTCTTATGTGAAAATGACAATCCTAGTGGCAGCAATATATCTTGCTTTTATATCATCTTATTATACTATTAACCTTCATTGTACTGAATTTGTAATGGCATGACATTTTCTAATTGTACTGTTTTAGAAAAATATGGTCTAAATCTAGTTAACAATATTAGAATCTTAGAATGCTAGAACTCAAAACTTAACTCTTTTGTTTACATTTCTAGAAATGCTTAAAAGTAGGGTTTTCTCCCTTTTTTTTTTCTACTTTTCAAACTGTTAGGGAAAAAAAACACTCCACAGATTCACTTTCTCCCCTCACCCCTGGGGTAGATTAAAAACTGGAAAAATAATGCTAGATAGCTACTCCTTGACAGTAAAATAGGTAGTTTGGAGCCCAACTCACCATTTTCTCACTATGGGAGTGCAGTGCAAACCTTGAACGTATGGAGTGATGTACATTCTGCCATGCAGCCCAAATAACCAGTGCCTGTGGCACTAAGGAGGCTAACAGACAATCAACAAAACTCAGACCCAAGAGGAGACCTGGATTAGCTATGACCTTCACAGCCAAGAGCCGCTCTGCATGCACATAGGGATCCCATGGAGACCAGAACTAGAATTATAGAGAAAGAAGGCCTATAAGCCAGGGATGATCTAACTTTGCTTTCTCTATTTATTTATTCATTTTTTTCCAACCAGGAATGGTATTAAAACTGTATGACATGGGCACCAACCAATATCTGATGCCAGCTGTAATTTCTTGGTAGAGTTATAATGTGTGTGTTAGTCGCTCAGTTATATCTGACTCTTTGTGACCCCATGGACTGTAGCCCTCCAGGCTCCTCTGTCCATGGAATTTTCCAAGCAAGAATTTGGAGTGGATTGCCATTCCCTTCTCCAGAGGATCTTCTGGACCCAGGGATCAAACCTGAGTCTCCTGCACTGTAGGCAGATTCTTTTTTTTTTTTTTAATTAAAAGATAATTGCTTTACAGAATTTTGTTGTTTTCTGTCAAACCTCAACATGAATAGCACGCAGATTCTTTACCGTTTGAGCTAGAGGGAAGACATACTAGAATGTACCAATCCTGGATCCAACAGACATTTATTGAGTGCCTACCATGTCCCCATACTATTCAATGCTAGGCAACTTCCTTCCTTCCTCTTAGTTTCTATTTTCTCTCCTGGAAAAAGGAGTAAGTGATCTACAGGAGTCCCTTCAGGTCTGCCATCCACCATCATTAAAATGGTAACTTTTGATTGTTTTTAGACCAAAAATGGAAGCAGATACAGAAAAATAGCAGCTGACCCAAGACTGATAGATTTGAAAATGTAGGCAAAAATAGAAGATGATTCTATAATCTTGATAACTGGACCAGGAGTGAATTCTAAATGCCTTATCTCCATGATGTTTCCAAAGGCACTAGAGGGGAGACAAAGCCAGCTTGACCCAAAAGGTAAGTGTTTTACAGCTTTGACATTCCAGCTGCATCTCACTAGCCCTCACCAACATGCATACACAGGATCCCTTCCTTCTTTTGAGTCTACTACTTTTTTTGCAGCATTCTCTCTCCAGTTACTACCACTCCCAAATGCTCTCTCTCTGTGTCTGGCAGTTGATTGTCCACTCTGGCAAGAGTCTATGTTCCAAGCTTTCCCAACTTCCTCTCTTTTCAGACTCATCTGCCTCATTTCATCTTCCTTTTGGCCTCCACCTCCTTTAAGAAATTTGATCAGTTCATCTTTGCTAAAGTCAAGGATGGCCAAGATATTTGTGGATAATTATTCCTGGATAAGATTCATATATATATAATAAGATTCATATATTTTTGAAAATCATTTATTATGGAAAAGTTCCAGCATAAAAGTAGAGAGATTTTTACAATGAATGACCAACCATGTACTCATCATCTGGCTTCAACAATTATCAACATGGAAAATCTTGTTTCAGCTAAACCTCCACCCATTCTTTACCCCACACACAATAAATTATTTTAAAGTCCCAGGGACTTCCCTGTGAGTCCAGTGGTTAAAACTTCACTTTCCAATCCAGGAAGTGCAGGTTCAAATCCCTGGTCAGGGAGCTAAGATCCCACATGCCTTGTGGCCAAAAAATAATAATAATAAAGCAGAAGCAATATTGTAACAAAGGCTTTTAAAATGGTCCGTGTCAAAAAAGAAAAACACTATCATTTCATCAGCAAACATGTCAGGGCATATATCTGTAAAAGCTGAGGACCCTTTTATTTTAAAAGAAACAGCAATACCATTATTGCACTTAAAAATGAATAATAATTACTTAATACTACCAAATATCCACTCAATGTTCATATTTCCTTAATTGTGTCATAAATCTTTTTTAATTTGTTCAAGTGGGGATCCAGAAAGGGTCATGGTGGATTTTTGAATACTGATGCTCTGTGATACTTAGGGGCAACAATTTGGAAACAATCATTGGCCCTTAAACTGTACGATGTTGACAACCAGTAAAGAATACGACCCTGTCACCACAAAGTAGCTTTTTTTTCCCTTTCCAGATTGCTGTGACTAAACATTAGTTAAATGTCCAATTGGACTCCAGATATTCTTCATAAGAACAGTAAGACATCTGTGAAATAAGTGAAAACTCAAGTTTGGCCTTGAAATCACAAAGTTCTTACACAATATTG
>NW_024070207.1:24397575-24511120 GCF_014754425.2 Oryx dammah
GCATGCACACACACACTCACCCAAATGCCAACTTTTAATATAATTAGGGAACGGTCTTGCAAATGGCAGTACAAAGCATACATGCGTTGCATCATTTTTTTCCCTCAGGATAATGACCAATATCAGCATGTTGGAAATGTGATACTGAAAGAGCACTTCAGCATGGATTAAGACCAAAATAGTGCAACCTCTTTATGATATTTTAAAATTCACTGAAAATCTGAAAGCAAGGTAGAAAAACAGGTTTATGAGTCTGAATATTAAGCTCAGAAAAGTTACGCATGGTTAAATACGTGCTCCTTAAACCTGCTGAGTGTACACTTAGTCATGCAGCTTTCAGTAAGTTTCTGCCTTGAATACCATTGGGAAATATTGATATACACCATGTCTGTTACCGGCAGGATCAGTTCAGTCACTCAGTCATGTCTGACTCTTTGTGACCCCATGAATCGCAGCATGCCAGGCCTCCCTGTCCATCACCAACTCCTGGAGTCCACCCAAGCCCATGTCCATTGAGTCGGTGATGCCATCCAGCCATCTCATCCTCTGTTGTTCCCCTTCTCCTCCTGCTCTCGATCTTTCCCAGCATCAGGGTCTTTTCCAATGAGTCAGCACTTAGCATGAGGTGGCCAAAGTATTGGAGTTTCAGCTTCAACATCAGTCCTACCAATGAACACCCAGGACTGATCTCCTTTAGGATGGACTGGTTGGATCTCCTTGCAGTCCAAGGGACTCTCAAGAGTCTTCTCCAACACCACAGTTCAAAAGCATCAATTCTTCTGTGCTCAGCTTTCTTCACAGTCCAACTCTCACATTCATACATGACCACTGGAAAAACCATAGCCTTGACTAGATGGACCTTCGTTGGCAAAGTAACGTCTCTGTTTTTTAATATGCTGTTGAGATTGTTCATAACTTTATTTTCAAGGAGTAAGCGTCTTTTAATTTCATGGCTGCAGTCACCATCCGCAGTGATTTTGGAGCCCCAAAAAATAAAGTCAGCCACTGTTTCCGCTGTTTCCCCATCTATTTCCCATGAAGTGATGGGACCAGATGCCATGATCCTCATTTTCTGAATGTTGAGATTGAAGCCAACTTTTTCACTCTCCTCTTTCACTTTCATCAAGAGGCTTTTTAGTTCCTCTTCACTTTCTGCCATAAGGGTTGTGTCATCTGCATATCTGAGGTTATTGATATTTCTCCCGGCAATCTTGACTCCAGCTTGTGCTTCTTCCAGTCCAGCGTTTCTCATGATGTACTCTGCATATAAGTTAAATAAGCAGGGTGACAATATACAGCCTTGATGTACTCCTTTTCCTATTTGGAACCAGTCTGTTGTTCCATGTCCAGTTCTAACTGTTGCTTCCTGACCTGCATACAGATTTCTCAAGAGGCAGGTCAGGTGGTCTGGTATTCCCATCTCTTTCAGAATTTTCCACAGTTTATTGTGATGCACACAGTCAAAGGCTTTGGCATAGTCAATAAAGCAGAAATAGACGTTTTTCTGGAACTCTCTTGCTTTTTCCATGATCCAGAGGATGTTGGCAATTTGATCTCTGGTTCCTCTGCCTTTTCGAAAACCAGCTTGAACATCAGGGAGTTCATGGTTCACGTATTGCTGAAGCCTGGCTTGGAGAATTTTGAGCATTGCTTTGCTAGCATGTGAGATGAGTGCAATTGTGCGGTAGTTTGAGCATTCTTTGGCATTGCCTTTCTTAGGGATTGGAATGAAAACTGACCTTTTCCAGTCCTGTGGCCACTGCTGAGTTTTCCAAACTTGCTGGCATATTGAGTGCAGCCCTTTCACAGCATCATCTTTCAGGATTTGAAATAGCTCAACTGGAATTCCATCACCTCCACTAGCTTTGTTCATAGTGATGCTTTCTAAGGCCCACTTGACTTCACATTCCAGGATGTCTGGCTCTAGGTGAGTGATCACACCATCGTGATTATCTGGGTCATGAAGATCTTTTTTGTACAGTTCTTCTGTGTATTCTTGCCACCTCTTCTTAATATCTTCTGCTTCTGTTGGGTCCCTACCATTTCTGTCCTTTATTGAGCCCATCTTTGCATAAAATGTTCCCTTGGTATCTCTAATTTTCTTGAAGAGATCTCTAGTCTTTCTCATTCTGTTGTTTCCCTCTATTTCTTTGCATTGATCGCTGAGGAAGGCTTTCTTATCTCTCCTTGCTGTTCTTTGGAACTCTGCATTCAAATGGGTATATTTTTCCTTCTCTCCATTGCTTTTCACTTCCCTTCTTTTCACAGCTATGTGTAAGGCCTCCTCAGACAGCCATTTTGCTTTTTTGCATTTCTTTTTCTTGGGGATGGTCTTGATCCTTGTCTCCTGTACGATGTCATGAACCTCAGTCCATAGTTCATCAGGCACTCTATCTATCAGATCTAGGCCCTTAAATCCATTTCTTACTTCCACTGTATAGTCATAAGGGATTTTATTTAGGTCATCCCTGAATGGTCTAGTGGTTTTCTCCACTTTCTTCAATTTCAGTCTGAATTTGGCAATAATTTAGGATATACCAGCAGGATAAAGCAGATATATTGGAGTGAAAAAAAAAAGCAGATTAAATTGAACCATGGAGTCTGGGAACAGCATTCCTGCTGCCAGGGTCTGCTGCATTCCACTTTTTAAAAATTCATTCATTCAAGAAGTCTTTAAATAAGTATAGATTGTATTCAAGATGCTATTATTCAAAGAAGAATAGCATATGTTTTCTGTCTTAATGTTTTTCATAGTCTGGGGCAGGAATGGAAATTTGTTTCATCTTGTGGACCAGTTCTGCCTAGAGTATTGTTTCGAGAAGGATTTTGAGATAGAATTTGGACCCAGTAGGATTACAGCTAGGATCTAATAATGATGTCTCTTATTGGGTGCTTCTGGGGGATGAAATGAAGAATTTGTGCCACACAGTTGCCCTCCTGGGCTAAGGGATAGAAGGAAATATTCATCTATATAAATAATAAATATTATGCAAGGCAGAATGCTAAAAATTAGAGCTAGAAAAAGAGGTCCAAATAAAGTGCTATAGACAGGCAGGGTAAAGAGTGATATGGGTTATGTGGCTGGGAGGAGAGCCAGAAAAATTTCCTAAAGAAAGTACTGGTTGATCTGCAATTTGAAGTGTGAGTAGAATTTGGAGATTATCAAAAGGAACGCTCTTATCCTTGGAGTAGTTGGAGTGAAGGCAGAGATCATGGTGCCACGATGGACTGTGGAGACGAGATGATGGAGACAAACAGATGAGATAGGAGCTCAGGCAAGAGGTGCGAGGATCTCCTGTGGCAGAGAAATTGGAGAAGAGGGTGCAAATCTGAAATATTTTAGAGGTGGACTCACCAAGAATGGATGGAAGGTGTCCAAGATGACAGAGAGATGGGACATCCTGGGTGGTCCAGCGGTTAAAATGCCACACTTCAAACCAGGAATGTGAGTGCCATCCCAGGTTGGGGGGACTGAGATCCCCACATGCAGTGTGGCATGGCCAAAACAAACAAACAAAAGATGATAGATGTGCAGGCTTGAGTGAGGGTGGGGGATGGGGCAGACGAGAAATAGGAATTCTGTTTTGGACATGTTGACATGGATTGTTGGAGGGAACCATTGGGTCATGATTTCTATCAGGGTGGAGGGCACTCAGGGGTGACAGTGAGAGGAGAGTGACTTCAAGAGTCGGGGTCTCAGAAGCATAACACCAGGAAGACCGATGGGGGGCACTCCCAGGAGAAGACACATTGCAAGCCTTCTGGGCACAGGGTGAAGAAACTCCAAACCGAAGCTTACTGTGGGGCAGTCATGGGACAGCCGGAGAGACAGAGCGCTAAGCAGGACCTTCCAGCTGAAGACTAACGCACTGCTGCCCTCTGGGGGCTGTATGAAGAAACTGTAACAGCAGCTTTGTGGAAACCACTTAGTGAGAGGGGACGTATTTTGAGCCAGCAAGAAAGACCTCGCCTCTCAAAACTCTTTTACAGTTCTTCCTTGATTTATTATTTTTTTTGGCTGTGCCACGTGGCTTGAGGGATTTTAGTTCCCCCAGCGGGGACTGAACCCAGGTCCTCAGCGGCGAAAGCCTCAAGTCCTAACCACTGGTTTGTTAGTTCAGTCGCTCAGTCGTGTCCAACTCTTTGCGACCCCATGAATCGCAGCACGCCCGGCCTCCCTGTTCATCACCATCTCCAGGAGTTCACTCAGACTCACATCCATTGAGTCCGTGATGCCATCCAGCCATCTCATCTTCGGTCGTTCCCTTCTCCTCCTGCCCCCAATCCCTCCCAGCATCAGAGTCTTTTCCAATGAGTCAACTCTTCGCATGAGGTGGCCAAAGTACTGGAGTTTCAGCTTTGGACCGCCGGGGAATTCCCCCCTCAAATTCTTTTCCACCAGATCTATTTCTCTATCACCAGGGAAGAAACCTGGGGGCAGATGTTCTGTAGTATCATTCTTTCCTGAAGGGCTTGACCTTGACCACAGACTGCTTCCAGTCTGGCATCACAGCACTAAATTGAGATCTTTCATGCTGCCTTTGCTGTCTTGTAGCTACTGACCAAAATGCTAGCCTGGACCGCAACTCCTTGTGGGACCCATTGAATTCTTGGTTTTGACTGAGTCACTGGCTGGCTCTGATTTTTGATACTGTTGAAGAATATCCCACATTTAGCATTCAGGGGCTCCACTTAATTGTTGAATGTTTCCTTTTGTCAGTCTCCTTTTCAGTAACAGAACTGGACCTTCATCTTTTCATTCATTCATTCAACAAATGGGCTATAGCGTGCTATGCATTAAATTACCAACACCCGTTGGATCATCGAAAAAGCAAGAGTTCCAGAAAAAACTCTACTTCTGCTTTATTGACTACACCAAAGCCTTTGACTGTGTGGATCACAACAAACTGTGGAAAATTCTTCAAGAGATGGGAATACCAGACCACCTGACCTGCCTCCTGAGAAATATGTATGCAGGCCAAGAAGCAAAAGTTAGAACTGGACATGGAACAACAGACTGGTTCCAAATTGGGAAAGGAGTATATCAAAGCTGCATATTGTCACCCTGCTTATTTAACTTATATGCAGAGGACATCATGCAATATGCCGGGCTGGATGAAGCACAAGCTGGAATCAAGAGAGAAATAGCAATAACCTCAGATATGCAGATGATGTTACTGTTATGGCAGAAAGCAAAGAACTAAATAGCTTCTTGATGAAAGTGAAAGAGAAGAGTGAAAAACTTGGCTTAAAATTCAACATTCAGAAAACTAACATCATGGCATCTGGTCCCATCACTTCATGACAAATAGATGGGGAAACAATAGAAACAGTAAGAGACTCTATTTTGGGGGGCTCCAAAATCACTGCTTAAGAAAACTAAGATCATGGCATCTGGTCCCATCACTTCATGGGAAATAGATGGGGAAACAGTGGAAACAGTGTAAGACTTTATTTTGGGGGGCTCCAAAATCACTGCAGATGGTGATTGCAGCCATGAAATTAAAAGACGCTTACTCCTTGGAAGGAAAGTTATGACCAACCTAGATAGCATATTAAAAAGCAGAGACATTATTTTGCAAACAAAGGTCCATCTAGTCAAGGCTATGGTTTTTCCAATAGTCATGTATGGATGTGAGAGTTGGACTGTGAAGAAAGCTGAGTGCTGAAGAATTGATGCTTTTGAACTGTGGTGTTGGAGAAGACTCTTGAGAGTTCCATGGACTGCAAGGAGATCAGTCCTGGGTGTTCTTTGGAAGGAATGATGCTAAAGCTGAAACTCCAATACTTTGGCCACCTCATGTGAAGAGTTGACTCATTGGAAAAGACTCTGATGTTGGGAGGGATTGGGGGCAGGAGGAGAAGGGGACGACCGAGGGTGAGATGGCTGGATGGCATCACGGACTCGATGGATGTGAGTTTGAGTGAACTCCAGGAGTTGGTGATGGACAGGGAGGCCTGGCGTGCTGCAATTCATGGGGTCACAAAGAGTTGGACACGACTGAGCAACTGAACTGAACTGAAAATCACTGCAGGTGGTGACTGCAGCCATGAAATTAAAAGACACTTGCTCCTTGGAAGAACAGCTATGACCAACTTAACATATTCAAAAGCAGGGACATTACTCTGCCAATAAAGGTCCATCTAGTCAAAGCTATGGTTTTTCCAGTAGTCATGTATGAATGTGAGAGTTGGACAATAAAGCTGAGCACCGAAGAATTGATGCTTTTGAACTGTGGTGTTGGAAAAGACTCTTGAGAGTCCCTTGGACTGCAAGGAGATCCAACTAGTCTATCCTAAAGGAAATCAGTCCTGAATATTCATTGGAAGGACTGATGCTAAAACTAAAACTCCAATACTTTGGCCACCTGATGTGAAGAACTGACTCACTAGAAAAGACCCTGATGCTGGGATTGAAGGTGGGAGAAGAAAGGGATGACAGAGGATGAGATGGTTGGATGGCATCACTGACTCAATGGACATGAGTTTGAGTAAGCTCTGGGAGTTGGTGATGGACAGGGAGGCCTGGTGTGCTGCAGTCCATGGGGTCACAAAAAGTCAGAGACGACTGAGTGATTGAACTGACTGAACTGATAGTGTGCTAGGTGCTGAGGATACACTGAGAAGCAAAAACAGATGGGACCCTGGGACTTCCCTGGTGGTCCAGTGGTTAAGACTCCCATGGTTCCAAGGCAGTGGGTTTGATCCCTGGTAGGGGAAGTAATCCCACATGCTGTGCAGTGCAGCTCCAAATAAGTAAATAAGTAAAATAAAAAATGAAAGGTTTGAATTTAACAGAGAGCTTGTTATTCATAATAATACCAGTAAATACTTAAACAAATGGGACCCCTCAAAAAGTTGTATTACAGTCTTAACTACAAAGAGAGAAAAATAATCATATAAAATGTGATCATTGCTATGAAGGAAAGTTTCATGATGCAGTGAGAGCAGGTAACAAGGGAATCTGACCTAGTCTTGAAGGTTAGCAAAATCTTTTCTAAGGATGTAATATTTAAGCTGAAATTTGAAGGATTAGTGGAATTAGCCAGGAGTTAACTATTCTGAAAAATATGGAACCCATAAGGCTGGGCAAAGAAGGAGCCATTTTCCTGGTTCCTCTGTCTTCTAGAATGATAGTGCAGTAGGGAGATTCCAAGCTTTACACAGACAATCCTTAGGAGAACCTTTAATACTGAGCTGGCATGTCAATTAAAGTGAAATGTATGTGTCTAAAATCAAAATAATAATTACAGCAACAATCAGAAAATCAGGAAACATAGTAAAGATAAAAAGTAACTACAGATTAGGCTGCCCCTTTGAGAAAAGAATAGATATAAGTAGATAAAGAAATATTAATTTTCTTGAAGTCTTGAAATACTAGATTTTGACTTCTTTCTTTCATTTTTATTTTTCTAAGACTTAAACCAATTTTTAAAATCTCCATATACACTCACTTGGACTAGAACATAATGTCTTAAGTATTCTAGCACATTGAACTTGAATCAAATTAAGATATCAAAATCTGTCTGAACTTCAGATTCCTTGTTGTTAAAATAGGGCTAATAATAAGAGCTGTATCATGTATTGGAGGGGGTGTGGGTTTGGAGACATAATGAATTAACATATCCAAAGCAGTTACCAATGCCTGGCCTTAAGCACATGGAATGTGTTAATGAGAGCATTAGCAGTAGGGAGGCCAGAAGTCCCCAAGCAGCAGAGAAAATAAAACTGCAAGTGGCAGGCATTTTTTTCTTTTCTCTTCTAATCCTGTATTGTCATCAGCTCACTTCAATTAATTGCTCAGTTGTTTCTGACTCTTTACGACCCCATGGACTGTAGCATGCCAGGCTTCTTCATCCATCACCAACTCCTGGAGCTCGCTCAAACTCGTGTCCATTGAGTCAGTGATGCCATCCAATCATCTCATCCTCTGTTGCCCCCTTCTCCTCCTGCCTTCAATCTTTCCCAGCCTCAGGGTCTTTTCCAATAAGTCAGTTCTTCGCATCAGGTGGCCAAAGTATTGGAACTTCAGCTTCAGCATCAGTCCTTCCAATGAATATTCAGGTCTGATTTCCTTTGGAATTGACTGGTTGGATCTCCTTGCAGTCCAAGGGACTCTCAAGTCTTCTCCAACACCACAGTTCAAAAGCATCAATTCTTCAGTGCTCAGTTTTCCTTATGGTCCAACTCTCACATTCATACATGACTACTGGAAAAATCATAGCTTGACTAGATGGACCTTTATTGGCAAAGTAATGTCCCTGCTTTTTACTATGCTGTCTAGGTTGGTCATAGCTGTTCTTCCAAGGAGCAAGCCTCTTTTAATTTCATGGCTGCAGTCACCATATGCAGTGATTTTGGAGCCCAAGAAAATAAAGTCTGTCACTGTTACCACTGTTTCCCCATCTATTTGCCATGAAGTGATAGGACCAGATGCCATGATGTTAGTTTTCTCAATGTTGAGTTTTAAGCCAGCTTTTTCACTCTCCTCTTTCACGTCCATCAAGTGGTTCTTTAGTTCCTTTTCACTTTCTGCCATAAGGGTAATGTCATTTGCATATCTGAGGTTATTGATATTTCTCCCAGCAATTTTGATTCCAGCTTGTGATTCATCCAGCCTGGCATTTCACATGATACACTCTGCATATAAGTTAAATAATCAGAGTGACAATATGTAGCCTTAAGGTGCTCCTTTCTCAATTTGGAACCAGTCCATTGTTCCATGTCCAGTTCTAACTTTTGCTTCTTGACCTGCATACAGATTTCTCAGGAGGCAGGTCAGGAGGCAGATGGTATTCCTATCTCTTTAAGAATTTTCCACAGTTTGTTGTGATCCACACAGTCAAGGCTTTGGCATAGTCAATGAAGCAGAAGTAGATGTATTTTGGGAACTCTCTTCCTTTTTCAATGATCCAATGGATGTTGGCAATTTAATCTCTGGTTACTCTGCTTTTTCTAAATCCAGTTTAGGGTGGGAGGTGTGAGGGGGGGTTCATGTTTGGGAACTCATGTACACCCGTAGTGGATTCATGTCAATGTATGGCAAAACCAATACAGTATTGTAAAGTAAAATAAAGTAAAAATAAAAATTAAAAAAAAATTTCCAAAAAGGAAAAAATAAATAAATAAAGAGGTTGTGATTCCTGCTGTCCCTGTCCCAATCCCAGCCATTCTTCCAAAACTGATTAATAGAGGAATGAATTGAAAAAAAAAAACCCAGTTTGAACATCACACCTGGAAGTTGTAGGTTCACATATTGTTGAAGCCTAGCTTGGAGAATTTTGAGCATTAGTTTGCTAGTGTGTGAGATGAGTGCAATTGTGCAGAAGTTTGAACATTCTTTGGCGTTGCCTTTCTTTGGGATTGGAATGAAAAATGACCTCCTCTGGTCATTTGCTGGCATATTGGGTGCAGCACTTTCACAGCATCATCTTTTAGGATATAAAATAACTCAACTGGAATTCCATCACCTCCACTAGCTTTCTTCATAGTGATGCTTCCTAAGGCCCACTTGACTTCACACACTCTAGGATGTCTGGTTCTAGGTGAGGGATCACACCATTGTGGTTATCTGGTTCCACTTGAGCTTAACTTTATCTCAGACCTTGAGCTAATCAATGTGTTTCTCTCATGGAAATGTCTTCCTTAAGCTATGTTTTTAATAAACTATGTATTTGCTTGGAAATCTGCCTTTCTTCAAAATTCATGTCAATTGTTTTATGGCCTAGGATGACTCACCTTGTGCCAATACTATCTCAAAATGCATATTGTGAGTGAGGGGCCTGGTGCATCTCTCTCAATTTTGAGGCATTTCCTTTCTCTAATTTGCAACTTGCTAATAGGTAAATATCTGCAGTGATTAAGAAAGCTAAGCACCAAAGAATTGATGCTTTTGAACTGTGGTGTTGGAGAAGACTCTTGAGAGTCCCTTGGACTGCAAGGAGATCCAAGCAGTCCATTCTGAAGGAGATCAGCCCTGGGATTTCTTTGGAAGAAATGATGCTGAAGCTGAAACTCCAGTACTTTGGCCACCTCATGCGAAGAGTTGACTCATTGGAAAAGACTCTGATGCTGGGAGGGATTGGGGGCAGGAGAAGAAGGGGACGACCCAGGATGAGATGGCTGGATGGCATCACGGACTCGATGGACATGAGTCTGAGTGAACTCTAGGAGTTGGTGATGGACAGGGAGGCCTGGTGTGCTGCAATTCATGGGGTCACAAAGAGTTGGACACGACTGAGCGACTGAACTGAACTGAACTGAATAAGTAAACAACTTGTTGCTAAAAACTAGCAAGGGGGCACTCTCTCTCTCCCGCCTTCTGATGTCTATGTCAGAAGCCTTCACTATCTCTTTATACTTTAATAAAACTTTGCTACACAAAAAGCTCTAAGTGATCAAGCCTTGTCACTGGCCCCAGATCAAATTCCTCTCCTCTGGAGGCCAAGAATCCTGACGTCATTCACAGCTTGTACCAGAAACCTTTCATTAATATTATTATTTCAGGGCTGACCTGTTTATAGAACATGTCAGAGGAAATAGTTTCAGGCTAACTGAACACTGAAGTTGCTTCAACACCATGTCATGGAAGAGGCTGGCTACTCCAGCTATACATAGGGCCAACTCTGACACTAGAAATGCTAAATGAGGAACTTTCCTGGTGGTCTAGTGGTTAAGATTCGCCTCCCAATGCAGGGGGCATGGGTTGAATTCGTGGTTGGGGAACAAAGATTTTACCTGCCTCTCGGCCAAAAAAAACCAAGACATAAAACAGAAACAATATTGTAACAAATTCAATAAAGACTTAAAATATGGTCCACATAAAAAAACTTAAAAAAAAAAAAAAGAAATGGTAAGTGGAAAAAAAGAATCAAGCCCAGTGTATTGCATGTAAGTCATCTAGTTTACAGAAGTACATAGAAGCTTGTTCTGTAGCTCATGTTCAAAAGTCATCTCTTCCTTCATTCCTAACAGGTCATCTAGTCTCTACCTAAATACCTCCAACAACAGAGTGTTCCCTATGTTTGGAGAAAGGCCATTTTATTCATTGGTAGACCATTCTATAATCTTTATATTATATAGCCAAAAATTACATTCCTCATATGTCTACCTCTTAATCTTCCTTCTGCCTTGGGGAACCAAACAGAAAAAAAAAAAATCTTCCCTTACAATTGGAAAAACTAGAATAAAAACTGCAATAGTGTATCACATTAAACTTACTGAATTTGATAACTGGACTGTGGTTATCTATGGAAATGTCCTTGTCCTTTGGAATTATGCACTAAAATATTAAGAAATAAAGTAACATGGTATGTTTAACAGACCTAGTTCAGAAAAAAGTAGTGAGAGTGATAAAATGCCAAAATAGTATAAATTGGTGAGATCTGTATAATATGGCATATGAAAATTCTTTGTAATATTCTTGTAACTATTCTGTAACTTTGAAATTATTTCAAAATAAACAGTTAATTTAAAAATCCTCTGTCTTCTGTATGACAGCTCTGCAAAAGTTTGAGAACAATTATATTTATTCATTTCTACTTTGCTCTGTCTTATTCATTCATTCATTCTTTGACAAATACTGATTGAGTATTTGCTTTGTGGCAGGTGCAAAGCTGGGCACTGTAGCTATAGCAGAGAAGATAGTCAATTCCATCTGCTCTCATGGAAACTTTGAATAAATCAAAATCGTTCCACAAACTAGTTCTATTCTTTCTGACTGTGATAGAATTACAAGGGGCAGAGGGTGGTATAAAAGAGCCTACCCAAAGGTTCTGAATCCAGAAATGGCCTCAGCATCTAAGGGTGTAGGGATGCAAAGGGTGGTGATCCAGAGAGATTGGTGTTCTTTTATGAAAAATCTGTTGCCTGAGGGGAAGGATTTGGGGGCTCAGGTGAGCAGCTTCAGACAAACATCTGACAAGTTGTTCCATCTGCTTCTTTAAATGTCACAGAGCATTGAAAAAAATTGCCTGGATTTGAAGGATAGCCACACTGCCCCAGCAATGTAATTGTGAGAGAGATAGAACAGCCTCAGGGCCTCAGTATGGGCTGGAAACCACCAAAAGTAACAGTCCTTAGCTAATTCCTCAGAACATTGCAAACATCCTCAGGAACAAAGAGCTCCAGTTTCTGCTGTGCCCTTGCTCTTGCCCCCAGTGATCACAACCATGCCTAATGCACAGCAATGGCAGATGGGCCCCTTCCCACACAATTTCGAGACTGGGTTTGAGGTGACCTTAGAAGAATTCTGGGAAAGGAAATTCCAATGGTAACTATGCCCGTTCCTGTAGTTGGATTTGCCTTATGGCCTAGATAAGAAAACTTTACAGCCATTAACATATATTTTTCCCCAAGAAAAAATAGTCACTAAATGTAGGGGTGATGTCAAAGATCAAGCTGAGAATGTGCCTGTAGAAGATAGTGCCAAGGATATCAAAACCCTCCATGAATGGCAGCTCTCATTCTTTTCATGATTGGTACCAAGAGGGCTGTGTGAGGGAAAACAGAGTAGGATGAGGACACTGGATATTTAATACCTGTGGGGCATCACCAAGAAAAGGGACAGCACTCCAAGTGGGGAAGTGCAAGAACTTACTTTTGTGTATCTCATAGACATAAAACAGGGACTCAGAATGAACTTCTTCACCTTATTAAGAAGTTGTGTGTGTTCAGTTGCTCAGTTGTGTCTGACTCTTTGCAATCCCATGGACTGTAGCCTGCCAGGCTCCTTTGTCCTTGGGATTCTCCAGATGAGAATACTGGAGCAGGTTGCCCTTTCTGCCTCCAGGGGATCTTCCTGACCCAGGGAAGTCTCCTGACCCAATGTGTCTCCTGCACTGACAGGGAGATTCTTGACCACTGCGCCACCTGGGAAGCCCTATTAAGAGTTTTAGGAAGAAATAGTAACAGATGATAGTTACTGAGCACATAAGACCTTACAAGGGTAGTCTCCTTTAATCCTCACAATAACATTTAAAGCAAGATGGGATTATAAACTCCCTTGACAGATGTGGAAACTGAGACAGAGGAGGAGTCAGAAACTAAGTGGCAGTTACAGAATTTGAACCTAGTTGCTTTGGCTGCAGAGTCTGGATACTTCACCACAATTACCCCCATCTTCAGTGCATTTGCTCAGGACTCCAAGGAGTAGTACTTCTTAAGAAAGTCAAATCCTCTTCTTTTTTCCTCTGCCCTACTTCCTGTCCACTTCTATGATGTCTTCGACTCTCACTGACAGTTAATACAGAAATTCTTTTCTTTAAATATCTGGAATGAATAACTTGGCTCAGTCCAACATTTTAACAGTTCGGTGTAGTCCACATAAACTCACGTGAATGAATTTAATTTTATTGTTTTATCCAAAATAGGACATTTATATAGAAATGTGCACAGAACACATATGTACATTTTAACAAACAGAAAGAAAATGCCTATGTAACCACCAATCAAGGTCAGGAATAAAATACTGGGGAAGCCTGCTGGAGGTTTCTTTTCAATCAAAACTCCACCCTCACCTGCAGGGTAACCACTATCCTGACTTTATTTAATATGTATATATTTAATATTTCCTTGCTTTCTTTTAGTTTTGTCATCTCTGAATACATGTCTGAACAATATAGTCTCACCTGTGTTTGAGCTTTATATAAATGGATCCATAGCACAAGTATTCTTTTTTTTAAAAACAGCTTTATTTGGCTACAGTGTGCATCCATAAAATTCGTTCTTTTAAGGTGTACAATTCAATGTTTTTAAAAATAATTTAGAGTTGTGCAATCATCATCACAATCATTTTAGAATATTTTTATATCAGCAAATATTTTTATATTCACAAAAAGAAACCATGGGGAATTCCCTGGCAGTCCAGTGGTTAAGACTCTATATTCCACTGCAAAGGGCATTGAGAAGGCAATGACACCCCACTCCAGTACTCTTGCTTGGAAAATCCCATGAAGGGAGGAGCCTGGTGGGCAGTCCATGTGATCGCGAAGTCGGACACGACTGAGCAACTTCACTTTCGCTTTTCAGTCTCATGCATTGGAGAAGGAAATGGCAACCCACTCCGGTGTTCTTGCCTGGAGAATCCCAGGGACAGAAGAGCCTGGTAGGCTGCCATCTCTGGGGTCGCACAGAGTCAGACACGACTGAAGCGACTTAGCAGCAGCAGCAGCAGCAAAGGGCATGGATTCTATCCCTGGTCTGGGAACTAAGATCTTGCATGCTGCCTAGCATGGCCAAAAAAAAAGAAAGAAAGAAAGAAAGTCTGTACCCATTGACAGTCTCCCCCTTTTTCCTCCTCCATCAGCTCCTAGCAACCATTGATCTACTTTTGGCCTCTTTACATTTGCCTATTCTGAACATTTCCTGTAAATGGAGTCATACAATATGTGACCTTTTTGTGACTGGCTTCGTTCATGGATTAGGATAATGTCCCCAAGTTTTATCCATATTGTAACATGTATCGGAACTTCCTTCCTCTTAACTATTCATCAGTTGATGGACATTTGAGTTGTTTCCATTTTGGGAGCTGTTACTAATAGTGCTCTTATGAACATTTGTGTACAAGTTTTTATATTGATATACATTTCCATTTCTCTCAGGTATTCACCTAGGAGTAGAATTTTTGCATGGTCTGATAATTCCACATTTAATGACGTTTTGAGGAAATTCCAGACTGTTTTCCAAAGTGGCTCTATTATTTTATATTCCCACCAGCAATATTTGAGGATTCAAATTTCTCCATATCCTTGCCAACACTTGTCTCTTTTTTATTACAGACATCTTAGTAGGTATAAAGTGGTATCTCATTGTGGTTTTGATTTGCATTTCCCTTACGGTTAATGATGTTGAGCATCTTTTCATGTGTTTATTGGCCATTTCTATACCATCCCTGGAGAAATGTCTACATTATGATTTAAGCAACTTCTAAGAACACTTGTCTACTGAATGTAAGAGACTAAAGTTTTCTTGGAAAGAGTGTATGCTCAGTCACTCAGTCACTCTTTGCAGCCCCAAGGACTGTAGCCCACCAGGATCCTCTGTCCATGGGATTTTCCAGGCAAGAATACTAGAGTGGATTTATTTGTACTATATGAACTATATGTGCCATTTATTTGTACTACATGAAATTGCCCAGTATACCAAGCACCCAGGCTTGATCTTATATCTTACAATCACACTGAACTAATTTATTCATTCTAGAAGTTATTTTAATGGTTTCTGTAGTCTTTTCTGTATGCAAAATCATGTCCTCTATAAAGATTCTTTTACTTCTTTTTTTCCAGTCCAGCACTGTTTACTTCTTTTTCTTGTCTGATTTCCCTGGTTAGAACTCCAGTTCAAGACTGAACATTCTTGACTTGTTGTCTCTATTGCTTTCTATTTCATTAATTTATATTCTTATTTTTATCATTTCATGTTGCCCCAATTTTGTTGGGCTTATACTTTTTGCTTTCTTAAGTCTTGAAATAGACACTTACCTCATGAACTTTTAGCCTTTCATCATTGTCAAAAGATACTTTTCCTTCTAAGCACTGTTTTAGCTACGTGCCACAAGTTTTGATATGAGTATTTTCATTACTGTTCAACTACAAATTTTTGTAATTTCACTATGATTCTTCTTTGACCAATCTGTTATTTCAGAGTCAGTATCTTAATTTCTAAACATAGAGGTTTTCCAGTTATCTTTTTTATTTATCGATTTGTAGTTTATTTGCATTATTATCAGATTTAAATTTTTGAAGTGTATTGAAACTTGCTTTCTCTCCTAGTACATGCTCAAATTTTACAAATGTTCTGTATGTGTATTCTATAGTCGTTGGTGGGCGGTGTTCTATACATTGGCTATTAGCTCAAAATTATTAATTATATTGTTCAAATATAATATATATATATATATATTCTATATCCTCACAGACAATTTTTTTCCTCTCCTTGATCAACTATGAGTGATATCTATTTCTCCTTTACATAAGTTAACTTTTCCTTTATATATTTTGGAATTTTGTTATAAGTGCAAAATCATTCCTGGTGAATTGAACCTTTTATCATTAAAAATAACCTTCTATCTCTAATAATGCTTTTTGCTTTTAAGTGTATTTTGTCTGATACAAACACAGCTGTACAAGTTTTCTATCACTTAAATGTTATTTGTATGATTTGTCTCTCTCCATCTTTTTTTTGTCAACCTATCTGTATCCTTATATTTTGGATTAATCTCTCCTGAAAAGCATATGGGTGTATTTAGTAATTCCATCTGGCAATATTTTTTAACTTGAGCATGTAGTACAGAAACATTTATAAAATTATTAATATATTTGGGTTTCTGTACTTGTATTGTTTTCATCTATCTTTTTTCTTCTATTATTTTAACTTCTTCTTTCTTGACTTAAAAATTGACTCAGAATTTTTTTTATTCAATTATTCTGTCACTATTAATATTATTAATTTTGGTCACACCATGTGGCTTGTGATATCTTGGTTCCCTGACCAGGAATCAAACTTGAACCCTGCCCAATGAGAATTCAGAGTCCTAATCACTGGACCTCCCCCCCAGGGAATTCCCTGTTGTTATTATTTTAATAGTTACATCCTATTAATTCTTACATAGATAACTACCTTATCAAAGTATAAATTTAATAAATACCTAAATCACTTCCGATATGATACAAGTTTCTTAGAAAAGTTGAACTCCATTTATGCCCCTTCTGACGTCTTTTCTTACTGTATGGTGCTTAAAGTTTATTTTTAAAAAAACAACATAGACTTTTTTATGATTCCTTCTGTCGTCAATGTTCCCTTAAATTGTCTACATACTATCATTTTTCTTGCTCTTCATTCTTTCCTGCATTTAGTTCTTTCCAAATCATTTCCCTCCTGAAGTACATCCTTTAAAATTTCCATTAGTGCAGTCTGCTGGTAACAAACCCCCTTAGTTTTTGTTTGTTTAAAAATATCTTATTTCACCCTCTTGTTGAAGATTTTCATGAAATATGCCACCCTCGGGGTCCCATATAGGCAGGATCTCCTGTTAGCACCCTCACCCTGGCTTTAACTTCCAGGGCTCAGTCAAAGCCCTGGTGTGAAGTGCCTGTATGCTCTCAGTCCTTTGATGAGGGGACAGTGTCTATCTCAACAAAGTTTCAGGAGAAGCTTAAACGGGTAACAGATGAAAGTAGACAGGCAACAGAGAGGAGTAAGGCCATCAAAAGTAGCTTATACTGTTTCAACTGAAAACTTTAGCTCCTAACCTTCAGGTTTTAAAAACTTATGTTTTTGAAATTGGAAAATAAAATATGGCTTCCTCCAAGCCACCAGAGCCTGAATCTTTGCAATTGAAAGTGTCCCCTGACACTTGGCAACATGAGACCAGAGATAAGACCGGAGACCATGCTGCTCAATAACCAACATGCTTCTCATAGTGCTACATGGAGCGACCCTGTCTTTGTTCTAATGACCCCACCCAGGCACCATGATACACAATCCATTTTCTTCCAACATTTTGCCAGATCTCTGAAGTCCAGTCTGTCTTTTATGATGCCACCATGTCCAACTGCAGGTCACCTGGTTTGGTGATAAAGCTGAGATGGGAATCCGAGTTCTTATCTGCAGAGCCGAAGAATGGAATCCACGAACACTCAGACCCTCATGGTAGCAAGTGAATAGGATTTATTAAAGAGAAAAAAGTACAAAGTTCTCAGCATAGACACTCAGAGGAGGTTAAGAGTCCCCCCCCCCGCCCCCCACCAAGGTGGGACTTACAGCAGTTTTTATAACCTTCCTTAAATCACATTATTTCTAACCAATCAATTTAAAGGTCAAAATACTTCTTTATGGCCTCTCTTGATCCTTGGATCAAGTCTCAACCCTTTTTCATACCTTCTGGGCATTTTACCATGGACCAGATGTATGGGCTTAAGACTAATGATCACCTGTTGTTTTTCCCTCAAGCATATGTAAGTAAAGTGAAGTGAAGTCTCTCAGTCGTGTCCGACTCTTTGTGACCCCATGGACTATAGCCTACCAGGCTCCTCTGTCCATGGGATTTTCCAGGCAATAGTCCTGGACTGGATTGCCATTTCCTTCTCCAGGGGATCTTCCCAACTCAGGGACTGAACCCGGGTCTCCCACATTGTAGACACACGCTTTACCTTCTGAGCCACCAGGGAAGTCTATGGAACAGAATTTAATTACTGCCCTTCCCTGGATCTGAGTGCTGATAATTTATCAGACTAAAGACACATTCCGGAAATTCAGGACAATGGAGTGGGATATTTACTGAACACAGGACAGAGGTCTCAGAGTTCTACACTGGCTGCCTAGTAATTTCTACCTCAAAGCTATTCAAATTCAGAACAAAGGGACTTCCCTGGTGGTACAGTGGATAAGAATCTGTCAGCCAATGCAGGGGACATGGGTTCGATCCCTGGTCCAGGAAGATTCCATATGCCATAGAGTACCTAAGCCCATAGCAAACACCCTCTTCCAACAACACAAGAGAAGACTCTACACATGGACATCACCAGATGGTCAACACCGAAATCAGTTTGATTATATTCTTTGCAGCCAAAGATGGAGAAGCTCTATACAGTCAACAAAAACAAGACGGGGAGCTGACTGTGGCTCAGATCATGAACTCTTTATTGCCAAATTCAGACTGAAATTGAAGAAAGTAGGGAAAACCGCTAGACCATTCAGGTATGACCTCAATCAAATCCCTTATGATTATACAGTGGAAGTGAGAAATATATTTAAGGGTCTAGATCTGATAGATAGAGTGCCTGATGAACTATGGAATGAGGTTCGTGACATTGTACAGGAGACAGAGATCAAGACCATCCCCATGGAAAAGAAATGCAAAAAAGCAAAATGGCTGTCTGGGGAGGCCTTACAAATAGCTGTGAAAAGAAGAGAGGTGAAAAGCAAAGGAGAAAAGGAAAGATATAAGCATCTGAATGCAGAGTTCCAAAGAATAGCAAGAAGAGATAAGAAAGCCTTCTTCAGCGATCAATACAAAGAAATAGAGGAAAAGAACAGAATGGGAAAGACTAGAGATCTCTTCAAGAAAATTAGAGATACCAAGGGAACATTTCATGCAAAGATGGGCTCGATAAAGGACAGAAATGGTCTGGACCTAACCAAAGCAGAAGATATTAAGAAGAGGTGGCAAGAATACATGGAAGAACTATACAAAACAGATAAACATGATGGTGTGATAACTCATCTAGAACCAGACCTCCTGGAGTGCAAATTCAAGTGGGCCTTAGAAAGCATCACTGCAAACAAAGCTAGTGGAGGTGATGGAATCCCAGCTGAGCTATTTCAAATCCTGAAAGATGATGCTGTGAAAGTGCTACACTCAATATGCCAGCAAATTTGGAAAATTCAGCAGTGGCCACAGGACTGGAAAAGGTCAGTGTTCATTTCAATCCCAAAGAAAAGCAATGCCAAAGACTGTTTGAACTACTGCACAATTGCATTCATCTCACACACTAGCAAAGTAATGCTCAAAATTCTCCAAGCTAGGCTTCAATAGTACATGAACTGAGAACTTCCAAATGTTCAACATGGATTTAGAAAAGGCAGAGAAATCAGAGGTAAAATTGCCAACATCCATTGGATCATGGAAAAAGCAAGAGAGTTCCAGAAAAATATCTACTTCTGCTTTATTGACTATGCCAAAGCCTTTAACTGTGTGGATCACAAGAAACTGTAGAAAATTCTTAAAGAGGTGGGAATACCACGCCACCTTACCTGCTTCCTAAGAAACCTGTATGCAGGTCAAGAAGCAACAGTTAGAACCAGACATGGAACAACAGACTGGTTCCATATTGGGAAAGGAGCAAGGCTGTATATTGTCACCCTGCTTATTTAACTTATATTCAGAGTACATCATGTGACATGCTGGGCTGGCTGAAGCACAAGCTGGAATGAAGATTGCCGGGAGAAATATCAATAACTTCAGATATGCAGATGATACCACTCTCGTGGCAGAAAGCAAGGAAGAACTAAAGAGCCCCTTGATGAAAGTTAAAGAGGAGAGTGAAAAAGCTGACTTAAAAGTCAATATTCAAAAATGAAGATCAAAGCACCTAGTCCCATCACTTCATGACAAATAGATGGGGAAACAATGGAAATAGTGACAGACTTTATATTCTTGGACTCCAAAATCACTGTAGATGGTGACTGCAGTCATGAAATTAAAAGACACTTGCTCTTTGGGAGAAAAGTTATGACCAACCTAGACAAGTTAATAAAAAGCAGACGTTACTTTGTCAACACAGGTCTGTCTAGTTAAAGCTATGATTTTTCCAGTAGTCAAGTATGGATGTGAGAGTTGGACCATAAAGAATGCTGAGCATCAAAGAATTGATGCTTTTAAACTGTGGCGTTGGAGAAGACTCTTGATGGTCTCTTGGACTGCAAGATCAAACCAGTAAATCCTAAAGGAAATCAGTCCTGAATATTCATTGGAAGGACTGATGCTGAAGCTGAAGCTCCAATACTTTGGCCACCTGATGTGAAGAACTGACTCATTGGAAGAGACCGTGATCCTGGGAAAGATTGAAGGCAGGAGGAGAAGGGAACGACAGAGGATGAGATGGTTGGATGGCATCACTGACTGGATGGACATGAGTTTGAGCAAGCTCTGGGAGTTGGTGATGGACAGGGAAACCTGGCGTGCTGCGGTCCATGGAGTTGCAAAGAGTCGGACATGACTGAGTGATTGAACTGAACTGAACAGAACTGAACAGTAAAGACTCTTTCACTTTATAAGGTAACATTGGAAGGTTCCAGCGCTTAGGCCTTGATATATTTGGGTGGACTTCCCTGGTGGCTTAGATGGTAAAGCATCTGCCTACAATGTGGGAGACCTGGGTTCAATCCCTGGGTTGGGAAGATCTCCTGGAGAAGGCAATGGCAACCCACTCCAGTACTCTTGCCTGGAGAATCCCATGGATGGAGGAGCCTGGTGGGCTACAGTCCATGGGGTCGCAAGGAATCAGACACGACTGAGCAACTTCACCTTCACTTTCATTCAGTCTCCTGCTGCTGCTGCTGCTGCTGCTGCTAAGTTGCTTCAGTCGTGTCCGACTCTGTGCAACCCCAGAGATGGCAGCCCACCAGGCTCCCCCATCCCCAAGATTCTCCAGGCAAGAACATTGGAGTGGGTTGCCATTTCCTTCTCCAATGCATGAAAGTGAAAAGTGAAAGGGAAGTCACTCAGTCGTGTCCGACTCTTCGAGACCCCATGGACTACAGCCTACCAAGCTCCTCCATCCATGGGAGTCTCCAGGCAAGAGTACTGGAGTGGGTCGCCATTGCCTTCTCCAACAGAGTCCAAAATCTTTGCAAACAATTTCAGGAAGATCATGGACTCCAGGAAGAATATCTGTTCTGTTGTTGCATGTCAGCATAGGTATGCTGTGAACATATACACTGGAAGTTCAGTTCAGTCATGTCTGACTCTTTGCAACCCCATGGACTGCAGCATGCCAGGCTTCCCTGTCTTTCACCATCTGCTGGAGCTTGCTTAAAGGCATGTCCATTGAGTCAGTGATGCCATCCAACCATCTCATCCTCTGTTGTCCCCTTCTCCTGACTTCTATCTTTCCCAGCATCAGAGTCTTTTCCAATGATCTGGCTGTTCACATCAGGTGGCCAAAGTATTGGAGCTTCAGCTTCAGCATCAGTCCTTCCAGAGATATGTTGGAAGCAGGTCTATTATTCACCATCCTCTTGACACCTCCGAATCAAATGCAGTGCTTTTTTCCCCTAAAAAGCAGAAATAGAGATACAGATGTACAGAACAAATGGATGGACACCAAGGCCGGATAGGAGGGGCCATGAACTGGGAGACTGGATTGACATATATACACTACTATGTATAAAACAGACAACTGTTGAGATCCTGCTGTGTAACACAGGGAACTCTGCTCAATACTCTGGTGACAAAGAGGTGATATATGTATAACTGATTCACTCTGCTGTAAGCAGAAACTAACATAGCATCGTATAGAAACTAAACACCAATTAAAAAAATACAAAACCCCCCAACTCTAGCCCTCGTAAGTCAGAATCTCCCACAAGCCAGGCCCAGGAATCTGCATTTCCAACAAGCACCCCAAAATGATTGAGGCAGCCAGCCTTGCACACATCCTTTAGTGAGTATTGTTTAAAGAGTCTGAGGACCCAAGTCCCCTCACTGTTAAATGGACGCAGTACTGCCACCTCCTTCATAGTTAAAAAAAAAAGTCTGTGCAAGTTATCTGCATAAAGAAAACGCTAACGCTTTTATTTTCCACTCCCCCAATACAAAGGTGAAGAACTTTTATTGCTTATTTGATTTGGATTCCGCCTCATGTTTAATGCACCTGGCTCCAAGACCCAAAGTTGAGCCGAAAGAGAGAGGGAGAAGGGAAGACTCGAGAAAACTCCTCCAGTTCCCACAACCAAGTCGCACTTGACCTAACGGGGACCTGCTGCTTATCGCCACCCTCCACCGCGGGCGCACATTTGTATCCCGCCCTAGGCTGCACGGCAAGCCCGCCCCCGCGCCCCGTTGATTGGCCGCGCCTGCCCGCCCGTCACGCTCTTTTGTCTCAGTTAGCTGAGGATAAAAGCTGCCGCGGCTGCCGTGGGAACCGTGCTGTCTCGACTCGGCTACCAGTCTCAGGGCGGCAGTGCGAAGCAGCTTCATCGGGTGGTCCCGGCTAGCTCAGCGGCTGAGGAGGCGCCCATCCTTTTCCCCTGTAGGGCCGCGGAGACCGAAGGCGGAGACGCAGCTGTCGACACCAGAGCGTCCGCTGCCCACCAGCCCAACACAGGTAAAGAAAGGGGGGCAAGATTGCCCCGCGCGGAGAGAGGAGGGGGAAGCCCTACCAAGACTGGCGGCTCCCAGTTTAGGGAATCGAGGGTTGCGCGGCAGGGGAAGGAGCCCTCCCGCGGCCTGGCTGCACTGAGGGAGGAGGTCGGGTTCCACTGGATGCTGCTGAATGGGTAGGATTTGCCTGGACTGAGAAAGGGGGCGTTTTCAGGGGGAGGTGGCAAAGGGCGCGTTTGGGAGGTGGGAGAATCGCAAACTGTCTGCCTTGAACCCCCTTTGCATCTCCTCATCCCTTCCGGCGGGAGGAATATGTGGATGTGCGTCTCCAACTCCGATGTTCTTTCTCGGTGGCAGGCCATCAGAGCCAAAGCTGAACTTGAATTCTGTGCGGCTGATTACAGAGCTGGTAGGACGACGATTTCCCCGGGGGAAATGGAATGGGGGGCCTTCTTTGGCTTGTATTCAGAAGGTGGGAGAAGGAGTTTTCCACCTGGCTACTGCGGAGGCGGGTGGGGGGTAGGGGGCGGGGAGGAGGAAGCGGGATGAGGAATGAGGCTGTTTCTGACCCTTCCCCTCCCTGCCATGCCCTCTGCGGCGGCGCAGTCTTGACGCCCTGAGGTCCCGGATCGGCGACCCTCGGTGGACAGCGATCGGTTGAAGGCCAGAGGCGAGCTTTCCCACGGAGGCCACAGGTTGCAGAAGCTGGAAGTGAAATAAAGGCGCGCACTTGCTCCTGAGCTCCTGTAAGAATCTGAGAAATAGCGGGGCGGGGTGGGAGAGTGGACTTTAAGAAAGGGGTGTGGTTGAGACCGGAGACCAAGAGGTTAATGAGATCTTATTTATTCCCACAAATCTGTGACGGCAGTGCTCTATTTTGAGAGCCCACTATCTTCTCCATACACTATTACACTTAGAAGCAACAGTTGCCGTCCCTCTTAAAGGAACGGAGGGAAGGGATAGAAGTGGCTGTAAAAAGCATACTGCTAACACGAGACACCGGCTGGCTCCATGAGGTTGTAATTAATTGCCAGTCTCCTGGAGGATATTTTTAGGGTAGTGGACAGATATAAAATGTACTGTAGGATATTCAGGAAGGGAAAAAATAACCCCTGCTCCCGTTTTTTGTTTTGTTTCATTTGTTTCTTTTTTACAGTTCCTACTGAGATTAGGAGGACGACAGAAGCCCCCAGCACGCCTGCAGATTAGGCTTTTTGTAAAAGCCTGAGCATCTTGTTAACATTTAGAGACCCAGTCATCGTCCGTCATGACTAGCATCATTGCGCGCGTGGGTAACAGCCGGCGGCAGAACGCATCCTTGCCACCTTGGGCGCATTCTATGCTAAGGTCTCTGGAGAGGAGTCTTGGTCCTTTAATGGCCATCCTGGCAGAGAGAAACCTGAAATTGTTCTCGGGGAGGGTGGTGCCAGCCCAGGGGGAAGAAACTTTTGAGAACTGGCTGATCCAAGTCAATGAGGTCTTGCCAGATTGGAATATGTCTGAAGAGGAAAAGCTCAGGCGCTTGATTAAAACCCTGAGGGGCCCCGCGCGGGAGGTGATGCTTTTGCTGCAGGCGGCCAACCCCAACCTCAGCGTGGCAGATTTCTTGCATGCCATGAAATTGGTGTTTGGGGAGTCTGAAAGCAGTGTGACTGCTCATAGTAAATTTTTTAATACCCTGCAGGCGCAAGGGGAGAAAGCCTCCCTTTATGTGATCCGTTTAGAGGTGCAGCTCCAGAATGCTATTCAGGCAGGCATCATAGCTCAGAAAGATGCCAACCAGTCTCGCCTGCACCAGTTCCTTTTAGGGGCCGAGTTGAATGGGGACCTGCGCTTCAGGCTGAAGAATCTTCTCAGGATGTATGCAAATGAGCAGGAGCGTCTCCCCAGTTTCCTGGAGTTAATCAGGATGATAAGGGAGGAAGAGGATTGGGATGACACTTTCATTAAACAGAAGCGGGCCAAGAGATCTGAGTCAGTAGTGGCAAGGGCAACTAGCCCAGTGGCATTTGGGGGCTCCCCACGCATAGTGATTGATAATAAAGACTGTAACGTGATCGAGATAGATGATACCCCTGATGACTCAGATGAGGATGTGATCCTGGTGGGGGAGTCTCAGGACCTTCCACTTTCATTCTCGGATTCTTCTCCCCCCAGACGCAGGGCCAGACCTCAGGATCAAGTGCTAATCATTGATTCCCCCAACAATTCCCAGCTTCCATCTCCTTGCACCAGTGGGGGTTCTGGGTATAAGAATGATGGTCCTGGGAATGTGCGTAGAACCAGGAAGCGAAAACACACAATTCGCTGTTCATATTGTGGTGAAGAGGGCCACTCAAAGGAAACCTGTGACAATGAGAGCAACAAGGCCCAGATATTTGAAAATCTGATCATTACCCTGCAGGAGCTGGCACATACCGAGGAGAGGTCAAGAGAGGCCCCTGTTGAACCCAGCAACCCTTTTGAGCAGTGAGGTGCTAGCCCCCAGCTTTAAGTGAACCCTAACCTATATGCAGAGTCCAGCAATGGGAAAAATGAGGGGGAGGATGCTTCTAATCATATAATCCACAAAGCAGCTTTCTTTTGGGATGGAGGATGAATATTGGTATAGTGGGGGGAGATGGCCTGACCTCCATCCTTGCTACTAATCCCCTGCTGCCTGAGGGTCTACCCTCTGCGTGCACCCCTTTCCTTGATGCCTTTATTCTCTGTGAAAAATGATATAATTCATTGTTAAATATTAAAACAATAAAGATAAATGCAAAATGTACAAATTACCCCAAACCCTCCAACCCTTAAATAACCATTGTCAACCCTTTGATGAATGTCCTTCTAGGTAGTTCCCTTTACCTATGTATCCAGATAGATATGTGTATAGATAAGAGTGAGCAAATATAAGTGTTGTTATAAAGTCTGTATTTTTTCAGCAAATAATATATGTTGTGAGCTTCTTTCTATATCAATAAATAAACAGCAGCAGCTAGCTTACTGTCTGTGTATTATTTTAGGGAGAAGTAAAGGAAAAAGGAATAAGAAAAATACAGTAAAAAGCTATAAAGGGTGGGGTTATACACTGAGGTGGGGTTTTGATTAACTTCACTTTGCAGATGAGGAAAAGGGAAGAAGAAATGGGCTGAAATCTTCCCCAGGGGTAAATGGACAGAGCCCCTTACCACAGCTGACCTGTCCCTTAGGTCACAGAGCCAAACTGTGGCACCCACTAGTTAACAACGTTCTAAGGCTTTCTTCTCTAAGGTATCCAGAAGATTCTAACAGGGGGGAGGCTGGTGCTGAGGTAATAGCCCAAACAAAGGATACCAGGGGTCCATTCCTAATTACTTTGGGGAGGGGCAGCTCTCCCTGCTCTGGATGGGTTTCTGACATCGCTGTTGCCATGGCTTCACCTCATCCAGGTTACAATGGGGAATCTCTCCTGTGGGCTGATGCGGCCCCTACCCCACCCCACTCCCCCAGTTAAGGAAGGAGAGAGAAGCTACTGGTGGGAGCCAGCACCAGGGGGCTCAGCCCCCAGAAGCCCTGAAGTTACATGTTAGAGGACACTGGCAGCCCAATGACTTCAAGGCAACCCCTCTCAATCCCGCAACTGAGACTAGGTGGGCAGGGATGAGAAGCAATATAGTTGCCCGTACACATGGCAATCAGGAAACCTTCCACATTATTTTAGTGGAGTGGTGGACATTCATGGGCTGGGGAGAAGAAGCAGGGCGGCAGGGGGTTGGGGGAAACATCTTCCCAGGAACCTGCCTTGTCCCTTCTCCCGATCTCATATTGGAGATATTGGAGGGTGGTAAAAGAGGACATGTCTGACCTCAGACCCTGAGGTCCTTACATTTCTTGTAGGTGTATAAATACCTACCTCTGTAAGCAGCACAGGGCTGGGGGCACGGGAGTGGGGAGGACTGCATTTAAGACAGGGCGGAGTGAAGGAATGGGCACACCTGAGGACCTGAAGGAGCTGGTGTACAGGAAATCGGTGCTCCTCAGAGTTGAGAGGACGGAGCCCAGCGGCTGGAGAGGGTGTGTCAGGGGCTAGAGAGTAAGAGGAGAGCAAGTGAGGGCCCATTAGGGACATTCACAGGAGGCTGACAGCGACAGGAAGGCTAGTCAGAATCACAGACCCCCGGGTTGTGTATACAGCTCCAGGCTGAGGGTACCAGCAATGCACTGGTTGAGGCGCCCAGAGAGAGACAGTGGGGTTCCCATTGTGTTAGCAATTGAGGGAGAAAGGAGAGGGAGACACCAGGTGCTGTAAGAAGCCAGTGCAGCCTTTCCTGGGCTGTCACGCCTCTGGAACCTGCTTAGAAAGAACACCTCACCCCCCCATCCCCAGGCACAGTCTCCATTGGTGAGAGGGTACAGGCTCAGCCTCCCTTGTTCTGCCATCATCCCTCCCCCAGACCCCAGTATCCCAGGTTTGGCTTAAGCCTCAGCCTCCTTAACCCTCCTGACCAGAGGGAGACTGGGAGGGCCTCTCTGCCTTGAACCCTTTAGCTGAGAACCAGCCCGGAGTGCAGACTCCAGAGGCCCTCTCCTTGCAGCCATCCCTGGTACCTCTGAGACCCTGGTAGCCACCATCATCTCTCCAGAGCTGAAGGGGACCCCTTCCCTCACCTCCAGGCAAGAGGCAGCTCCACTCAGGCCCCCAAAGCCACGTGGACCCCCAACATTTCCCAGATCATATAGAGTTGGAAAAATCCCTGATGCTGGGAAAGATTGAGGGCAGAAGGAGAAGAGGGTGTAAGAGGATGAGATGGCTGGATGGCATCACTGATGCAATGGACATGAACTTGGGCAAACTCTGGGAGATGGTGAGGGACAGGGAGGCCTGGCATGCTGCAGTCCATGGGGTTGCAGAGTTGGACACGACTGGGCAACTGAACAACAACAATAACATAGAATTTAGCCCTTAATTCTTCTCTACCTCTCCATCTCTGCTCTTTTCTTAATTTTACTTTATAAACACTTGTTGACTATTTGTCCAGAGACACACTCTATGTTGCCATGTCTCTCTAGTACCCAGTAGAAGACAGAGCTGAAATAAGACAAAAATAAATCCTGGCCACTTCACTAACCTCCTTTTCACTGGAGTTAGCTTGGAGTTCAGTTAGACCACTGCTTTGAAAATATGTTCTGTGATTCAGCCCCTTTTTCTTCCCTCTTTCATCCTCCTCTCTGGTGTATGAATTTGAGACTGTCTACATTTTTATTTCACCAACCTGATGTCATCTGACATTTCTTTTCTGTTTCCCTTTGTGTGACACTGGCTTTTCCTCTACTTAGGAAATACATATTCTCCCTAATTAGGAGACATGGACCCAATACCTGGGCATTCAGATCAGACTAATGGGATTAGCCGAAAAAAGCCTTCATTTCAAACTCTAGGCTTCTTTCTTCCTTCATTCTCATTGGTCGCTAAGAGATGAAAATTACTCTTTTGTCTTGTCAGAAGAAACCGGCCTTTCTTCGAGTGCCTTTCTGCATTAAGGATCCCTCCTTCCTGGGGTTCTTTTCCCTTGGTTTCCATGATGCCCCTCTCTCATGGTTCCCCCCTTCCCTGACCTGTTTGGAACCCAGTTCTCAGTTTACTTTGCTGAATCTTCTTCCTTTTCCTGATCTTTCCATGCTGCTGCTGCTGCTAATTCGCTTCAGTCATGTCCGACTCTGTGCGACCCCATGGACAGCAGCCCACCAGGCTCCTCTGTCCACGGAATTCTCTAGGTAAGAGTACTGGAGTGGGTTGTCATTTCCTTCTACATACTAGTAATCAAAATCAAAATCATTACAATTGTTATTTAAGAGCTTATTGCATGCCTGTACCAAGTCCTTTATCAGCAGTCCCCAGCCTTTTTAGAACCAGGGACCAGTTTCATGGAAGACAATTTTCCTATGGTGGAGGAGAATGGCTGGTTTGGGGATGATTCAAGTATATTACATTTATTGTGCACTTTGTTTCAATTATTTTTACATCAGCTCCACCTCAGATCATCAGGCATTAGATCCCAAAGGTTTGGGACGCCTACTTTAAATGCATAAGCTCCTTTAGCCCTCACATCAATTCCATAAAATAGGTATTACTATTAGCACGTGTTTCAGATGAGGAAAGGGCTTTCCAGGTGGCTCAGCAGTAGACAATCCATCTGCAATGCAGGAGATCCCCTAGAGAAGGAAAAGGCAACAATATTCTTGCCTGGGAAATCCCATGGACAGAGGAGCATGGCTGGCTACAGTCCATGGGGCCCCAAAGAGTTGGATATGACTTAGCGACTAAACAACAACAACAGATGAGGAAACACACTGCAAAGTTAAATAAACTTGCCTAGGGGTATGCAGCTAGTTAGTGGTGGAGCCAGAGGTCACACTCTAGGGTGGGAAGCCTACACTTCTTACATATTTTAGCTCTCCTGTGTCCACAGCACCCTACAATGTAGGTGCTGCTGAAGCTGCCTATGAATAGGAAACTGAAGTTTCTAAATTCAGGATGATAAGACCTGCCTTCCCCAGGTGCTTGGTGTATGAGTGATTAGCATCAGGCTTTCAAGAAATGCTAACTATTACTAGGTTAGAATGCATGATTCTGCTACAGAAGGAGGGATAGGGGAAAGCAAATGCTGTCTTTGCTAAGCAGACAGTGCTTATTCAGTGATAATCTGACACTGTGACAATTGGGCTCCAGGAGCTGCACCGAGCCTGGCCCCTGGCAGGCACAGGAGTGAAATCAGAAATGCCTGAGTGTTTAGTGGGTTTCCCTGGTGGCTCAGTGGTAAAGAATCAGCCTGCCAATGCAGGAGATGTGGATTAATTAGATTCCTGGGTTGGGAATATCCCCTGGAGGAGGAAATGAGAACCCACTCCAGTATTCTTGCCTGGAAAAATCTCATGGACAGAGGAGCCTGGCGGGCTACAGTCCATGGGGTTGCAAAAGAGTTGGACATGACCGAATGACTAAACAACCACAACAGCCACAACAAATATTAATATATACATACACAGTGGGATATTAGTCATAAAAAGAACGAAATATTGCCATTTGAAGCAACATGGATGCAGCTAGAGATTATCATACTAAGTGAAGTAGTAAGTCAGAAATAGAAAGACAAACACCATATGACAGGGGTCCCCAACCTCTGGGCTGTGGACTGGTACCTCTTGCCAGATCAGCAGCAGCATTAGATTAGAAATAAAGTGCACAAGAAATGTAATGCACTTGAATAACCCTGAAACCATCCTTGCACCCTAGTCTGTGGGAAAATTGTGTCCCATGAAATCAGTCCCTGGTGTCAAAAAGGTTGGGGACTGCTGCCATATGATATTACTTATATGTGGAATCTAAAATATAATATGGGCTTCTAGTATTCTCACCTGGAGAATCCCAAGGACAGAGGAGCCTGGCGGGGTACAGTCCACGGGGTCACAAAGAGTTGGACATGACTGAGCGACTAAGCACAGCACAGCACAGCACAGGGATCTTGATGGGCTTCCCAGGTGGCGCTAGTGATAAAGAACCTGTCTGCAATGCAGAAGATGTAGGAGACGCAGGTTCGATCCCCAAGTCCAGAAGATCCCCTGGAGGAGGACATGGCAGCCCACTCCAGTATTCTTGCCTGGAGAATCCCATGGACAGAGGAGCCTGGCGGGCTACAGTCATGGGGTCGCAAAGAACTGGACATGACTGAGTAACTAAGCACCCACACACACAAAATATAACACAAATGAACCTATCTATGAAATGGAAACAGATTCATGGACACAGAGAACAGACTGGTGGTTGCCAAGGGGGAGGGAGGTGGGGGAAGGATGGAGTAGGAGGTTGAGGTTAGCAGACGTAAGCAGATTGCACATTCTATCATGTGTGGAATGAACAAGGTCCTCCTTATACCCCAGGGAACTATATTCGGTATCCTATGATAAAGCATAATGGAAATGAATACATAAAAAACAAATATATAACTGAATCACTTTGCTGTACAGCAGGAATTAACACGTTATGAATCAATAATAAATAAATAAAACTGCATGCCTGGACCAGCATTCTCATTCTGTTTTCCCTCCTATGTTTGCCCATCCCATGCCTCTTTTCTAGCACACCGCATAATTTACTGATTTATTATATTATTTGTTTATTCCTGTCTATCCCCCACTAGACTGTAAACATTTTAGTCTGCTTAGTCCACTGTGGTATCCCCAGCTCCTAGAACACTACCTGGAACATGAGCTGGATCTCAATAAATGTTTATGAATGGAACGAATCTAGTGCTTGGCACACAGTAGGTACACAGAGAATGGCAGCCTTTATTATTGCTATGGTCCCAGAACAAATGTTATTGGAGGGGAGTCAGTCAAGGAAAGAACAGTGTATACTGCTGAACCGCCATCCATCGAGTTGATGAGATCAGGAACCTGGGAGACATTCTAAATCAACTGCTTGCTTCTCTCTCTTCCACTCATTCTCTGTGACTTGTTAGTTGGACCATTCACTCCTAGCAAGCCAGAAAGAGAGAGATGGGTTTCTCTGTAGCTTCATCCATATCACATTAACAGATCTTAGGTTTAGGTGTTTCAAACTCCCACTTTCATGTGCACTTGTAAGTATTAAAAGACAACTACCCTGTAAAATACGGATGTTTTGGGTACTCTTTGCTATTTCCCTTTTACTAAGGGGTAAGTAAAAAGAATAATTATGTGGTGCAGTCACTGTGGAGCACAGTATGGAGGTTCATTTAAAAATTAAAAATAGAGCTACCAGATGATCCAGCAATCCTACTCCTGGGCCTATATCCAGAAAAGAGGAAAACTCTTATTTAAAAAGATACATGCACCCCGGTGTTCATAGCAGCACTGTTTATAATAGTCAAGACATGGGAACAACCCAAGAGCCCATCAAAAGATGACAGGTATAAGAAGATGTGGTATTATACATACAATGGAGTATTACTCAGCCATTAAAAGTGAAATAATGTCATTTGCAGCAACATGGATGGACCTAGACATTATCATACTAAGTGAAGTAGGTCAGACAAAGACAAATACTATGATATCCCATGATATCACTCCTATGTGGAATCTGAGAAATTGTACAATGAGCTTATTTACAAAACAGAAACAGACTCATAGACATAGGAAATGAACTGATAGTTACCAAAAGGGAAAGGGGGGAGGAATAAATTAGGAGGATGGGATAACAGATACAAACTACTATACATAAAACAGATAAGCAACAAGGATTTACTGTGTAACACAAGGAACTATATTCAATAACTTGTAATAACCTATAATGGAAAAGAAACTGAGTATTTTTGCTGTACACTTGAAATTAACACAGTATTGTAAATCAACTATACTTCAATAAAAATTTGTAAGACTTATGTGCATAATAAATAACCTAAGATGTAAAAAAAGAGTAATAATGAATATTATTTTCACTTGCTATGTGTTGAACATGTCAGTAATATAGTAAGAATTATTAACCCCATTTTAGAGGAGTTAAATGGGTCTCAGTAAGAGAGAGCAAGAGGATTAAGGTGTTATATGCCCGTAAACACAGAGTAAGTCTGGCACCAAAGCCTGTGAACTTTCCATTATATATTTGAAGTAAAAATGTTGACATTAATGAGAAAACCTGTATCATAATGGAAGATCAGTTATTGGGGCAGGGGTAACAGACAGATATGAACATCTGATCAATTTCCTGTTCATCAAGTACAGGTTAAAGCTGTTTGAAAATCTGTAAGTGAAAGAACTTAAATTTTACTAGAGGAAATATGATGGAGGTTGATTTTAAATATCCTGAATGGACCAAGATCAATTTAGCTCAGGGAAACACAATTGAAAATATAATCTCTTTAATATCACTGATCTCTGAAACTCAAGAAATCGACACATAAACTTTTTCCTTCTTTGTCTGCCAGAATGTTTGGTAAAACTATTTTATTCATGAAATGATTTTAGAGTTGTTATAAAAGTAGGATATTTAGAATACCATAAGATTATATAAAATTTTTATATGGTTAATATTTAAAAAGGCATCAAAGTATACAGAAAGAATAAATAAGCCATAGGTAAGTTCTGAACATTTGGCATATTTCTTTTAAATCTTTTTTCTAACTTTGAGAGTGTGAGTGTAGATATATGTACAATTTATTGAGTAAAATTTGTTCTTTTTCTATTAATAAGTACAATAACTTAAAAAGCACAAAATAAAGATTGGCAAAAGAGAAGTAAGGGGGTGGTAACACCTGAGCAAATATAAAATCATAACAAGAAAACCTACAAGAAGTAAACTGTTACTGGCTGACAAATAATGATCATTAACTGTAGTAAGTATGATTATTTTCACAGACAAAGCAAAAGAATTGGTGGAAACATTTCTGAAAATAATGAGAGACATTGATGTAAAATCTGAAAGGGTTAGGAAAGGAAAATGATAAAAAGAACTTTTTATCTTCAGAGGATATGAGTGAAAGGACCGAACTCAAGTTAAGCCAGAAGATAGTGAGTGAGCTTGGTAGCTGTAGAGAGGAAGACATGATTATAAATTCACCCAGGCCCCAGCCACATCACAGACTGACCTCACAATTAGAATGCAGGGATCCTCTGCCCTGAGTGAAGTAGCTTATTAGAATGAAACAAGAGTGATGAGAACCATGGCAGGGGAAGCCAGGGGACAGAACACAGAGGAGGGCCCTATAATCCAGGGGGTCAGAAATGGCTTCTCACAGGGTGTCAAGTATAGGCCATAGGACTAGTATCCTCAGCAACTGGGAGAGCAAAGGGATCAGAGCTCTAACCAGGGTGAAACCTACCTACCTTACCACTGTGGTCAGAGAGCCCCAAGCAGGCAGTCCAAGAGGAGAGAGGAGCACACTGTTTCCAAGTTGAAGGTCTTGAGCTGTTGTGCTGAGGTCTCAGCTGCATTGGATGTCAGTGGGGACTTCAAAACCATCAAGCACCGACTCTCCAAATATCTCCAAATACACCTGTTGATATGACAAAGTTGAATTTATCACTTACCTCTGTAAGCGAGAACCCCCACCTCACAAAGCTTTGCTAGTGTTTTAGGGAGGAAGGAAGTTCCAGTGGATTGAGAAATGAAAGCATGGTTTACGGTTGAGGGTCTTTTAATCTGGGACTTGATTAGGACTGGAGTAGGGACCTTGATCGTAGAAGGCAATGGCACCCCACTCCAGTACTCTTGCCTGGAAAATCCCATGGATGGAGGAGCCTGATAGGCTGCAGTCCATGGGGTCGTGAAGAGTCGGATACAACTGAGCGACTTCCCTTTCACTTTTCACTTTCATGCACTGGAGAAGGAAATGGCAACCCACTCCAGTGTTCTTGCCTGGAGAATTCCACGGATGGGGGAGCCTGGTGGGCTGCCATCTATGGGGTCACACAGAGTCAGACACAACTGAAGTGACTTAGCAGCAGCAGCAGGGACCTTGATGGACTTCCCAGGTAGACCTAGTGGTAAAGAACCTGCCTGCCAATGCAAGAGACATAAAAGAAGTGAGTTTGATCCCTGGGTTGGGAAGATCCCCTGCAGGAGGGCATGGCAACCCACTCCAGTATTCTTGCCTGAAGAATTCTATGGGCAGAGGAACATGGCAGGCTAAAGTCCATAGGGTCGCAAAGAGTCAGGCATGACTGAAGCAACTTAGCACGCACAGCATAGATCATGATACCAAAAGTCTGGGATCGGTGGAAGCTGCAAGGGGAGGATTTTGAGGAGGGAGACTTAAAGAATTTCAGAGTGTAAACTGTTGATCCCTTCTACAGAAAAGTTTATGGATCTTTGGGGAGGATGCTGTAGTGAAGAAACCATTTGCCTGGACAGAGGAGACCTGGAAAAGTCAGTCAGTCAGTTCAGTCTCTCAGTCGTGTCCAACTCTTTGTGACCCATAGATTGCAGCACACCAGGCTCCCTTTTCCATCACCAACTCCAGAAGCTTGCTCAAACTCATGTCGATCGGGTCAGTGATGCCATCTCATCCTCTGTTGTCCCCTTCTCCTCCTCCCGTCAATCTTTCCCAGCATCAGGGTCTTTTCCAATGAGTCAGTTCTTTGCATCACGTGGCCAAAGTACTGGAGCTTCAGCTTCAGCATCAGTCCTTCCAATGAATATTCAGGACAGATTTCCTTTAGGATTGACTGGTTTGCCCTCCTTGCAGGCCAAGGGACTCTCAAGAATCTTCTCGAACACCACAGTTCAAAAGCATCAATTCTTTGGCGCTCAGCTTTCTTTATAGTCCAACTCTCACATCCATCCATGACTACTGGAAAAACCATAGCTTTGACTAGACAACCTTTGTCAGCAAACTAATGTCTCTGCTTTTTAATATGCTGTCTAGGTTGGTCACAGCTTTCCTTCCAAGGAGCAAGCATCTTTTAATTTCACGGCTGCAGTCACCATCTGCAGTGATTTTGGTGCCCCCCCCCCCCCCGCAAAATAAAGTCTATCACTGTTTCCATTGTTTCTATTTGCCATGAAGTGATGGGACTGGATGCCATGATCTCCGTTTTTGAATGTGGAGTTTTAAGCCAGCTTTTCCATTCTCCTCTTTCACTTTTATCAAGAAGCTCTTTAGTTCCTCTTCACTGTCTGCCATAAGGGTAATGTCATCTGCATATCTGAGGTTATTGATAATTCTCCCAGCAATCATGATTCCAGCTTGTGATTCATCCAGCCTGGCATGTCTCATGATATACTCTGCATATAAGTTAAATAAGCAGGGTGACAGTATACAGCGTTAAGGTTTTCTTGTCCCAATTTGGAACCAGTCCATTGTTCCACGTTCAGTTCTAACTGTTGTTTATTGACTTACAGATTTCTCAGAAGGCAGGTGAGGTGGTCTGGTATTCCCATTTCTTGAAGAATTCTCCACAGTTTGTTGTGATGCACACAGTCAAATATTTTGGCATAGTCAATGAAACAGAAGTAGATGTCTTTCTGGAATTCTCTAGCTTTTTCGATGATCCAACAGATGTTGGCAATTTGATCTCTGGTTCCTCTGCCTTTTTGAAATCCAGCTTGAACATCTGGAATTTCTCAGTTCATGTATTGTTGAAGCCTGGCTTGGAAAATTTTGAGCATTACTTTGCTAGCGTGTGAGATGAGTGCAATTGTGTGGTAGTTTGAGCATTCTTGAGCATTGCCTTTTTTGAGGATTGGAATGAAAAATGGACATTTTCCAATCCTGTGACCACTGCTGTGTTTTCCAAATTTTCTGGCATATTGAGTGCAGCACTTTCACAGCATCATCATTTAGGATTTGAAATAGCTCAGCTGGAATTCCATCACCTCCACTAGCTTTGTTCATAGTGACGCTTCCTAAGGCACACTTGACTTTGCACTCAGGGATGGTGGATTCTAGGTGAGTGATCACACCATCGTGGTTATCTGGGTCATGAGGATCTTTTTTGTATAGTTCTGGGTATTCCTGCCACCTCTTCTTAGTATCTTCTGCTTCTGTTAAGTCCATACTCTTTCTGTCTTTTATTGTGCCCATCTTTGCATGAAATGTTCCCTTGGTATCTCTAATTTTCTTGAAGAGATCTCTAGTCTTTCCCCTTCTATTGTTTTCTTCTATTTCTTTGCATTGATCACTGAGGAAGGCTTTCTTATCTCTTCTTGCTATTCTTTGGAATTCTGCATTCAGATGGATATATCTTTCCTTTTCTCCTTTGTCTTTTGCTTCTCTTCTTTTCTCAGCTATTTGTAAGGCCTCCTCAGACAACCATTTTGCTTTTTGCATTTCTTTTCCTTGGTGATCGTTTTGATCACAGGCTCCAGTACAATGTTACGAACCTCTGTTCATATTTCTTTAGGCACGTTATCATCTAATTCCTTGAATCTATTTGTCACTTCCACTGTATAATCATAAGGGATTTGATTTAGGTCATACCTGAATGGTCTAGTGTTTTCCCCTACTTTCTTCAATTTAAGTCTGAATTTTGCAGTAAGGAGTTCATGATCTGAGCCACAGTCAGCTCCCCATCTTGTTTTTGCTGATTATATTCTTCAGCTGCAAAGAATATAATCAATCTGATTTTGGTATTGACTGTCTGGTGATGTCCATGTGTAGAGTCGCTTCTTGGGTTGTTGGAAGAGAGTATTTGCTATGACCACTGTGCTCTTTTTGCAAAACTGTTAGCCTTTGCCCTGCTTCATTTTGTATTCCAAGGCCAAACTTGCTTCTTACTCCAGGTATTTCTTGACTTCCTGCTTTTGCATTCCAGTCCCCTATGATGAAAAGGACATCTTTTTTATTTTTTGGTGTTAGTTCTAGAAGATCTTGTAGGTCATTGCAGAACCATTCAATTCAGCTTCTTGGGCATTAGATGTTGGGGCATAGACTTGGATTACTGTGATATTGAATGGTTTGCTTTGGAAACGAACAGAGATCATTCTGTCGTTTTTGAGATTATACCCAAGTACTGCATTTTCTACTCTTTTGTTGACTATGAGGGCTACTCCATTTCTTCTAAGGGATTCTTGCCCACAGTAGTAGATATAATGGTCATCTGAACCAAATTCACCCATTCCAGGCCATTTTAGTTCACTAATTCCTAAAATGTCAAGGTCACTCTCACCATCTCCTGTTTGACCACTTCCAATTTTCTTTGATTCATGGACCCAACATTCCAAGTTCCTATGCAATATTATTCTTTACAGCATTGGTCTTTATTTCTATGACCAGTCACAACCACAGCTGGGCGTTGTTTTCCCTTTGGCTCAGCCTCTTCATTCTTTCTGGAGTTATTTCTCCACTCTTCTCCAGTGGCATATTGGGTACCTACTGACCTGGGGAGTTCATCTTTCAGTGTCATATCTTTTTGCTTTTTCATACTGTTCATGGGGTTCTCAAGGCAAGAGTACTGAAGTGGTTTGCCATTCCCTTCTCCAGTGGACCACATTTTGTCAGAACTCTCCACCTGTGACCCATCCATCTTGGTTGACCCTACACGGCATGGCTCATAGTTTCATTGTGTTAGACAAGGCTGTGATCCATGTGATCAGTTTGGTTAGTTTTCTGTGACTGTGGTTTTCATTCTGTCTACCCTCTGGTGTTTAAGGCTAGGAGGCTTGTGGAAGCTTCCTGATGGGAGGAACTTCCTGGAAAGATAATGTCAGTGAAGACAGTGGACTAACAAAGTCACATTTATGTAGCTAATACTGTGTGGTTTAGTTTCTTAGTGTCCAGGCTGAGTGTGGGGATGGACTGTTTTCATTCTCATACATAAAGCATTTTACGAACAATTCACCTTAGGTATGCATTTATTTTGTAGTGTCAAGATCCTTCTGTTCCCCCGAATCCCGGGGAAAGATGACACCTACTCTTATTAGGTGTTTGCTAAGCCCTGAGATACTAATTAAATAGCTAGCTTTAACAGTTTGCTAAGCCGTTTAGGTGGATTATTTTATTTAATTCTCACAAACACCTTGTGAAGCTGGCACTAATTCATTTTTTCAGAACATCAAGAAAACACAACTTCAACAAAGCTGCCTTATTCTATTCTTTTTTTTTTTTTTCTGAAGGGATCCAGGTTCAAGATTATTTGGCCATTCTGTCCTCTTTGGGGGTCCTTTTCCCTTTGGGAATTACTAAGGAAGTGATGGAGGCAGCCTCCATCTGCTCCACTTTGGATCTGGGTCACCTCCCCTTGGGATTCTTGGTGGCCCAGATGGTAAAGAATCCGCCTGCAATGCGGCAGACCTGGGTTTGATCCCTGGGTTGGGAAGCTCCCCTGGAGGAGGGCATGGCAACCTACTCCAGTATTCTTGCCATGGGGAGAATCCCCATAAACAGAGGAGCCTGGCAGGCTACAGTCCATGGAGTTGCAAAGAGTTGGACACGACTGAGCAACTAAGCAACGGCAGCACCATCAGCTCCCTTCGAGATCGCGGCTTTACCCTGGGGTCGGTGACCCCTCTCATTGCAGAGGGCCCCGCCTGGGATTTGGCCGCTCTGCAGACCGGAAGCCACCCCACCCCCTCCCGCGCATGCTCTGACCATCTGGGGCCAGCCGCGCAGGTTTTTCTGGTTTCCAGCTACCAGGGGGCGCTAGGACCCAATCGCACGTGCTAGGAGGGGAGGCGGCCAAGTGGTCGCGGGAGCCGCGCGTTGGGGTGTGGGGGACCGTAGCTTGGACCCGGGAGGGCTGCGAGCTTACTCAAGCTGCTTTTCTTCTTCCATCACCTTCTCCTTTCGCTGCGCACGGGCCACACAGTGGAACTGCAGCGGTGAAAACGACTGAAGTCGGGGCGCTGTAACCGCCTGACGACCCTGAGGAGCGGCAGCGTGTGAGTTTCCCGGGTACCAGGAGGCCCTGGGAGGAGACACCTCACCCTGACTTTGTGGCAGTTTTTGCCATCCCGTAATGCAAAGGAGGGACTTGGTTCCAACCTTTCCCTTAGATCGGAGAGGTGCCCTTCCATCCTTTTGCCCTTGGAGGGGTGTGCTCTCCTCTGGAGTATCCCAGGAGGCAGGCCTGGGGGAGTGGAGTTTGTATCTTTCAGCTGTTCTCGCAGGGGAACAGCTTCCTAGCCCTGTAAGCATTAACCAAATTGCTAGAAAACCCCCAAACAAACGAAGAAAAATCATTAACATTTTAACAGATATGCTAGAATAGAACAATTCACCATTTATGAACAGGGCTTGAGAGTTGCAAGAAATGAACTTGTTACCTGACTACAGTTTATTGCTTGGAGTAGGGGCCTAGGCACACTCACACTTAAACTGGCAGGCCACGGATTGTCCAGAGTACACACTGGGATCACCCAATCAGAAATGGATTCTACACCTCATCGTGCAGTATTCAGAGATACTGACTTTGCTGTTTCTGTCAGCAAAACCCAAAGCCCCAGTCGACAAAAATGCATCCGAAATTTCATTCACCACAATTCTTACCAGGTCTTGCCATGGAGGACAAAAGTTAATTTAGATAAAAATGAAATAATGTAATAGATTAGTGGTATGAGAGCCTTATATTTTGCATACCATTAAATTCGCTCATTTTGAGTGTACACTTGTTTTTAGTAAACTTTAGTAATTGTCACTACAGTCCAGTTTTAGAGCATTTTTATCACCCCACCCCCTAAATTCACAAAAGAGTATTTGTAGTTGATCTCTCCTCCTACCTCCAGTCCTGAGCAGCCATGTAAACTGCCTTCTGTCTCTGTAGTTGCTTTTTCTGAACAGTTCATGTGAATGGAATCATACAATATGTAGTCTTTTGTGAATTACTTCTTTCACTTAACATAATGTTTTTCAGGTTCATCCATGTTGTAACATATATCAGTACCTCATTGCTTTTTATAGCTGAATAGTATTCCATGGTATGGATATACCACATTTGTTACCCATCTATTGACTGAAGGACATTTATTTCCACTTTTTGGTTATCGTGAATAATCCTATTGTGAACACGTATGACGACATATGTTTTCAGTTCTCTTGATTTCACTGCTCTGCTCCGGTGCTGCCGTATCACCCTTAGCAAACCCTTGTTATAACACTTAACACACTGCGGAGTAAGCTTGGGTTCATTTTCTGTCTCTCCTCTAGAGAGGGCAAGGACCATGTTCACTTGTTCCCTGGTCTAGGAGTGGTATTTCTGGATCATAAGGTAACTGCATGTTTAACTTCTTTAGAAATTTCCAGACTTTTCTAAAGTGGCTGCCATTTAATATTCCCATTGGTAAATGTATGAAGGTTCCAATTTCTCCATATACTCACCAACACTTGTTTTGTCTTATTGTCAGTATCTCATTGTGATGTTAATTTGACTAGACTGAGTGGTAGTTGGTTTAGCTAGTTTCACTTCATTTTAATGAATACCTGTTTTAATATTTTAATGAAGGAGCTGAAATGAATAATACATGGTCACTCTTTGCAAGGAGCTAATATATAGTTCCTTCAGGGAGACAGGTAGAGGAACAGATAATTACAGTTACAGTGTGTTAAATGCTGTGAAGGAGTTGAGCACGGGGTGCTGTGGGGAGCAGAAGAAACCTAACGTAGGCTGGGGAGAGGATGGAGGAAAGTATTAATTTTTTTTAATTGAAATATAGTTGGTTTACAATATTGTGTTAGTTTCAGGTGTACAACAAAGTGATTCAGTTATATACATATATTTTCAGATTCTTTTCCATTGTAGGTATTGAATAATACAAGATATGGATATAGTTCCCTGCATTGTACAATAAGTCCTTGTTGTTTATCTATTCGATATATAGTAGTGTGTATCTGTTCATCCCAAGCTCAACCATAATGAAACAAAGTGTAATTCTTCAATTCCATTTTTTTTCATTAGTAGACCACATTACAAAACCATGTAATCAATTATTATTACATTTTGGGTTTCATCAATAAAAAATTATGGAAATTCATTTTTTTATGTTGTTATATAAGTACCTACATAATATTCTCGATTTTGCTTCTTGGCCCATATAGCCTAAAATATTTACTACCTGACCTTCACAGAAAAAGTTTGCCAACTCCTGGTTTAGTAGAATAAACAGACATAGAAAGCAGTTGCCATGTACTTGTTGGGTGACCTTGGGAAGTCACTTTACTTCTCTGGAATTGATTTTTATTAGCTATAAAATAGAGATAAAGGGTTATGGGTGGATGAGATAAGCTCTAAGGTGAAAACCCCCATCCCCTAAATTTTTATAAATGATTTAGTTATGCAAATATTTGAGATACTACTGTGTTCTAAGAACTGTTAAGAGTTATTGAGGATACAGCAGAAAGCAATGTTCTTGTCCTGAAGAAGGATACTATTCTAAATGAAAGGAGATTTAGGTTGCAATGTGTGATCTGAAATTGAATCTTTAATTTGAATAAACTAGCTTTATAGGGAATTTTGGGGGAAAGTAGGCAAATATAAGTATGGATGGGTCTTAGATGAGATGAAAACTTTTTTTTTAAAGTGTTTTGACTACGCCTCACGGCATGTGGGATCTTAGGTTCACTGCAGTGGAAGCTTCTTAACATGGAATGGTAGAGGTTGACAATTGAGAAAAAGCAGTTATAGAGTTACAAAGCATTGTGTGCATGTGTTATGTCATTTTGGTAGAAAATACATATATATATTACATATACTTAGAAAAAGATCTGAAAGGATATATTCTTAGCTGTTAATAGTGACAATTTCTGGGTGATAGAAATAGAAAGTTTGTTATTTTTAATTTAAATTTATTTGTTTTTAATTGGAGGATAATTGTTTATAATATTGTATTGGTTTCTGCCATATAGCAATATGAATCAGCCACAGGTATACATATGTCCCCTCCCTCCTGAACCTCCCGCTCACCTCCCTCCCCTCCCCACCCACTGAGCACCAGTTTGAGCTTCCTGCATCATATAGCAAATACCCACTGGCTATCTGTTTTACCTATGGTAATATATATGTTTCAATGCTACTCTCTGAATTCATCCCACCTTCTCCTTCCCCCACTGTGTCCACAAGTCTGTTCTTGTTTTTAATCTTTTTATTTTCTAATTTTCCACAATGAACAAATATACACTGCTTTTGTAAAAATAAAACATTCTAATTTAAAACATAATCTCTCTTCATGGTGCTTACCTACTGCTGCTGCTGCTGCTGCTGCTGCTGCTGCTGCTAAGTCGCTTCAGTCGTGTCCAACTCTGTGCGACCCCAGAGACAGCAGCCCACCAGGCTCCCCTGTCCCTGGGATTCTACAGCCAAGAATTCTGGAGTGGGTTGCCGTTTCCTTCTCCAATGCACGAAAGTGAAAAGTGAAAGTGAAGTCTCTCAGTCGTGTCTGACTCTTCGAGACCCCATGGACTGCAGCCTACCAGGCTCCTCCGTCCATGGGATTTTCCAGGCAAAAGTACTGGAGTGGGGTGCCATTGCCTTCTCTGCTTACCTGCTAGTGCTCCTTTAAGTATTAGTACTGCCAAATCTGTCATTTTTTTCCCTAGGGAAACACAAGTAAGAATGGAGGATGCTCTTCCCCCTAGAAGCTAACAAAGGGTCAAGTCTTTCTCTGTGAAATGGCTGTAGAATATAAACAGAGGCTCCTGGCATTTCCCTACTGATAAGTAGAGCTTTTTTATAACCTGAGCTTTAAAATGGGGTGGGATTCTGTAGGATGGCTGGCATTAAAAAAGAAGGACTAGCAAGGCCAGTGTTGACTATGTTCAGCTAAGCACCATGCCTAATCTGATAGTGGATACAGGTTTATCTCCTCCATTGATGCACGCATCGGGATACTGAAGCCAGATATGATCAAGCATTTGAATCATGTAACTCCTACTCCTTTTATTCTAGGCCAAGGATTCATAGGCCCTGACAGCTATTTTTGTAAATAAAATCTTACTGCAACACTTTATATATTGTCTATTACTGCTTTTGCCTCGCCATGCTAGAGTTGAGTAGTTGTGACAGATATAAGTATATGACCTACACACAAAAAAAATTTACCATCTGGCCCTTTAAAAAAGAACAAGTTTATGGATCCCTGTTCTAGGCTCATAAGAAAGCTGTCTTAGTAGGTGAGCCTGTGGAGGAGAGAATGCCCATTTTACAGTTAAATTAATAAATTGATGTTCTAATTTATAAACTTCATTCTCTTCTAAGCTTTATTAGCATGTGTCAGTATTCCCAGCTTCAGATGACTCTAGATTACTCATTAGATTGGATTTCTTTTTTTTCAAATTGAAATATAATTGACATGAAATATTATGTTAGTTTCAGTTGTACTATATAGTGATTTGATATTTGCATGCCTTAAGAAATGATCGCCATGGTTAAGTCTAGTAAACCATCTGTTCCCATGCAGTTATTATGTATTATGAACCATATTCCTTATACTGTGTATTACATTCATGTGACTTATTTATAACTGGAGGTTTGCACCTATTTATTCCCTTCATCTATTTTACTCCCACCACCCTCCTCCCCTCTGGTAGCTACCCATTTGTTTTCTGTATCTGTGAGTCTGTTTTCATTTTGTTTGTTTTTTAAGATTCTACATATGAGTGAGAGCTTACAGTATTTGTCTTTCTCTGTCTGACTTATTTCACTTAGCATAATGTTCTCCAGGCTCATCCACATTGCTGCAAATGGGAGAACTTTTATGGCTGAGTAATACTCCATCGTGTGTGCATGTGTGTTTATACCGTATCTTCTTTAGCCATTCATGTATCAAAGGACCCTTTAGCTTGCTTCCATATCTTGGCTTTTGTTTTAATAAATAGGGCTGCATTGAAAATTGGGGTGCGTATATCTTTTCAAATTAGTGTTTTTGTTTTCTTCATATAAATACTCAGAAGTGAATTCCTGGGCCATATGGCAGTTCTACTGGTAATTTTTTAGGTACTCCCCACAAAATGCTTATTCATTAGAAAGGGCAACCTAGTAACTTCACTGTGGAGAAACCTGGCAGACATCACCTTAACCAAATGATCAATGAAGATTAATAGTTATGGAACAAACTGATATCATGTGTCTCTTGATAGTATGCACTGAAAAGGATACAGTGTCACATCTATAGTATTCTTGCCAAAACAAATTGTCTAAATTGAGTCATGATGAACCATCAGAGAAACCCAAAATTGAAACAGCCACTATTTTTCAAAAGTGTCATGGTAATGAAAGACCAAAAAACAAACAAACAAAAAGACTAGGGAACTATGCCAGATTAAAGGAGCTGAAAGGGACAGGTATGATCCTAGACCAGAAAAAGGACATTGTTGGGGCAGTTGGAGGAAACTGAATACAGTCTATTGATTCGATAATTGTGTTGTATGAATGTTAATTTCTTGATTTATATTAATAGTATTATTTTGTGATTATGGCAGATGTTAACATTTGGAGAATCTGGGTGAAGATATATGAGGATTCTTTGGGCTATTTTGCAACTGTTTTTTGTTTTCTGTAGTTTCAAAGTGAAAAGGTGAAAGTGAAATGGGAGTCATTTCCCACACCCCTGAATAGCCGTAGGTGATCTGACTGCAATCTGCAGTGTGGCTTATAGGGGAGCCAGAGTATAAGTGGGGGATCAGCCAGGAGACAGTGGCAATAGACCAGGAGAAAGATGATGATGGCTCAGACGGGATGGCAGTGGAGATCGAGAGGGGTGGATGGATTCAGGATACTTGTTGGCATCTCCACCGGAAGGACATTGAGCAGGAAGGAATAGAAGGGAGAACCATCTCCTTTGAAAAGGATGTTCTCTGGGCATTATCTTCAGATAAAATGTAGAGCAGAGGAGACCCTGCGTATCCATATGGGTTCTTTTTGTTGTTGTTTATTTTCTGGATTCTAAATTCTTGAGTATGGAAACTATATTTTATCTTTTTTTCCTCTATGGTTTTCAATAGTGTTCCTCTCATCCAAGGGAAAACTAGGAAAGAAGCTTTCTTTGGTTCCCTCCTGTGTTTGCTTCTGCCAAGGACTTTTCTCTTGAGAATCCCTCTCTGCTCTTTGTTTAAACTTAGGACTATATCTTTTTCTTCAGTGATTTTATTTATTTATTTATGGTTGTGCTGGGTCTTAGTTGCTGCTTTTCTGGAGTTGCAGTGAGGTGCTGGCTGCTCTCTAGTTGTGCTGCGTGGGCTTCTCATTGTGGTGGCTTCTTTTGTTACGGAGCTTGGGCTCCAGGGCACGCAGGCTTCACTAGTCGTGGCTCCTGGGCTCTAGAGCCCAGGCTCAGTAGTTGTGGTGCACAGGCTTACTTAGCTGGTCTATGGCATGCAGGATCTTCCTGGACCACGGATTGATCCTGTGTCTTCTCCATTGGCAGGCAGATTCTTTACCACCAAGCCACCAGGGAAACCCTCTCTCTGCTTTTTTTATGAAAGGGTTTGAATTCTGTGTTCTCACTCAAACTGTGACCTTTACAGAGCCCCATTGGTTAGTTTGGGTTTCCTTGTGATGCGCCTTTCTCTACATTTAGGTCTTTACCTGGAATACACTCAATAAAATTTTGTCTGTTTTTCAAGGCTCAGTTCAAGAACCGCCCACTCCGAGCTGTCTTCCTGGATTTTCTCAGCCCAAAGTAATCCTTCTTTTTCTGAGGTAAGTTATAAATCTTGCTATTGTTCAGTTGCTAAGTCGTGTCCAGCTCTTTGCGACCCCATGGACTGCAGCATGCCTGGCCTCCCTGTCCATCACCATCTCCTGGAGTTTGCCCAAGTTCATGTCCATTGAATTGGTGATGCCATCCAACCATTTCATCCTCTGTCACCCCCTTCTCGTCCTGCCCTCAATCTTCCCCAGCATCAGGGTCTTTTCCAGTGAGTCAGCTCTTCATATCAGGTGGCCAAAATATTAGAGCTTCAGCTTGAGCATCAGTCCTTCCAGTGAATATTCAGGGTTGATTTCTTTTAGGATTAACTGAATTGATCTCCTTGCTGTCCAAGGGATTCTCATTGCTCTTGGTTTATTTGTTTTATTTAGACCCCATTCACTTTTTTACAATCATACCCTTTGCTCTGTGCTTATTTGGCTTTGTTTGTTTTGGGCATGTGGGATCTTAGTTCCCCTGCCAGGGAAGTCCCTGTACTTGTTCATATTCATGACTTATATTCCCTACCTGATTTTAAATTCCTTGAGGGAAGGTACTTAGGTTGTTCAACTTTAAATGAATAATTTTCTTTCTCATCATCAGGTACAAAAGAGGTTCAACAGTGAGGTAAGTTGATAAGTTCCCCAGTGTACTTGGAATCTAATCTTTAATTTCTCTTGTTTCTAGTGAGGACTTTTCCTGTGAAATACTAGTAATTTCCTTTGTCCCCAGCAATCTTCTTTGTAACTTAGAGCCTGTTTTCTATGATTTTCTTTGCCATGGTGTTGATGGAACTACTTCCACCAGGGGGAGCTCCTTACTATATCTAGGTCAATTTCTTTTTCTTTAGAGGCAAAAGAAAGGAGACTTCATCAGGTAAAATATTGAAGCAATGGGAATACAAAAAATAGGAAGTAGGAACTTGCAACTTGGGACTTGATTTGGTTCCAGCACCAGTTGGCCCAAATGCCATTCACTTGTCATATTGGGTTTTGGTATGATTCTGGCCCACGTGTAAAGATTTCCCTCTCCCCAGTCATTTATTTCATCAACAGATATATATTAATCATGTACTTTCTGTCAAGTATTGCAGATGCTGAGCTTCATCTGCGAACAAAACCTACCGAGTCTCTGACCTCATGGAACTCATGATGTGGACTCAGGTGGGTAACAGATAATATGTAAGATAGATAGATACAATGTGTAGTATATTAGATGGGGATAAGCGCTAAAGGGGAAAGACAATGCAAGGTCTAATAGGCCATTGTAAGAACTTTGATTTTTACTATAAATGAGATGGGAAGCATTGGGGAATTCTGAGTGGGAATGGTGTGATCTGACACGTTTTAAAAGGATTACTATTGTTTTCTGTATAATACATTATATTTAAGAAGATAAGCTTGGGCCAGACTGGTATCAGTGAAAGTTGGGATAAGTTGTTGGATTTGAAGGTGCATCTTGAAGTTGGATTTGCTGACAGATCAAATGTGGGATATGAAAGAGGAATCAAGGAAAACAGAGTCACCTTGTTGCATAACACCAATAGCATAGCCTAAAATGTGGCTGGTGCTCTCTGGAGTGACATAACACAGTGTTTCTGTTTGAGACAATGCCAAGGTTTTCATCCTGAGTAGCCGAAATGATGGAGTTACCACTAACTGCAGTGGTAAAGACTGGGAAAAACAGTGTTGGGAGTGTAAAAGAAGTTAAATTGAGGATGTGTTGAATTTGAGATGCCAGTCAGACATCTAAGTGGAGTTGATGAGTGAGCTGTGGGGTACAGGAGCATGGCACTCACAGGCGTGGTTAGGGCAGGAGATAAATGTTCTGAAGTCACAGATGTCTAGATAGTATTTCAAGCTCTCAGATGGATGAAATCTCCAGGAGTGAGGATAGTTAAGAGGAGGGGACCACGGACCCTTCCCTGGGGCACTCTGACAGCTAGGGATTAGGAAGATGATGAGGAACTGGCAAAGGAGACTGACAATGAGGGCAGTATTTTGGAGGTTGGCAGCTGATCTCAGATACAGGTAGCTTAATCTTTTTGTGTGCCTTAATCCACTCTGACCCCTAGAACTAGAGGTTCATAGACCTCTAGTACGTATGACGGAGAAGGCAGTGGCACCCCACTCCAGTACTCTTGCCTGGAAAATCTCATGGGCGGAGGAGCCTGGTAGGCTGCAGTCCATTGGTCGAGAAGAGTGGGACACGACTGAGCGACTTCACTTTCACTTTTCGCTTTCATGCATTGGAGAAGGAAATGGCAACCCACTCCAGTGTTCTTGCCTAGAGAATCCCAGGGACGGGAGCCTGGTGGGCTTCTGTCTATGGTGTCACACGGAGTCGGACACAACTGAAGCGACTTAGCAGCATATATGTATATATATATATATGGCTGTACCAAGTCTTAGTTGCAGCACATGAGATCTTTAGTTGCAGCATGTGGGATCTAGTTTCTTGACCAGAGATTGAACCCAGGTCCCCTGCATTGGGAGTGTTGAGTCTTAGCCACTGGACCACCGGGGAAGTCCTGGCTGCATCTCCTTGTGCCTCAGTTTCTCCTCTGTCTCATCTGAATAGAATAGTAGTAAGATGAAAGCAGTTAATACATGTAAAGTACTTAGAACAGTGCCCAGCATGTAGTAAGTGCTCAATAAGCTTTAAAAAATATTTTTATAGGAGTAGAGTTGATTTACAATGTGGTGTTACTTTTAGGTGTACAGCAGTATAAGCTTTTGTTATTTGTCTTTATTCTCCTTGAGGAATAAGACCACGCCCTTTTGTTAGCACTGAGCTTGGCACAGAGTACTAGGTGCTTAATACATATTTGTGTGACTCAACAGGATTCTAAATCAAATTCAAGTTCGTATTTAACAGTTTCATATGTGTATGGCCCTTTCATCACTCACTTATTTATTGCTGTGTTCCACTCTGTGTAGTGGTTAAGAATGAAGGTTCTAGAACCTGAAGCCTTGGTCTGTGCTGTTGCTTAGTCACTCACTAGCTTGCTAGCCTCTATTGCCTCAGCTTCCTCATCTGGAAAATGAGAAAACAAATATAGGAAGTTAAACAGTTACTGAACATTCAAATGTTAACTATATCTATTTCTAATCTTATTAATTAAGTGACTTAATATACACCTCTGATGTTCTATGGACTGTGTTGGACAATAGAGATGCAGAAATGAGTAAGGCTTGGTTCCTGCTCTAAGAAAACCCCTCTGCCAGGGAAGGCAGCAAGTCAGTAGGTATAGAGCCTAGCAGAGGAAGGGAGCAACTTTTTGAGAGGGACGAGTGAAGGGAAAAGGGAGGGTCATAAGGTTTTTATAGGGTTTTCCCTGATGGCTCAGTGGTACAGAATCTGCCTGCAATGCAGGAGATGCAGGAGACGTGGATTTGATCCCTGGGTCGGGAAGATCCTCTGGAGTAGGAAATAGCAGCAAACTCCAATATTCTTGCCGGGAGAATCCCATGGACAGAGGAGCCTAATGGGCTGCAGTCCATAGGGTAGTAAAGAGTTAGACACGACTGAGCGACTTTGGAGGCTTTTGCAAGGCTTTTGGAGCAGGTAAATCCTGAGCTTTGAAATCTGTGGGTTGTGGATCCTGGAATAAGAATGTCAAATAGGTATCAAAATCCTTCTTGTGGTTCATTGGAAATGAGTTTTAGAACAGACGTCTCCCATCGATTTCCTGAATTAAGACCCCTTCATGAGAGGTCCCACCCTCTATTTTGAAACCGAGAGAAACTGTTCTGGGCCAACAACAGTGCCAACCTAAGTGCACCAAAAATAGTTCTGAACAGTTTTCCTTGAGCAAAACTCCTCTTTCCTTTTGTCGTGAAGCCAGCGGGCCCGCATGGGCGGAGGAGTGCATCCCACAGGCCTCTGTCCTGCCTTCACCCTACTCCCAGTGGACTTTCTGAAAAGGTTGGCACTCTCTTCCCTTTGTCATCCCCACCACCAGGTGACAGGCAAAGCAGAGAGACACATGTTTTCTAAGAAAAGGCCGGGACCCTTTTCTCACTCCCACCTCTCATAGAGATCTCTCCGAGATGGTGGGATGGCGCTATATTAACATTTTTGAGATCAAGGACAGGGTAGGGGTAGATGAAAATGTTGGTCTTTTCTCTCTTAGAAAACCAATAAAGCCAGTGACGCTTGTCTATAGTCCCCAAGTAATTCATAAGAACAATAGAATTCAGAGTTCCTGGTGTTCCTCTGGAGCTGATTTTGGCAAGTGATAAGCAGCTTGTAAAAGGACTTATTATTGAGTGGAGCTTTGGCTGCCTGACTTTTAAGGTTGGTTATTTATTTTGCATGTTGTATAACAGGAGCATTGGGCAATGCTCAGAAGAGGCCTTCTGGGTCAGGGAGTAAGGGCTGCTCTGTCTCCTCCTGCCAGAAGCAGATTCCAGTGCAGAGTACGAACCCAAGCCATGGCTTTCCTGCAACCCCTAACCACCAGACAGGCCTTCTCCTTAGGAGTTGAACATTTCCATTAAGTCCCAGCCCCAGAAAAATAGATGTGTGTGTAATTTATCCAACTCACACTGATAACATGACCTGCCTTTGAAAGACATGTTTTTAAAGACACACTGTGGTCATTTGCAACAGACAGGCATATACAAGGTCCCTGGCATCTCAGTAGGTAGATGCTCTGAAAGGTAGGACTTTGAAGAGTGCCCAGCCCAAATTGTCCCCAGTCCTTTTGGTTCTAACGTTAAAGCATGTACCTCCTATCTCCTGCTGGTCTTACTGGCTCCCTGAGAAAGATCCAGACATTTTAGAGACAGTGAATGAGGGAAGTTCTTCTTTCTCCTGTTCCAAACTTTAGGGAAATGAGCCAAGGCTCTCAAGAAACTGCGATGGTCTTGATAGAGGAAAACTTAGTCATGGCTCTTTTTTTTCACTTTTCTCTTGTTTGATTTTTATGGCAACCTGAATTTATGAGGATGTTGTGTTTATAGAGGCTATAAGCCAGCGTTTGTGTCTGGTCATATTAGTACAGTGGGAGACAGCAGGAGATTATAGGTGCCTGGGTAGAGGTTTCATGAGCTATTGAAGGAGTTGTAGATGCTTTATGATATTTTGAAGACACATGTCTTGGGAGAGGTGGCCTTTACACTTGAAGTTACTGTTTCAGGATGAACCCTCCTTTCTCAGAGACAAGGTTTTGTTGAAGAAAGTCTTGGAAAACATGTGAGAAACAGTCATCCTCATAGAGTTTATGAGTGTGACTAGGTTAATTTCATGCACTGAAGTCTCCAGCATCGGGGATGGCCCACGACTTTGGCTTCTGAATTAGTCAGGATAAGCTAGATTCTGCAGGGACCCCTGCTCAGTGGTTCAGTCATATCTGACTCTTTGCAACCCCATGGAGTGTAACCCACCAGGCTCCTCTATGCATGGGATTCTCCAAGCAAGAATACTGGAGTGGGTGGTCATGTCCTGCTTCAGGGGATCTTCCCAATCTGGGAATCAAACCCGAATCTTCTACATCTCCTGCACTGGCAGGCGGACTCTTTACCACTGAGCCACCTGGGAAGCCCCAGACTCTGATGCAGTAACAAATAATAACACATACGTTGCTCACATAAATAAGATTTGATGCAGACTGGTTGGCTGTCTTTAATCTTGTAGTAGTGCCATCTGGCACACATGACCTCCAAGGGCACTGTAGGAGAGGAAAAGACAGCTGGAAGCCCACAGGCCTTAATTGCTTCACCCCAGCATTGACACATCACTTCTGCACACATTTCAGTGGCAGGAACTCATCACTTTGCCCGGTCTAATGCCAGGGTCATGTAGAAGCATACCTGGTCTATCTGGTGGCTGTGAAAAGTCTCTCCTATATCCTCTGGGGACCAACTGACCCTTAACTTCCCACCCCACTCTCAGGGAATGTATGAGTGATGTTGATTTCCTAATTCTGCAAACACCAAACCAGCTCTCCAACCTGACAGACAGCGCTAGTTTTAGGACAGGTAGTGCTTACCTCTTTGGCAGCTGCAATCCTTTTCCTTGTCCTCCCTCATCACTCACCATGAAGCTCACATCCTCCTTCTGCTTCTGTCTTAAGACTCACACTTGTGTGAATGTAACAGTGGCTCCCAGCTCAGATACCTTTGTCACTCTGGCCCCAGGTTCCAGGTCTGACTGGAGCTGTGGGAGTGTTAAGTGAGAAAGTGGAAGAGCTGCTCTTTCCGAAGTTCTCACAAGGTTGGGCAGGCAGTCCCTGTCTCTAGTGGTCCTCAGGCCCCAGAGTGGAAGCACCATAAATTAATCTACAGCAAACCCTCTGACGAGATTGAGGGAGCAGAGTTCCCCAGTGTCCATGAGTATCACTGAGAGAGGGGACTTACTCCCCTCCCAATGCCGTGTTCTCTTTAGTTATGGTGGCCCTTCTCCCAGGAGGAGGATGACCAATGGAGCCATTTCCAGATTTCTCTCTAGAAGTGAAGACCAAATTCCCAGAAGGGACCTGAGAGCTAAAAAGTGGTTGGCTGCTCCTGACCTGACTTATTGTGTGTAGCTGAACCATAACCACGAGAGTATATTAGAGTGTGTGTGTGTAAAAATCAATCCTGTGGTGCTTGGTGATTTTAGTTGCCCAGCCCTTGGAACAGTTTGCTTCTTTTCTTGTTGTTTTCCCTTGGAATCTCAGGTGCAAGCAAACTAAGGAAATAATCGACTCTTCTTGCTTTTAGTGTCTTCCAGTGGAGAGGGGTGGCTGGGGTCAGTGTAGACCAATCTAAGGAGTGTATATTTGCCAGAGTTGCAGCCCATCTTCCTTGTTTCTGGCATTTGTATCTCTCTGCAGAATGAGCCCTGGACCCGATGGAAGTTATCCACAGGGTAGCTGGGTGGCTGATGACCTGGTTGGCTTTGAAGGATAGGAGGGTCAGCAATGTAATGAGGCAGGGGTTGGCATGGCTGTATCTGAAAGAGTCATGATGATGAGTTTTTCCTTTCTCTTCTTTGGCTTCATTGTGATATTCTGTGTGGGTCCTATTAGCTTGAATCTGGGCGAGACTCACCCAAATAGTTCTTAGATACAAATCACATCCCCTTACCTTCTCGAGTAACTGCCAAGCTCATTATGGTTAAAAGATTTCTAAGACCAGGTACAGCACTCACCTGGGTTAGAGTCTACCATTTAAATGTACTTCATACATATGAGCATTATGTCCTTTATGTTTTTCACTGTTTCACAGTTATTCCAGATTGAACCACTTTTAAACATTTCTTTGTGTTTTCTTTATGGGAAAATATCATTCAATGGTTGTTTATATTCCTCTCTTTCTTTCCCAGTAACAAAATTTTAATTCTTCACTTTGACATTTTCATGTCTTCCTCTTCGTGTTTCATATTCCTGCTGTTGATTGCCACTCTCCTCACTAAGTTTTCTCCTCCTTCCCAACATCGAAACCTAAGCCTTCTTCTCTTTTCTGTGTCTTCAGTTTGAGACGTTGTGTATGAATTCTAATAAAACTTTTTAAGTGAGCAAAGATATTTAACTTTGAGCCAGTTAGAATCTCACAGACTTATGTGATCTTTCTAAGGACTTCAAAGTAATTCACCTTAAAAACTAAAATAGTCCATTGTAGTACTGTATTTATCATCTCTATCTAGGAACTAGGTAGGGGCACATTTTATCCCTTCTGTCTTTCTTTTTGTTGTTGTTAGTTTTTTTTTTTTTTAAATGTGTTTAATACCATGTTCAATGAACATAGCATCATTAAATGCTAAGACTATCTGTCTATTTATCCTTGTGGGGTCTTAGTTAAGGCATGTGGGATCTTTGATCTTCACTGCAGCATGCTGGATGCGGGATCATTATTTGTGGCATGCAAACTCTTAGACGAAGCATGTGGGATCTAGTTCCCTGACCAGGGATCAAACCTGGGCCCCCTGCATTTGGAGAACAGAGTCTTAGCCACTGGACCACCATGGAAGTCCCTTCCTTCTCTCTCAAGAATGGTCAAATCAAGGTGCAGAGGTGATAACTTTTCCGTTGTCATCATCCTGATTGTTGTTTCCAAAGTAAGGAATTGCTAGCCTATGGATTCTGCATTATTCCCTCCATTGTAAGCTAAAAATGATGCTAAGACAGGCTGACGGAGACTGCTTTCCATCATGTGTGGGTTAATGGTCTGGCAGAGGCAGGACTCTGGATTTAGAGGCCCACAGAAGATAGGGACCCCAGCATCTAGGCAACCCTCCTTTCATATTTTGTGCGTAGCTGGGTCTTTGGGGCCTGACCCAGCTCTCCCAGCAGAATCCTGTGGTCATACTTTTCTACAGAGGATGTGGACACAGTGGGGATTTAGCTGTCAATAATATTATAGACAGTAGAAAATTTCAAGTGTTGCTTCTTAAAGTAACAAGTGATGGCTGAGGGTGCAAGGGAGAATGACCTTCTTGGCAGCTTATCAAACGAAGTGTCAAGTGTGAAATGGTTTCTAAATTGTCAAAGTATGAAACACATGATGGCCATTGGTATTGCATTAGAAATTGCATGAGTTGCTTTTCTGCCAAGATTTTAAAGAAGGACATCAAAGATCTCAAGTATTGATGTAGTTCAGTTCAGTTCAGTTCAGTCGCTCAGTCGTGTCCGACTCTTTGCGACCCCTTGAATCGCAGCACGCCAGGCCTCCCTGTCCATCACCAACTCCCGGAGTTTACCCAAACTCATGTCCATTGAGTCGGTGATGCCACCCAATCATCTCATCCTCTGTCGTCCCCTTCTCCTCCTGCCCTTAATCTTTCCCAGCATCAGGGTCTTTTCCAATGAGTCAGCTCTTCGCATCAGATGGCCATCTGCAGTGATTTTGGAGCCCCCCAAAATAAAGTCTGACACTGTTTCCACTGTTTCTCCATCTATTTGCCATGAAGTGTTGGGACCAGATGCCATGATCTTCATTTTCTGAATGTTGAGCTTTAAGCCAAGTTTTTCACTCTCCTCTTTCACTTTCATCAAGAGGCTCTTTAGTTCTTCTTCACTTTCTGCCATAAGGGTGGTGTCATCTGCATATCTGAGATTATTGATATTTCTCCTGGCGATCTTGATTCCCGATTGTGCTTCATCCAGCCCAGTGTTTCTCATGATGTACTCTTCATATAAGTTAAATAAGCAGGGTGACAATATACAGCCTTGACGTACTCCTTTTCCTATTTGGAACCAGTCCGTTTTTCCATGTCCAGTTCTAACTGTTGCTTCCTGACCTGCATACAGATTTCTCAAGAGGCAGGTTAAGAAACTTCAAAATTCACTTTGCTTACCTTCTGATTAGGGCATTTTTGTTTTGCTTGAACGTAGAGCCCATGGCTGAGTTATTTTTTCTCCAGCTTCACTGAGGTATAATTGTATGCCAAAAACTGCATATAATTAATATATATAATCTGGTGAGTTTGGACACATGAATGGACCTAGAAGACATTAGGCTAAGTGAGATAAGTCAGTCACAGAAGGACAAATACGACATGAGATTCCTCTTAGATGAGACCTCTGAAATAGTCAAAAGTAAGGATGGTGGTTGCCAGGGGGTGGGAGGATGAGGGTATGGGGGAAGGGTTGGTATTCAATGGATAGAAAGTTACAGCTATACAGTATAAGATGAGAACGTTCCAGAGACCTGAATTACAAATAGTGTTTACAGTTAACAATAAGGTTCAGTTCAGTTGCTCAGTCATGTCTGACTCTTTGCGACCCCATGGACTGCAGCACGCCAGGCTTCCCTGTCCATCATCAACTCCCAGAGCCTGCTCAAACTCATGTCTATCGAGTCAGTGATGCCATCCAACCATCTCATCCTCTGTCGTCCCCTTCTCCTCTTGCCCCCAATCCCTCCCAGCATCAGGGTCTTTTCCAGTGAGTCAGATCTTCACATCAGGTGGCCAAAGCATTGGAGCTTCAGCTTCAGCATCAGTGCTTCCAGTGAATATTCAAGACTGATTTCCTTTAGGATTGACTGGTTTGATCTCCTTGCAGTCCAAGGGACTCTTGGGAGTCTTCTCCAACACCACAGTTCAAAAGCATCAATTCTTTGGCACTCAGCTTTCTTTATGGTCCAACTCTCACATCCATACATGACTACTGGGAAAGCCATAGCTTTGACTAGATGGACCTTTGTTGGCAAAGTAATGTCTCTGCTTTTTAATATGCTGCCTAGGTTGGTCATAGCTTTTCTTCCAAGGAACAAACATCTTTTAGTTTCATGGCTACAGTCAACATCTGTAGTGATTTTCAGGCACAAGAAAAGAAAGTCTCTCACTGTTTCAATTGTTTCCCATCTATTTGCCATGAAATGATGGGACCAGATGCCATAATCTTCATTTTTTTAATGTTGAGTTTTAAGCCAACTTTTTCACTCTCCTCTTTCACTTTTATCAAGAGGCTCCTCAGTTCTTCTTCACTTTCTGTCATAAGGGTAATGTCATCTGCATATCTGAGTTTATTGATACTTCTCCCAGCAATTTTGATTCCAGCTTGTGATTCATCCAGCCTGGCATTTTGCCTGATATACTCTGCATATAAGTTAAATAAGCAGGGTGACAATATACAGCCTTGACATACTCTTTTCCCAATTTGGAACCAGCCTGTTGTTCCATGTGTGGTTCTAATTGTTGCTTCTTGACCTTCATATATATAGGTTTCGCAGGAGGCAGGTCAAGTGGTCTGGTATTCCCATCTCTTGAAGAATTTTCCACAGTTTGTTGTGATCCACACAGTCAAAGGCTTTGGCATAGTCAATAAAGCAGAAGTAGATGTTTTTCTGGAACTCTCTTGCTTTTTCTATGATCAAACAGACGTTGGCAATTTGATCTCCAGTTCCTCTGCCTTTTCTACATTCTGCTTGAACACCTGGAAGTTCTCGGTTCATGTACTGTTGAAGCCTAGCTTGGAAAATTTTGAGCATTACTTTGCTAGCGTGTGAGATGAGTGCAGTTGTGTGGTAGTTTGAACATTCTTTGGAATTGCCTTTCTTTGGGACTGGAATGCAATAAGGTATCACAGGCTTAAAAATTGATCAGTGCACTTTTTTTTACATCATCTGGTTTCTCTCTGGATATGCCTAAGGTCAAGACATCACCTTTTTAATTTCCTCAGCATTCCACAGTTTTGAGGAAAAGGCAGAGATGTTCCTCAGTTGCAGGTTAGAGCAGATTCTCCAAGCCCATGTTACCCCCACTTTGTTGGCACTTCCCTTTCTTATTTTTTCAATTTATTTGTTTTTAATTGAAGGATAATTGCTCTACAGTATTGCATTGGGCACTTTGCTCTCTGAAAGAAGAATCTGGCACAACTTCATGTTTATTCTTGGTTATTCTTCCCAATTTACTGTCACTCAGAGCTGTCTGAGCCAGGGAGTTGGTATGGGGACAGGGGATTTTGAGGCCTGGCCTGATTCCAGGCAGATATCCAGTAGCATAGCACTTAACCCCAGGTCAGGCTTCTGGCAACTTCTGTCCTCTGGAATTTTGCTCTAAACCTAGAAAGAAGGAAATAGACATAAACTCCCTCAAACACAGAGCGATAGCACTGGAGTCACCAACTTTATTCCCCAGGCTTTTTCTAGTGCCTTGCTTACAACATAGCTCTAAAGAATGTTGTCATCTGGTTCTTAGCTGTACAGATTAAAAGCAACAGGAGGAGATATTGGAGTGGGGGATGGGGGGGAAGAAGCTCAGATATACTGATGGGAAGTCATACTGACAAAATAGCACAACTTAAAGCATGTTGATTCTGATTACCCTGAGTTAGCTGAGAAAAGATTCAAGTGAATTAAGAACTCTGGGAAGCATGTAATATATACATGTATATTTCATGTCATCAGAGATAATCTTTAAATATTTTGGTGTTAAAGGATATGATTTGTTTATCTGTACAAATCCAGTTGTTTCTAACTGCTATACCTTGCCTAAGCCAGAATTATGAACTATTTCTTGCAATGACAATTTAATGCTTTTTGATAGTAAGATTTGAAGCCCTGAGCAGAGCTGAAATTGTTTTGTTTTATGAGAGTGATTCAGGCATTGAGCAAGAATGTGATTTGAATCTTAAATTCATTCATTCTCAGATTTGGTCCTCAGTAGAGGCATCTCATTTCAGACTTCATCTGAGGCTCCTTCAGCTACCTCTAGGCTTTTGCTCACATTTTGGCAATTGGCCTAGGAGCTGCCTGTGATCCTGCATGGAGGCCCAACCAAACAGGAAGTGACCTCAGGCCTCAAAGGAGTCACTGCCAGCCTGTTGCCTGGGTTCACTGTGCCAGTGAACCAGCCCGGCCTCGTTGTCACCACCTCTGAGTCAGAAGTCTGGGCAGGGTGCAGAGGCTAATGTGCAGACTCCACTCTGGCAGCCTATCCCGTTCTCATGGCCTAGAGCTCTCTGCCCAGCTGCTGTGAACTGGCAGGCCTTGGGTGGGAGGGACACTGGTTGGGCCAGGGCTTTCTGCTGCTGTCAGAGGCATCTGTGATCAGTTCAGTTCAGTCACTCAGTCGTGTCCAACTCTTTGCGACCCCATGGACTGCAGCACTCCAGGCTTCCCTGTCCATCATCAACTCCCGGAGCTTACTCAAACTCATGTCCATTGGGTTGGTGATGCCATCCAACCATCTCATCCTCTGTCGTCCCCTTCTCCTCCCGCCTTCAGTCTTTCCCAGCATCAGGGTCTTTTCAAATGAGTCAGCTCTTCTCATCAGGTGGCCAAACTATTGGAGCTTTAGCTTCAGCATCAGTCCTTCCAATGAATATTCAGGACTGATCTCCTTTAGGATGGACTGGCTGGATCTCTTGCAGTCCAAGGGACTCTCAAGAGTCTTCTCCAGCACCACAGTTCAAACGCATCAATTCTTCAGCTCTCAGCTTTCTTCACAGTCCAACTCTCAACATCCATACATGACCACTGGAAAAACCATAGCCTTGACTAGATGGACCTTTGTTGGCAAAGTAATGTCTCTGCTTTTTAATATGCTATCTAGGTTGTTCATAACTTTTCTTCCAAGGAGCAAGCCTCTTTTAATTTCATGGCTGCAGTCACCATCTGCAGTGATTTTGGAGCCCCCCAAAATAAAAAGTCTGTCACTGTTTTCATTATTTCATCCATTTGCCATGAAGTGATGGGACCAGATGCCATGGTCTTCGTTTTCTGAATGTTGAGTTTTAAGCCATGTGCAATCACCCCCCTCCTTTTGCTGGTTGATTAATAGTCTGGGCACTCACCTCTGCTGGCAGGAAAGTCTTTTGTTCACACCTCTCACTGCCTGACTCCCCACCCTATGACACAGAGCGTGATTGCCCCAGCTTAAAGCACAGGAAGAGTGAGGCTGAAGAGTCCATGCAGCAGGCAGAAATGTGGCTCCCTTAGCCCTTGCCAGCATGATGCGTTGGCCGCCCTTTGCCTCCTCCCTGTTCTGCCCCTTAATGCACTTCACCAAGGGGTGCTTGCTAATTGGTCAATTTACCCCATCCTCCTTGTTTGGGGATGATTCTCACGGCAGTAGGACTACTGAATGGGGCAGTCAAATGTGGTAAAGCCCTGGACTGGAAAGCAGGAAAGCTAGGTTCTGGTCCTGGATCAGCTGTGAGGTCTTAGAGCTCTTACTCCCCTGAGGGGGAGGGGCAGTGGTTGCATGCAATGATCTCAAAGGTCCAAGTGCTCACTCTTCTATTCTCTGTCCTGTTCATACAGACAGAAATGGGCCAATTTTGAGCATACCTTCTCTTTCCCTCCATCTCCGTATCTCCCTTCACCTGAGCTTCTCTTGTGGGAAGAAATTCTGAATCTATTTCTTTCAAAAGCTGGCCAGGGAGTATGGCAAGATTGTATTATTGATGCCTGAGTTCTGGGAGTTTTTATTTTGGAACTGATGTGGAATCCAGGATTAATCCAGATATGGTAGTGCCATCTGAAAGTTTATCTCTGAACAGCAGGCAGACCAGCGCAGCTACCTGTCTATGTCACAGTGAGGTTTGGAACTCAACATCTCAGCCTCAGTTTACTCTTGCACGTGACTTGAGCAGGTGCAGGAGGACTAGGCTGTGCCCTTCCCTCTCATCCTCAGCACTTCCCAGAAAGGAGAGGGAAGGCTGGAGAGGGTGTGGCAACAAGCTTGGTCATGGATACCTGACAAATGGCCGACTTTATTAAATGCCTACTGTCTGGTAACTGAGCCAGGGATTGTGGAGTGGGGAGACTAAGAAGGCAGCTTTTGACAAACAAACCCTGCCTGTTCTTGGCTTTTGGGCCTGCATCAAGTTGTTTTCTCCATTTGGCATGCCCTTCCTCTCTTCTTAGCTTATTGAAAATCCCCACCATCCAGCAAGTTCCACCTCTTGCCTGAAGTTCAGCAACCTTTTACTGAGGACCTCGCCATTCCCCAGCCCTGTTTGGGGGATACAAAGATGAATACATATGTAGTCCCTTTCCTCAGGCAGACTGTGCTGTGTATATTTTCCTGCTTGGGTCACGGTGGCTTCATATTTCTTCCTTTCTTCTCTCCAGCTAAAACTGAAGCCCCTTGAGGGCAGAGGCTATACTTTGGGGGCTCCACAATGGCAAATAGATGGGGGAAATATAGAAACAGTGTTAGATTTCATTTTCTTGGACTCCAAAATCAATGTGGATGGTGACTGCAGCCACAAAATTAAAAGAGGCTTGCTCCTTGGAAGAATAGCTATGACAAACCTAGACAGTGTATTAAAAAGCAGAGACATTACTTTGCCAACAAAGGTTCATTTAGTCAAAGCTATGGCTTTTCCAATAATCAGGTATGGATGTGAGAGTTGGACTATAAAGAAAGCTGAGCACTGAAGAATTGATGCTTTTGAACTGTGGTGTTGGAGAAGACTCTTGAGAGTCCCTTGGACAGCAAGGAGATCCAACCAGTTAATCCTAAAGGAAATCAACCCTGAACATTCATTGGAAGCACTGATGCTGAAGCTGAAGCTCTAGTACTTTGGCCACCTGATGCAAATAGCCAACTCATTTGAAAAGACCCTGATGCTGGGAAAGATTGAGGGCAAGAGGATAAGGGGGCAACAGAGGATGAGATGGTTGAATGGTATCACTGACTCAACGGACATGAGTTTGTGCAAGCTCCGGAAGTTGGTGATGGACAGAGAAGCCTGGCATGCTGCAGTCCATGGGGTCGCAAAGTATCTGACATGACTTAGCGACTGAACAACAACCACTTCAAGTTGGGTGATTCACTAGAAGGACGACTCACAAGATGCAACAGCCGGTTTTAGTCACAGCTGAGGTCTTACAGCAAAGGATACAGAGGAAGGCAGCAGGAAAAAAACACACATCGCTCGAGGATAACCTTCTGAATTTTTCCCTACCCAGGGCCACACAAGAACAACTCACAGCGAACTACAGGGACACTCATGACAGGTCTGTGCCCAGGGAAGTCCACCAAGTCTTCAGGTCTGAGGCATTTATGAAACAAAACTCAAGTCTCAAATGAAAGATACTTAAAGCCAGGTACATCATAACTCTTCTTGAACGCTCCTGAGAGGACCTCCTGAGCTGGTACAACACACCATTTCTCTGGACAGCATGGTCAATCAGAGACATAAAGAACCTGCTGAGGGCCATTGTCCCAGGGGTATAGGTCAGGGGTCAGTTATGATGCCAGGGTCCCTTGGAGACATACAAGGACTGATCCACGAGACCTTCTGTATTAACTCTTTCTTCCAACTGTGTCTGATACAGTTCATGTCCCCTCTCAGAGTGCCCAGCGTGGGGCTACACAAGACCTGGCCTCTTCTTTGAGCTCCACTCAGATACACATCACTATCTACTTGTCTCCTCCAGTCCCCTAGACACTGGCTTTTGAACATGTCAAAATCTGAACCCGAACACCCCCCACCCTGCCACCACTCTTTCCCATCTCAATAACTGTCAGCGTCATTTACTCTATTGCTCAAGCCCCATACCTGGGCATCATCCTTGATTCTTCTCTTCCTTTTACCCCCTCATCCACAGTCAATCCATAATTCCTATTTTTTAAATATTTATTTATTTCTTTTGGTGCGCCAGGTCTTAGCTGCAGCACTGAGGATTTTTAGTTGCGGCATAACTCTAAGTTGCAGCATGTGGGATTTAGTTCCCTGACCAGGGATCAAACCCGGGCCCCCTGCATTGGGAGTGTGAAGTCTTAGCCACTGGACCACCAGGGAAGTCCCTGTAATTACTATTGATTCTCACTCTGAGGTGTATCTCAAATGTGACCACCTCTCATTCTTTCAACTAGCCTAGTTCAAACCACCATCGTCTTTCATCTGAAATACTCATCTGCTTGGACTTCCCTGATGGCTCAGTGGTAAAGAATCTGCCTGCCAGTGCGGGAGATACAGGAGACACAGATTCAATCCCTGATCTGGGAAGATCCGCTGGAGTAGGTAATGGCCTACCCACTCCAGTATTCTTGCCTGGAAAATCCCATGGAGAGAGGAGCCTGGCAGGCTACTGTCCAGGGGGTTGCAAAGAGCTGGACACGATAACTAAATGACAACATCAAAACTCCATTTAAAAAAAAAAAAAACATTTGTTTCTTTCAGTTATGTGCTGATATAATCCAGTGTAACTTTTATTATAAGTATGTCAGTTACTAAGAAAAAGAGACTTAATATATTTTTTTAAAGTAAAACTAAAGTTTAGTGCTTAAGGTTGCAACTTGGGTACAAATTAAAAAAGAAAACTAAAAGAATGCAAAGAAGGATTGGGATGGGATATATATCAGGTTTCTGAGGTAGCTGGCAAGGTTCTATTTCTTGACCTAGATGAGAATAAGAAGGTATTGACTTTATAAGGCTCTATTAAGATGTGCAGTGTTTTATATGTTATACTTGATAATTTAAAGTAATTACAAATATGTATATCAACTATTCAAATGTAAATTATTTTAATGCAGATACCCCTTGTGTGTTTTCATTTCAGGATCCCTGAAGACTTCCTTATGGATTTTGTCTCTGGGAACATGTGAGTTCTAGTATGAGTTTAACAGAGAGTTTAAAGTATGTATCATCGCTTATAGTCAGAGTCTTACAAATTAAAACAAAACATCATTTCCCTTATCAAATTGGCAGAGACTTTTCAAAAATGTTATTACTCAGTGTTGGCCAAAGTATGAAGATACAGGTACTTATATGCCATGCTGGTAGAGATGTAAATGAATACAACCTTTCTAGAAACCCAGTTTGTAGTTTGGAACAAGGGCCTGAAAATGTTCATATTCTTTTTCCCAGTAAGCTCAATTCTAGGAGATTTATGTGAAGGAAATGATCAGAGATTACATGCAAGAATGTACCTTGCAACAATTTTGTAATACTGAAATCTTGGAAATAACAAAGATGCTTAACACTCAGGAAATAGTATCATCACACGATGGAATATTATGCAGCCATCAGTGTGGATGGTTTTGAATATTGACACATAGAATAATAATGCTGATGGTGGTGGTGGCCAGGGTTTATTAATCACTTACTATTTGCCAGGGATGACTATACCTCTTTAAATGAATTCTTGTGTCGTCACAGCAGTGCTTTGAGGTGAGTACTATGATTATTCACATTTTGCAGATAAGAAAACTGAGGTTCAGAAAGTTATGTAACTTGCCCAAAGTCACACTGTAAGTAGCAGTAGAGCCAGAGCTTGCATCCAGGCCTGAATACTCTAGATTTACATATAGGCTGTTAATAGTAATAATCTTTAAGTGATAGGATTATAGTGATTATTTTTTCTACTTTAAATTTTCTTTTATACTCTTAATTTTATACAGCCATCACTTATCAATTTTATAATCAGAAAAAAATAGCAGCTTCTCCCAGGTATTCCTGCCACCCAAGGATATACTGACTTCTGGCAGAAGTGTCTAGGGGCAAAGGTAGGGCCAAGGGCCTTGGGACGGGAAATACTGAAGAGTTCCCTGTGGCTCGGCCTCCCCAGCTCCATGGCTAGTCCACACTTTTCCTGGGAACACTGCCCCTTCACTGGACTGGACAGGCACCCACCTTGGTCTGGGTTCTTTGCTTCTGTACAAGTAGAGTCTTGCTGAGGAAAGGAATAGCATATGGGCAGAGACAAAGGGCAGGAACGGCCTGCTTTTTTAATTTCCTACTAAAATTGCCTCCCTGAATTCCTGTGTCTCACACTGCTTGCCTCGTAGGTGTGCCCTATGTAACAGGAGTTCTAACTTGGCACCTTTGGTATGCTTCTCTACCACCTCTACCCTTAGACCAGGGCTCAGGCAGCCTCCTTCTGGCTCTGACTAACCAACAACCTTGTTTAGGGGGCTTCATGTGGCCGCCAGTGGGTCATCACCACTTTGTCCTATTTCTATGCGTGTGTCCGCTACTCCACCTTCCTCCTTACCACAATTGGTATTTTCCCTAAACTGGGATCTTTTAAGAGAAGATGAGGCCAGAAAATGCAACAGACTCAGTGTGACACCCACCACCCCCCACCTTTCTCTAGACCTGGGAAGACTTACTCAGTGCTCCTGCCTTACGAAAAACAAATCGGTCCATGAAAGAAAGACATTCTGGGAGTCTGCCCCAGGTTAGCCGAGAGACCTGGGCATGAAACTGAGCTCTCTGGCTTCCTGGGCCCCCTGTGCTGTCTATATTTAGCCGAGCTGCCCCGAGCCTTGTCCACCTTGACTGAAAGCCAAAGCAGGCAGTTTGCTTATAAACATTCTGTGCCTGCCAGCTCATGCCAGCCAACCATTTAGATATCGGTTTTAAAATGTGAGGCTCCCCTTGCACCCAACTCCGAGGGTCTGCAGAGAATACACACCAAGGGCTCCACAGCCCAAGTTTTCCCCAAGGCCAGGAGTGACCTCAGCCAAGGGCCTGAAAACGAAAGGCGTGTCTCTCACCGCTTCATCTTGGCAGGGCTCAGCCAGCAGCTCCCTCTCAGTCCCACTGTTCCTGGTCACAGTTCTGTGAGTGTGTTGACCTACTTTCTCCCCTTCAGAGGGAAGACAGAAACCAATAAATGTCTCGCGAGAACTCTTGCTCTCAGGAATGGTGACTGTCTTCTGGGCCCTCATCCTTTCCCTGCTCTGTTATCACTCTGCTGTGCCTACTTCAAGCATGACTGGAGAAAAACCCTGAGTGTTGCTTGCTGTCCCCATTTTACGGCTGTATTTTCAGAGGCAGCATGGCCCATATATCACAGGGATGGGGACAGAGCCTGCCCACCTTTCCTTCCTTTCTTTTTTCTTCTTTAAAAAAAAAAAATTTATTTATTGAGCTGTGTTGGGTCTTAGCTGTGATGCATGAGATCTCCACTGTGTCATTTGAGATCTTCCCTTGCCATGCATGGACTCTCCAGTTGTGTTGCGTGGGCTCAGTTGCCTCATAGCATGTTGGGTATTAGTTTCTCAACCAGGAATCGAACCTGTGTCCCTTGCATTGCAAGGCAGATTCTTAACCAATGAACCACCAGGGAAGTTCCACCACCCTTTCTTTCCCTAGTATAGCCCCCGCTGTTAAGTGCCATGTGCTGTATGTAGTGAGCTTGCTTCTGCATGAGAACCTTTTGGAGATCTGCAGGGTGTCTCTGATTTTGTGACTGGTAGCATGATGAACTAAGAGATATCCAGCTTGACCATTTCCTACATCTTTGGCTTGGGCCTCTGAAAAGTGGCTCAGGTGGCTCAACTCTGTAGTTGCCTTGACAAGCAGAATCATTCTTTGGACAGTGTACACAGGTGACTGTGCAATACCCTCCATTGAGATTTTTAGTGGCAAATTGATCATTTTAAGCTGTCTTTACACTTCCCAGTCTGCATGCCATTGCCCATTTCCTCTAGCCATCAGTTAAAATCAGCTTGGAAAATATATGCCCATTTTAATATCAGTCTGAGAAAAATCAATTAGGTGGATAAGTCTGCTGGGGTTCAGAGGTAGGGTGGGGCTACGTCATATAATGAATTCCAGAGTGCCTTTGGGATTATCAAGGGGCTTTAATAAGCTGCCATGTCTATTCTCCATGACTGTAGATAATCAAATGGATCTTATTTAGCTCCTCTATTCCTGGCTGGTTTGTCTCCTTTCTTCCCAACTTGTCCCTGTGTGCATAGCAGATTATATACAACCAGCCTGTCTTCTAGCATCCTATCAGATGTCATTGACATTGGGTAACATGTGGTTTGAAAAAGATTACAGGTCTTTTTCACCAGCTCCAAAATCATATTAGAGTCATGGTAGCCACAGGTTCCTGCACCTCGGCAGCCAGCTGGGCCAGGGGTGGGGTGAGCCCTCCCCTCGGAGAGCTGAGCCAGCAGCAGGTGAGGAAACAGGGCATAGTTGCAGACAACAGTTGGGGATCTCTGCTTTTGGGGGACCTTTCCTAGTTGTGGCTGTGAAGTGTCTGTCCCCCCACCCAACCATCTGGGTTGATTGGAGGCAAAATGAGAATGAATAACAACAGGATCTCTGTCTCTCCATGACTGGAGAGGGGAGGGGGCAACTGGGATGAACTGTGGGCATTGGATAGAAAGGGTGATGTTACTGAAGAGGTGAATGATGGAAGGGATGATAATGAAAGTTATTACCTTAAAGGATACCTCAGAGTTTCCTCAAGACTCTGAAGTGAGAAGAGCCAGATTGGCAGGGTAGAGAGAAGGACACAACACTTGGAAGAAGCTTGCAGAGCCTATCTTGTCATAGGCAGCACACTTTGGTGCCTTACTGACCTAGGAGATCTTCTGTGATGAGGGCAGTGTTTCTTTGTGCTCTCTAATATGGTGGTCAATAGCCACATGTGGCTTTTGAGCACATAAAAAGTGGCTGGTGTGACTGAGGAACTGAATTTTTAGTTGTGGTTAATTTTAATTAAATTGACCTACATGAAAAGATGCTCATCATCACTAATTATTAGGGAAATGCAAATCGAAACTACAGTGAGGTGTCACCTCACACCAGTCAGAATGGCCATCATTAAAAAGTCTAATAAATGTTGGAGAGGGTATAAAGAAAAGCTAACCCTCCTACACTGTTGATGAAAGTATAGGTTAGTATGGCCACTATGGAAAACAGTATGGCAGTTCCTCAGAAGACTAAAAATAGAATTACCATCTGATCCAGCAATCTCACTCCTGGGAATATATCCAGACAAAACTCTAATCTGAAAAGATAACATGCACTCTTATATTTGTAGTAGCACTATTCACAAAAGCCAAGACATGGGAATAAACCTAAATGTCCATTGACAGAGGAATGGATAAAGATTTGGTGTATATTTACAGTGGAATATTACTCAACCATAAAAAGAAGGAAATAATGTCATATGCAGCTGTTGAACGCATCAGAAGATTATTACACTAAGTGAAGTAAATTGTGAAGACAAATACCATGATACCACTTATCAGTTCAGTTCAGTTCAGTCGCTCAGTCGTGTCCAACTCTTTGCGACCCCATGAATCGCAGCACGCCAGGCCTCCTTGTCCATCACCAACTCCCAGAATTCACTCAAACTCACATCCATTGAGTCAGTGATGCCATCCAGCCATCTCATCCTCTGTCGTCCCCTTCTCCTCTTGCCCCCAATCCCTCCCAGCCTCAGAGTCTTTTCCAATGAGGTGGCCAAAGTACTGGAGTTTCAGCTTATGCATCATTCCTTCCAAAGAAATCCCAGGGCTGATCTCCTTCAGAATGGACTGGTTGGATCTCCTTGCAGTCCAATGGACTTGCAAGAGTCTTCTCCAACACCACAGTTCAAAAGCATCAATTCTTTGGCGCTCAGCCTTCTTCACAGTCCAACTCTCACATCCATACGTGACCACAGGAAAAACCATAGCCTTGACTAGACGGACCTTAGTCGGCAAAGTAATGTCTCTGCTTTTGCATATGCTGTCTAGGTTGGTCATAACTTTTCTTCCAAGGAGTAAGCGTCTTTTAATTTCCTGGCCGCAGTCACCATCTGCAGTGATTTTGGAGCCCCAAAATATATGTGAAATCTAAAATATGACACAAATGAACTTATTTACAAAATAGACCCACGGACATAGAAAGCAAATTTCTGCTCACCAAAGGGGCAAGGGAGTCGGGGGGAGAAGGATTGGGAGTTTGGGATTAGCAAATACAAACTATTACGTACAGGATGGATAAACAGAAAGGTCCCACTGTAGAGCACAGGGAACTATATTCAATGTCCTGTGATAAACCATGCTAGAAAAGAATATGAAAAAGAATGTGTGTATACGTATGCGTGTGTGTGTATGTATATATATAATGTATGTATAAATGACTCCCTTTGCTGTACAGCAGAAGTTAACACAATATTGTAAATAAATTGTACCTCAATAAAATTTAAAAAATAAATACATAAATTGACCTAGCTGCATGTGGTTAGTGTTTGTCCAGTGGGGCATCACAGCCCTAGAGTCACAGTTGACTCAGGCAAATGGGGCAGTCCACTGCAGAGCTGTAAAGTACTGACTACAGCCGACAGCCCTGGCATAAATCCTGGTTTGCCATTTACTGCCTTTGTAACCTTGCAGAAGTTACCCAACCTCTTTGAGCCTATTTTCTCATCTGTAAGATGGAGAGTCTAGCAGTGCAGAAACCACAGAAGGCTGTTGGAAAGACTGAATGAGGTAATTCATGTAAAACTCTCAGCAAAGTGCCTGATATCTGTGACGTGCTCACTAAATGGTTACTGTCAGGATGTTTTGATGTTAAGATGTAATGATGTTTAGACCTATCTTATTTTTCTGTGCTTTGGCCCTAGTCATTGAACATCAGTAAATCAGCCTGACTTGCTAAGTGCCTGGAGGTGTGAGGATGATGACATTTGCCCTTATTGGCTCCCTTGAGCTCCACAGCACAGGATCTGTTATTTGATTTTGTAGCTTTATTGAGTCTGAGCTCTGAATGAAATGAGATTTTTTAATGAAAGAAAAGATGAAACTGTCAAGGTCAAAATAATAACATGAAAAAAAAATCACATGTCCCACGTTCCCAATTTTCCATTCATTGAACAGGCATTTATTTTCTGAGAGACTAGTGATTACAAGCACAGACATTGGAGCTAGACTGACTGGGCTTGTATCCATGTCTTACTAACTGTGTGACTTGGACAAAGTTACTTAACCTCTCCGTGTCTATTTCCTACTTCTCAGTTGAGCATAGTAATAGTACCTGCCTCACAGGGTTGTTGTACATATTAAATGAATCATACAATGGAATATTGCTCTACCATAAAAAGTGAAATAATGCCATTTGCAGCAACATGGATGGACCTAGAGATTGTCATACTGGATGAAGTCAGAGAGAGACAAATATCATATGACAATACGTATACATGGAATCTAAAAAAGTGGTATAAATGAACTTATTTGCAAAACAAATAGAGTCACAGATGTAGAAAATTATGGTTACCAGCGGGGAACTGGGGTGGCGTATGTGTGTGTTCATTCACTCAGTCATGTCTGACTCTTTTGTGACCCCGTGAGGCTCCTTTTGAAATCTCCATGGGATTCTCCAGGCAAGAATACTGGAGTGGGTTGCCATTTCCTTCTCCAGGGGATCTTCCTGACCTAGGGATCGAACTCAAGACTCCTGCATTGGCAGACTGATTCTTTATCACTGAGCCACCTGGGAAGCCCCATACACTACTGTATATAAAATAGATAACTAATAAGAATCTACACAATACTCCGTAGTGGCCTAATGGGAAAAGAATCTAAAAAAGAGTGGATGTATATCTATGTATAACTGATTGACTTGCTATACACCTGAAACTAACACATTATTGTAAATCAACTATACTCCAATAAAATTTTTTTAAAGATTAAATGAATCAGTGCGTGTAAAGCACTTATCAAATTACTTAGCACTAATAATAAACTGTGAAGAAAGCTGAGTGCTGAAGAATTGATACTTTTGAACTGTGGTGCTGGAGAAGACTCTTGAGAGTCCCTTGGACTGCAAGGAGATCCAACCAGTCCATCCTAAAGGAGACCAGTCCTGGCTGTTCATTGGAAGGACTGATGCTGAGGCTGAAACTCCAATACTTTGGCCACCTCATGCGAAGAGTTGACTCATTGGAAAAGATCCTGATGCTGGGAGGGATTGGGGGCAGGAGGAGAAGGGGACAACAGAGGATAAGATGGTTGGATGGCATCACCGACTCAATGGACATGAGTTTGGGTGAACTCTGGGAGTTGGTGATGGACAGGGAGGCCTGGCGTGCTGTGATTCAAGGGGTCACAAAGAGTCGGACGTGACTGACTGAACTGAACTGAATAATAAGCACTTGATAAATATTGGCTGATGTAATTAACTATATGCTCGGCACCATATTAAGTGCTGGTAAAACAAGTAACCATCACTGCTTAAGGTTATCGGCTAGTAGAGGGAGAAAGCTACATGGACATAGAAATATAATAAAATACAGACAATAAAGATGGAAGCATGCTTAGGATACTGAGGGGACATCAAGAAAGAAGAGATTCAAGTTGGCTTAGAGGGCAATCTGAAAACTTTTCATAGAGCTGGAGAACAGTTAGTGGTGGGGTGCATTGCAGGTAGGTACATGTTTGTAGAAATAAATACGAATGAAAAAAAGAAATAAATAAGAATGATGTGTCCAGAGAACTAAAGGCAGTTGATCAATTGGTATGCCTAGGATGTAAGGGAGAGGGAGTAAATGGAAGATAAGGTTGAAAAGGTCAGCAGGAAACAAATCCTAAAAGACCTTATACATTAGGTTTAAGAATTTGTACTTTATCTTGAACAATGGAAAATCATCAAAAGGTTTTAAGTAGGGAAATACCATGATTGGGCATTTTAGAAGGACCCTACTGGCATCAGTTGGGGGGAAATACTAGAGGCAGAGATGCCAAGCTAAGAAACTACTGTAGTCATCCAGGCATAAGATGATGAGGTTGATGACCTAAAGTAACTGTCATGGGGATGGAAAGGTGGGGAATAGTACTAGAGATTGAACTGACTGATGAATACAGAAGGAGGACCAGTTTTGAAGAGGAAGTCGATGGAATCATTTGGGGCCATATCAGGTTTATGTAAGGCATTTGGAACTCATGGAAGAAGGAGGTTAGCACTGGACATACAAATATGGGAGACATTAGAACTCTGCATCAGGCCCCTTTTTTTCTCATTCTCCACTTTCTTCCTAGGTTATTTATTCCCAGGGCTTTAAATACTATATCTATATTGATAAGTTCAGTTTCTAAACTTCCATCTCTAGCCCTGACCACTTCACTGAGGTCTATCTAGACTTCTATAACCAGCCATCTACTTAGGATCTCCAGTGGGATGACTCACACACATCTCAAATTTAATATATCCAGAACTCGCTTGTTCCTCCCCTTGTCTTCCAGTCTCAGTGGCACCCACCGTCTGTCTATTTACTTCAGTGAAAAACCTAAGGGTCAGACACTCTGGTTGTTCCTTCAAGTTGCCTTTGAAAGAATTCGTTCCTCTTAGTCCAACAAATGGACTTAGGAACAAACTGGACTTATGAATGTATTCTTGGAATGGAATTCATTCATAGGTAGGGGTCTTACTGTATGTTTATTGGAGAGGGGACCGGTGGAATTTGCTGGGTGAAGGATGGGAGGTGAGGGAAAGGAAGGATCAAAGTTACTCGTACAGTACCTGGTAGGTGCTCAATGAATATTTGCTGAATGAATGGGTCGGGATATGGATGGAAGTTGAAGCTGTGGGAAATGTGTGATCTTAGGATCACTTCAAGGAGAGCCTGAAGAGTAAAATGAGATTCTAAAGAGATGTGCAGAGGAAGGGATGCTTACAAAAGCAACTTGAAGGAACAACTAGGGTGGTAGGAGGAGAAGCCAGAAAGTGTGAGAGTACAGAAGGCAGTCCTGCTTCCCTCTCCAGAAGTAACCAATGCTAACAGATGGGTGGGGAGCCTTCCAAATCATCTTCTATATATTTACATACATTCAGAAATGTTTATATTGCATGCATATGTAGTTTGGGGTTTTATGTAAATGAACTCATAGTACATGCATTATTCTAGCACTTGCTTTTTAAAAAAAATAACAGCTTTATTGAATTGAGCTGTACTTCACACACCATACAATTCAGACATTAAAACTGTACAATTCAGTGGTCTTTAGTATATTCATGGATATATACAACCACCTTCATAGTCAGTTTTTGGAACATGTTCATCACCTCAAAACGAAACCCTGAGCCCTTTATCTGTTACTCACTTATCCCCAATGCCCACCCACAGCCCGAAGACACCACTAATCTCCTTTCCGTCTCTATAGATTAGCCTATTTTGGACTTGCCTATAAATGGAAGCATGTAATCCATGGTCTTTTGTGACGGGCCTATTTCTCTTAGCACATGTTTTCGAGCCTTATCTATGTTATAGCATGAATCAGAGCTTCATTCTTTTTACTGCTGAATAACGTTCCATTGTACATGTACACCACATTTTTTTTAATCAGTTCATCAGTTAGTGGACACTGGGTTGTTTCCACATTTTCAGTTCAGTTCAGTTCAGTCGCTCAATCGTGTCCGATTCTTTGCGACCCCATTAATTGCAGCACGCCAGGCCTCCCTGTCCATCACCAACTCCCGGAGTTCACCCAAACTCATGTCCATCAAGTCAGTGATGCCATCCAGCCATCTCATCCTCTGTCATCCCCTTCTCCTCCTGCCCCCAATCCCTCCCAGCATCAGAGTCTTTTCCAATGAGTCAACTCTTCGTGGCCAAAGTATTGGAGTTTCAGCTTTAGCATCAGTCCTTCCAAAGAACACCCAGGACTAATCTCCTTTAGGATGGACTGGTTGGATCTCCTTGCAGTTCAAGGGACTCTCAAGAGTCTTTTCCAACACCACAGTTCAAAACCCTCAATTCTTTGGCGCTCAGCTTTCTTCACAGTCCAACTCTCACATCCATACATGATCACTGGAAAAACCATAGCCTTGACTAGATGGAAATTTGTTGGCAAAGTAATATCTCTGCTTTTTAATATGCTATCTAGGTTGGTCATAACTTTCCTTCTGAGGAGTAAGCGTCTTTTAACTTATTGGCTGAAATCACCATATGCAGTGATTTTGGAGCCCGTCAAAATAAATTCTGACATTGTTTCCACCATTTCCCCATCTATTTCCCATGAAGTGATGGGACCAGATGCCATGATCTTTGTTTTCTGAATGTTGAGCTTTAAGCCAACTTTTTCACTCTCCTCTTTCACTTTCATCAAGAGGCTTTTTAGCTCCTCTTCACTTTCTGCCATAAGGGTGGTGTCATCTGCATATCTGAGGTTATTGATATTTCTCCCAACAGTCTTGATTCCAGCTTGTGCTTCTTCCAGCCCAGTGTTTCTCATGATGTACTCTGCATAGAAGTTAAATAAGCAGGGTGACAATATACAGCCTTGACGTACTCCTTTTCCTATTTGGAACCAGTCTGTTGTTCCATGTCCAGTTCTAACTGTTGCTTCCTGACCTGCATACAGATTTCTCAAGAGGCAGATCAGGTGGTCTGGTATTCCCATCTCTTTCAGAATTTTCCACAGTTTGTTGTGATCCACACAGTCAAAGGCTTTGGCATAGTCAATAAAGCAGAAATAGATGTTTTTCTGGAACTCTCTTGCTTTTTGATGATCCAGCGGATGTTGGTAATTTGACCTCTGGTTCCTCTGCCTTTTCTAAAACCAGCTTGAGCATCTGGAAGTTCACGGTTCACGTATTGCTAGCTGTCATGAATAATACTGTTATGAACAATCAAGTACAAGTTTTTGTGTGGATGTTTATTTTCATATCTCTTGAATATATACCAAGCAGTGGAATCGCTGGTGTTTTGCTGAAAGTTTTAACTTTTGTCTCAGGTTCAAAGGAGTTGTTAACAAAATAAGCCACTCGTCATATACAAATAAGTAATACAGATATTTATTAGAGAATTATCTAGCTTACTTTCAACATACTAGCATTAAAAGAAAAGAGAACTAGAAAGAGCGGAGAATACATCACAACACTGGATTTTGATCAACATCCAGACTTAAAGTCCTGTGTCACAGCACATCTGGAGTCCCAGTTGGGAAAAGAGTCCCAGGCAGTGTGTCCACTCCGTGGGTGAGACGTCAAAGATTGTAGTTCAGGGTTCCCACTTATAGTCCTAGGATGGATGCAAACTGATATCATTATCAATCTGTGACCAAATTGCAAGCCTAGTTTCCTGTTAATGCTGTTTGTTTTGTCTTGTAAAACTTGGAATGTTCCTAAGCCTGTAGCAACATTTCTATAAAGAAAGCTGAGTGCTGAAGAATTGATGCTTTTGAACTGTGGTGTTGGAGAAGACTCTTGAGAGTCCCTTGGACTGCAAGGAGATCCAAGCAGTCAATCCTAAAGGAAATCAGTCCTGAATATTCATTGGAAGGACTGATGCTGAAGCTGAAACTTCAATACTTTGGCCACCTGATGTGAAGAACTGACTCACTGGAAGAGACCCTGATGCTGGGAAAGATTGAAGGCAGGAGGAGAAGTGGGCAACAGAGGATGAGATGGTTGGATGGCGTCACCGATTCCATGGGCATGAGTTTGAGTAAGCTGTGGGAGTTGGTGATGGACAGGGAAGCCTGGCATTCTGCAGTCCATGGGGTCACAAAGAGTTGGACACGGCTGAGCAACTGAACTGAACTGAACTGCTAAGCCTGGGGCTTGGTAGGCCAGGCCCCCACTCCAGGTTCTCAACAATCTTAAGATGCCTCCCCCATCTTATCTGTGGTGCTGCAAGTCTTGCACTCATAGCAGGCAGTCACTCCCAGTCAGGGCAGTGTCCAGGCAGGTTAAAAGCAAGGTCAGAGGCCTGCTCTGCTTTGTCTCTGAAGCCTATATAAGAATGTTCATTTAATTTCCCTAACACTGGATCATACAGTATCTCTATGTTTGAAATTTTGAGAAACTGCCACACATTTTCAAAGTGGCTGCACCATTTTACATTCCCACCAGCAACCCAAGAGGACTGCAGGTTCTCCATATCTTCACCGACATTTGTTATCTGTCTTTTCGATGATTGCCATACTCAGGGTGTGATATCACTTGCTTTTTAATTTAAGGTGCCTTGAATATTTGTCCATATCAGCACTTATAGATTTCTTGCATATATAACCACCATGTAATATTCCACAGAGACCATCCTTTTCAAGATGATCCTGTCCTGTACCACTGTGCTCTTTCCTCCCCCAGGGCTCAGCAGCATGGACACAGAAAGAGCAGTGGTGGCTGATTGCATTGATGCAGATTTGGAAGTTATTAAAGCAGAAGGATAAGGTGAGAATGGTATTGTGGTAATGGTGAGAGAATGCTTGAAGTGAGTTACCAACCCTGGTGCATATCATGATGGTGACAGCCACAGTGACAAAGAGCTGGAATGGGTGACATAGCACAGTGGTCGGTACCTTAAAAGTAGGGGTTCTGCCCATGTTCATTGCAACACTGTTGACAATAGCCAAACATGGAAGCAACCTAAATGTCCATCAATGGGGGAATGGATTAAGAAGATGTGGGGGGGGGTGTGGCGGGCGGTGGTGGAATAGTATTCAGCCATAAAAAAGAACACAACAAATGCCATTTTCAACAACATGGATGGACCTAGAAATTGCCATACAGAGTGAAGTAAGTCAGACACAGAAATTATATGATATCACTTATACATGGAATCTAAAAAACAATGATACAAATAAACCTACAAAATTAGAGACTCACAGACAGAGAATGAACGTATGGTTACTAGGAGAAAGAGGGGGGATAGTTAGAGAGTTTGGGATGGACATGTACACACTGCTGTACTCAAAATGGATAACCAGCAAGGACTGACTGTATAGCACATGGGACTCTGCTCAGTATTATGTGGCAGCCTGGATGGGAGAGGGGTTTGGAAGAGAATGGATACATGTATATGTATGGCTGAGTCCCTTTGGCACTCACCGGAAACTATCACAATGTTGTTAATCAGCTATACTCCAGTACAAAATTAAAAGTTTAAGAAAAAAAGTAGGGGTTTTGCATGACACTGGAAACATAGTTTTTTGTTTTATTTTGCATTTACCCATTTTCTTTGTTGAGGTTTTCTTTCTTTTTTCAATTGCATCATTCACTGTTTGCCTTCTTAAACAGATGGCTCAGAACATAATATAACCTTGCTTTGTGACTCAGAGTGGCCATTATGACCATCTGCTTTTGCCCTGGACCTCTGAGGCATGTAGTAATATGTCTTTCCCTATTAAATGGGTCCCAGATTTCTGTGCTTTTGAAATTCTATCTTGTTTAGTTTCCAGCTTTACTCTTTTTGGTGTCAGAGGCCGAGACCAGTGTATTCTAGGTTCTTCTAATGTACAGATGTTTCACCAAGGGCTGACCTCATATATCTCCTGTGAAGTTCATAGATTTTATGATAGCAGTTTGACAGGCTGTTTAGATGATTTTTCCTCTTCTAGGTTTGTGCTTGTATTATGGCAGAGGTTATGAGAAATCTGATCTCCAGAGAAGTGTTGGTGCTTCTTTAATTTGATACAAGCTGTTTTTGGCAAGCTAGTTTTCTTGCATTGAAGAATTGAACGAATAAGTTTGTATTTACCTTATCCAAACTCTTTTTAATGGTAGAGACCTGCTTAGTCCAATACAAGCAGCCATTAGCTACATGAAACTTTTGAAATTTAAATGTAAGTTAATTAAGTAAATCAGATTAAAAATTCATTTCCTCATTAGCCCTAGCCACATTTCAGGTTCTCAGTAGTCACATGTGCCTAATAATGGCTATTGTATTGGAGAGTCCAGATACACAACCTTCCCAGCATCATAAAAAGTTCTAATTTTCAGCCGTGGTCTAGACTTTGAATCAGTCTCCTCTCAGACTGGAGTTTTAAACATGAAACTTATGCAGCAAACATTTAAACAGCAGCCATGTTCCTACTACTCTACAGTACTCTCTGACCTTCCACCCCCATCATGACCCTTTCTTGCCCTCCGTCAGTGTATTACTTCCTCTTGCTACTATAATAAATTACCACAAACTTCATGGCTTAAAACAACATAAATTTATTATCTTACACTTCTGGAGATCAAAAGTCTAAAATCATCCATTTCTCAGCTTCCAGAAGCCACGGGCATTCCTTGGCTCATGGCCCCTTCCTCCATCTTCAAAGCCAGCACCTAGCATCTTCAAACCTCTCTCTCGGTGTCTGACCCCTGCTTCACATTGCCTTCTCTAATTCTAACCTTGCTGTTTCTCCCTTCTGTGGACTCTGTAAATAGATTAGGCCTACGTGGATAATCCAGGATAATGTCCCCATCTTAAATCCTTAACTTAATCACACCTGCAAAATCCATGTAAGGTAACATCTTCACAGATCCCAATGATTAGGACGTGGGCATCTCGGGGGGATCACGATTCAGCATACTGGGACAGGCAGTCTTCTCCAGTGGCCTCTTGTTTTCCTTGAAGGTCAGTGCTGCACAGAGTACACTGCACACTGGTTTGCTGCAGAGAAAGGGGAATATTTTAAAATCTTATTTTCTGATTTTCTGCCTACATCCTGTCTGGAAATAGTAATGCCAAATTTTGGTTGTTCTGACTCCTCAAAATATGATCTGTGAGTACAGGTCCACTGGAGTGTCATATAGGCCAGACAGATCCACCGCTGACTCAGCCTCCAATCAAGAGTGTTTCCCCATGGTAACACAGTTGCTGTTTCAGGGCTGGTCTCTGCCAGCCTTTCTTCTAAAAAACAAGCAGACCACAGACATAAACAGAAAAAAGCCTCTTGAATTGAGAACTTGTTATATTACCCAAAGCAAAGCCTCCTGAACATCTCTTTACCAAGAGAAGGGTGGCAGATGAAAGCCAGCATCATTCCTAGGAGAAGCAGCAGCAGAAACCAACGTGAAATTGGACTTCTACTTTCAGTCTGGACAAGATGGCATAGACTCACTGCTCCCTATTCCTCTCAGCTGAGTATAATTATGAATCCTAGAAATAATTCAAGAGGCAACCAAAGAATTCTGAAAGAGGTAAAGAGGAAGGCAGAGTGGCTGGAAATTCCAGGACTGGAGGAACACCGTGGTAGCCTTATGACTTACCACCCAACAGAAGGCAACACAGGCCCAGCATTTCCCAGCTCCCAACCTAGCAACAGATGGTTGCTCAGGTAGGCTCCTCTGGATTGAATGGGAGTCCTGCTGACAATGACAAGTGAGCATGGCAACTCCAGCAAGGAAATGTCACAGGGAGCCCCACTGACAATAAGCAATCAGGAGAAGTGCTTTCCTTTCCCACCAGGCCAGAGACTCCCCTAGCCCATGAAAAGATACTGTGCAAACAGGGCACCATCAAGGGGAAATGCTATTGCAACAAGCAGTCTGGCTCAGGAAGCCTTTTGTCCTTGTGATCTTAAGGATTCCCCTCTCCCCAAAAGATATACCAGGCATACAGCACTGGCAAGGGGTGGGGGACTTGCCACCAGAGTAAGCAAAGCCAGGTAAGATGTGCTGTTTTTAAAGACTAGAGACTCACCTCCTCCACCTAGAGACATGGGGCAGCCCAGCCTGGTGAAGCACCTTCTGCTCCCTCAGGCAGCACCAGCAGGTACCAGTGAGGGCACGGTCAGCACCATGTTAACCAAGCCGAACAAAATTGCACCACAGAGGCTCTGAAAAGTAAATTGTCATTGAAACCGCAGCCTGCAAAAGTAGGTTAGGAATTGTGTGCTAAAACTAAACATTGTCCACTAAAATAAAAGATTTAAATTGTCTCCTAACATAGTAGCCAAATGTCCAGAATACAATGAAAAATCACCCATCATACCAAGAACCATAGAATCACAACTAGAGTGAGAAAAGACAACCGACATCACTACCAAGATGAATCAGATGTTAGAATTATCTGACAAGGATTTATTTTTTTATTGAATAATTGCTTTACAGAATTTTGTTGTTTTCTGTCAAACCTCAACATGAATCAGCCATAGGTATACATTTGTCCCCTCCCTTTTGAAACCCCCTCCCATCTCCCTCCCCATCCCACCCCTCTAGGTTGATACAGAGCCCGTTTGAGTTTCCTGAGCCATACAGCAAATTCCCTTCGGCTATCTGTTTTACATATGGTAATGTAAGTTTCCATGTTACTCTTTCCATAATCTCACCCTCCCCTCCCCTCTCCCCATGCTGCTAAGTCTGCCGCTAAGTCACTTCAGTCGTGTCCGACTCTGTAAGACCCCATAGACGGCAGCCCACCAGGCTCCCCCGTCCCTGGGATTCTCCAGGCAAGAACACTGGAGTGGGTTGCCATTTCTTTCTCCAATGCATGAAAGTGAAAAGTGACAGTGAAGTCGCTCAGTCGTGCCCAACTCTTAGCAACCTCATGGACTGCAGCCTACCAGGCTCCTCCGTCCATGGAATTTTCCAGGCAAGAGTACTGGAGTGGGGTGCCATTGCCTTCTCCACCTCTCCCCATGTCTGTAAGTCTATTCTCTATGTCTGTTTCTCCATGCTGCCCTGCAAACAAATTCTTCAGTACCATTTTTCTAGATTCTGTATATGTGTGTTAGAATACAATATTTATCTTTCTCTTTCTGACTCACTTCACTCTGTATAATAGGTCTAGCTTCATCCACCTCACTAGAACTGACTCAAATGCATTGCTTTCTATTTCTGAGTAATATTCCATTGTGTATATATACCACAACTTCTTTATCCATTCATCTGTTGATGGACAGTTAGGTTGCTTCCATGTTCTAGCTATTGTAAATAGTACTGCAATGAACAGTGAGATACATGTGTCTTTTTCAATTTTGGTTTCCTCAGGGTATATGCCTAGGAGTGGGATTGCTGGGTCATATGGTGGTTTTATTCCTAGTTTTTTAAGGAATCTCCATACTGTCTTCCATAGTGGCTGTGTCAGTTTACATTTCCACCAACAGTGCAAGAGGGGGCCCTTTCCTCCACACCGTCTCTAGCATTTATTTTTGTAGACTTTTTGATGATGGCCATTCTGACTGGTGTGAGGTGATATCTCATTGTAGTTTTGATTTGCATTTCACTAATCAGTGATGTAAAGCATCTTTTCATGTGTTTGTTAGACATCTGTATGTCTTCTTTGGAGAAATGTCTGTTTAGGTCTTTTTCCCACTTTTTGATTGGGTTGTTTGTTTTTCTGGTATTGAATTGTACAAGCTGCTTGTATATTTTGGAAATTAATCCTTTGTCAGTTGTTTCATTAGCTATTATTTTCTCCCATTCTGAGGGTTGTCTTTTCACCTTGCTTATAGTTTCCTTTGCTGTGCAAAAGCTTTTAAATTTAATCAGGTCCCACTTGTTTACTTTTGTTTTTATTTCCATTACTCTAGGAGGTGGGTCATAGAGGATCTTGCTTTGATTTATGTCATTGAGTATTCTGCCTATTTTCCTCTAAGGGTTTTATAGTTTCTGGTCTTACATTTAGGTCTTTAATCCATTTTGAGTTTATCTTTGTGTATGGTGTTAGGAAGTGTTCTGATTTCATTCTTTTACATGTAGCTGTCCAGTTTTCCCAGGACCATTTATTGAAGAGGCTGTCTTTGCCCCATTGTATATTCTTGCCTCCTTTGTAAAAAATAAGGTACCCATAGGTGCATGGGTTTATTTCTGGGCTTTCTATCTTGTTCCATTGGTCTATATTTCTGTTTTTGTGCCAGTACCATACTGAGAATTATCTGACAAAGATTTTAATGCAGCACCACAAAAATGCTTCAATAAGCAATTGCCATGTCTCTTCCAAAAAATGAAGGAAAAAAAGAGGAAGTCAGAGCAAAGAAACAACAAGTTATAAAAAAGAAACAGCAATTATAAAACTGAAGGATACAATAGCAGAAATTAAAAACTTGCTGGTTAGGCTCAATAGTGTAGTGGAGATGACAGAGGATAGAATCAGTGAACTTGAGGATACACCAATAGAATTTACTCAGTCTGAGCAACACAGAAAAAAATAGACTGGAAAAAAAAAAATAGAGCCTCTGAAACCTGTGGGAAATTACAAAAGATCCATATCAGAGTCCCAGAAGCATACCAAAATCAAAGACAGTGCAGAAAAGGGAGAAAGCTATAGTCAAATATCTCATGAACTTAGAAAAATGTTCAACAAAACATTAGCAAAATGAAACCAACAATGTATAAAAGAATTATACACCACGACCAAGTGAGATTTATTAAGGTATGCAAATCTGGTTCAATATTTTTAAAATCAACATATAAAAACTTGAAAAAAAACAGTCAACATAGGCTACCATAGATATCTGACTCTTTGCAACCCCATGAACTGTAGCCCACCAGGCTCCTCTTTCATGGTATTCTCCAGGCAAGAATACTGGAGTGGGTTGCCCTTCCCTTCTCCAGGGCATCTTCCTGAACCAGGGATTGAACCCAGGTCTCCTGCATTGCAGGAGGATTCTTTACCTCCTGAGCCACCAGGGAAGCCCCATCCATATGCCCATATCAATTAGCAAAGAAAAACACATTTGATAAAATTCAACACTTATTCATGATAAAAACCCTCAGTATACTAGGAGTAGAGGGCAACTTCCTTAACTTCATAAAGAACATCTAAACATAACAGCTAACATTATACTTAATGGTAAAAGACTGAATGCTTTCCCTCTTAAGATTGGAACGAGGGAAGCATGTCTGTTCTTATCATTTCTAGTCAACATTGTGCTGGAAGTTCTGGGAAGTATAACAAGATAAGAAAAAGAAATTTTAAAAATACAGATTAGAAATAATCAAGGAAAATTGTCTCACAGAAAATTTGACCATCTGCACAACAAATCACAAGAAATCTTAAAAAAAAAACCTAGAACTAATAATTGAACTCAGCAAGGCCATATGATATAAAATTAACACAAAAATCAATTGCATTTCTATATAATAACTGGAAATATAAAATAACACCATTTACAATTGCTCCAAAGAAAATGAGATATCAGTATTTAGGCATAAACTTAACAAAGCTGGTACAGGATTTGTATGCTGAAAATTACAAAACACTAATGAAAGAACTTGAGATTGACTGTTCATGGACTGGAAGATTCAACATACTAAAGATGTCGGTTCTCCCCAAATTGATTTATAGGTTAATGAAATCTCTATCAGAACCCCAGCAAGGATTTTTGTAGATAGAGATAGGCTTATTATAAAATTTATATGGAAGAAATTCCTTGATTGCCTAGTGGTTAGGATTCCGTGCTTTTACTGCTGTGATTTGGATTCAATACCTGACCAGGGTACTGAGATCCCACAAGCCACTTTGTGCAAACCGCCCCCCAAATTATATGAAATAGCAAAGGACCTAGAATAGCTAAAAATGATTTTTATAAAGAGCAAACTTTTATAAAGAATAAACCAATGTAAAGGTTTACTATATAGCTACAGTAATTAAGCCAGTATGATAAAAGTGGAAGGTAAACACACAGGTAAATGGAACAGAATAGAGAACCCAGAAACACACCCACACACATTTGTTCAATTGATTTTTGAAAGTTGTAAAATCAGTTCAGTGGAGGAAGGATAGCCTTTTAAACAAATAGTGCAGGAGCAATTGACATCCATGGGAAAAATAAGTGAATTTTGACCTAAACATCACACTGTATATAAAGATTAATTCAATATGGATCACAGACTTAAAGTGTAAAACTATAAAACTTGTAGAACAAAAGCCACAGGAGAAAATCTTCATGATCTAGGTCTCAACAAAGTGTTCTTAGACTCAATACCACAAGCATGATCCATAAAAGGAAAAACTATTAATTGTATTTCATCAAAATAACAAAGTTTTGTTCTATGAAAGATCCTATTGATATGAGCTACAAACTAGAGAAATTATTTGCAAAGTACTATCTGAAAATGATTTTTTAAATTTATTTATTTATTTTTTGGAAGCTAATTACAATATTGTATTGGTTTTGCCATACATTGACATGAATCTGCCACAGGTGCACATGTGTTCCCCATCCTGAACCCCTCTCCCACCTCCCTCCCCATCCCATCCCTCTGGGTCATCCCAGTGCACCAGCCCTGAGCACCCTGTATCATGTATCAAACCTGGACTGGCGATCCGTTTCACATATGATAATATACATGTTTCAATGCCATTCTCCCAAACCATCCCACCCTCACCCTCTCCCACAGAGTCCAAAAGACTGTTCTATTCATCTGTGAAAGGATTTTTATCCAGAATATATAAAGAACTCTCAAAAATCAAACAATCCTGTTAGAAAATGGGCAGAAGATATAAACAAACTTTTCACTAAAGAGGATATACAGATGACACATAACACATGAAAAGATATTCAACATCATTAGTCACTTTAACCTCTGAGCCACCAGGGAAGTCCTCATTAGTCATCAGGAAAGTGTAAATCACAACCATAGTGAGATATTACTACACACCTATCAGTTCAGTTCAGTTACTCAGTCGTGTCCGACTCTTTGCGATCCCATGGACTGCAGCACGCCAGGCTTCCCTGTCCATCACCAATTCCCAAAGCTTGCTCAAACTCATGCCCATTGGGTCGGTGATGCCATCCAGCCATCTCATCCTCTGTCATCCCCTTGTCCTCCTGCCTTCAATCTTTCCCAGCATCAGGGTCTTTTCAAAAGAGTCAGTTCTTCGCATCAGGTGGCCAAAGTATTGGAGCTTCAGCTTCAGCATCATTCCTTTCAATGATTATTCTGGACTGATTTCCTTTATAACTGACTGGTTTGATCTCTTTGCAGTCCAAAGGACTCTCAAGAGTCTTCTCCAACACCACAGTTCAAAAGCATCAATTCTTTGGTGCTCAGCCTTTTTTATGGTCCAACTCTCACATCAGTACATGACTACTGGAAAAACCATAGCTTTGACTAGACGGACACACCTATCAGAACAGCTAAAATAAAAAATATTGACACCAAATGCTGGAGAGGATGCAGAGAAACTGGATCATTCATACGTGTATTCAACATATTAATGTTTAAATAAACTGTAGGACATACGTGCCATGGAATACTACTCAGCGATAAAAAGAAATAGGGTATCCGTTCATGTAATAACTTGAATGAATCTCCCAGGAATCCTCCTCAGTGAGAAAAATACGTCTTAAAAAGTTACATACATAAAAAGTTGTTTATATAATACTAATGAAATGACAAAATGTATAGTGATGGAGGACAGTTAGTGGGTGCCACAGGGGTTAGAAAATGGAGCAGATGGAAGGTAAGTATGAATGCATAGGGAGCAGCTGGAAGGATCCTTATGATCATACAGTTCTGATCTTATTGGTGGATTCATGAACCTACACATGTGATAGAATTGCAAACAACTCAATCCACAGACATATACAAACAAATGATTACAGGTAAAGCTGGGGATATCTAGGCAAGATCAATGGTTCATGAGCAGTATTGGTGCCATGGTTGTGGTATTGTACTACAGTTTTATAAAATGTTCCCACTTTGGGAAACTGGGTAAAGTATACATGGTATATCACTGCATTATTTCTTACAATTGCATGTGACTCTACAATGATCTCAAAATACAAAGTTCAATTTTTTTAAAAAAGAAAAACAATTGGGGCCTTGAATATTTTCCCAGAAGCTGAACTATGGAATCTGGCTCATTTGTGGGCATGAAACTGGTTGACCATCTGACTACAAAGTAGATAGTTATAAAGAACAGTGACTCCCCCAACTTGGGGATGCAGCCCCTTTGGGAGCCTGTAATAATCCAAAGAGGTATTGTTCACCTTCTGGAAATTCTCAATAACCAAATTTAATTGAAAATCACTTTCATGAAATAACAAACATTTGCTATATAAATCGTCACCTCAGAGAACCACACTAGAAAATCAAAATAGGGTATCTCTAACCTCTCCACACCTTGGCCCTTCCAAAACAGGAATCACCAGCCTGATCGTTCTTCATACAGTCAATGTCTGAGATCTGAATGGGCCTGTTAAGTCTGTATGGTGAACAGCTGTCACCCCTAACCCTGGGCAACCAGAAGGCTCAGACCATTGAGAAACACTGAGGGGGAATGAGAGGCTGTGGACGATTGGCTGCAAACCCCATTCCATTGTTCGGCCAAGGGCTCCAAAAGGATGCACCACCTTTAGATTCAACATCTTCCTTAAGAGGAGCTTAGAGGGTTTTTATGATCTTTTCCTAAAAGCTCTTTTCCTGCTTGTTCTTCAGACCTGGAACATCTTGAACTTATCACTTGCTTTGATCAAAGAGAAACTTGATTTCACAGACGACTAAACAAACAATGGGGAAAGCACATTTCCCCTTAATATTAGTTTTTTTCCTTTAGTGACTCAAATTTAATCTTGTCAAAGTTGGCTTTAAAAAAAATGTCCTCACAAATTTTTTGTCTGCAAAAGAGGTCATTTGGAAGTATGCTTTGGTTTTATGATTTAATATCTAAATTACTATATTGGCCAGGTTAAAAACCTTGACCTTCCTTAAGGTTTTAGGTTCTGAGGCAAGAATACTGGAGTGGGTAACCATTCACTTCTCCAGGGGATCTTCCTGACCCAGGGGTTGAACCTGGGTCTCCTGCATTGCAGGCAGATTCTTTACTATCTGAGCCCCCAGGGAAACCCTATATCAGGATTCCCCCCAAACTCCCTCATGCTGCCCCTTTGTAGTTACACCCCCCCAACCCTGGTGACCACTGGTGTGTTTTTCATCACTGTAGTTTTCTCTCTTTGAGAAAGTCATAGAAATGGAATCATACAGTAGAGAACTTTAAAACTGGCTTCTCTCAGCATCATGTCTTCAGGATTCATCACATTGGTGTATCTATCAGTAGTTCATTTAAGATCCTTTTTTACTTAAGAATTACTCCCCAATTTCATTAATTAGTTTTCTAAGCAGGCTTTGTAATAGTGTAGCAACAGTATAATCTGTGTGCAATGAAATCACCTTTGGTAAAATGACTGACAGTTACCAAGGTTTTTCTTATCCAATTCTTCATCTGTTTCTGCTGATAAAAAAAAAAAGCAGAGAGGCAAGAAGTAGATAATAATTTCTAAACAAGCATCATAGAGTTCTAAAACCAGCAAGCAGCACCCCTGACTGCCTGAACTGTTCTCAAAACACTTCTCTCACCACTTAAGAAACCTACCAGGACAGCAGTGGCCACTGGACTTCTAGACATATGCCTCCTGCCCAGGAGCCTTCCTGTTGATTCTCGAGCCAGCTTCACACAAAAGAATGAGTACAATTGTCTAGAAAGTAACATCCCCCCACCCACCCACCCACAGATCACACCCATACCTCCTGATCACACCCACATCCGCTGCAGTGAAATCATGGATTCTCAACCACTGGACTGCCAGGGAAGTCCCTAAGGTGACATTTTAAGAAATTCTTGAACTGCCCTCCTGAGGAACCCCAAATGTCTTTTACTAAAGATTTGTCATACCAGAAACTTCTACCATTAGAATCACCCATTTAGGGTAAGGAGTTCCAGAAGACCTCTCTTTAAAAAATGCAAACATGTCACATAGGAGGATATCCCATTATGAATTTGGGCCTCAAAGGGCTGAAACAAAACCTTCTGATCTGAGGCAGAGGCCAGATTTGGAGTGGAGCTCAGTGCTAAGGGCTGGGACCCCAGCTTAAATTAGAGGTGAGGTCAGATGACTCTGCAAGGCCAAGTGGCAGTGGTGTAACAAGCAGGGCTTTATGAGGCCTTCCCAGGAGAGCTCTTCCCCCATGTCCTCTGCTTTAGCTCCTCTCTGAAGTACCTAGATGATAGGATTTGACGCAAATTTCCTGAGTTGTTTTGCAGATGTGAAAGTTCAGTTCAGTTCAGTCGCTCAATCGTGTCCGGCTCTTTGCGACCCCATAAATCACAGCACGCCAGGCCTCCCTGTCCGTCACCAACTCCTGGAGTTTACTCAAACTCATGTCCATAGAGTCAGTGATGCCATCCAGCCATCTCATCCTCTGTTGTCCCCTTGTCCTCCTACCCCCAACCCCTCCCAGCATCAGGGTCTTTTCCAATGAGTCAACTCTTCGCATGAGATGGCCAAAGTACTGGAGTTTCAGCTTTAGCCTCAGTCCTTCCAATGAACACCCAGGACTGATCTCCTTTAGGATGGACTGGTTGGATCTCCTTGCAGTCCATGGAACTCTCAAGAGTCTTCTCCAGAACCACAGTTCAAAAGCATCAATTCTTTGGTGCTCAGCCTTCTTCACAGTCCAACTCTCACATCCATACATGACTACTGGAAAAACCATAGCCTTGACTAGACGGACCTTTGTTGGCGAAGTAATGTTTTTGCTTTTTAATATGCTTTCTAGATTGGTCATAACTTTCCTTCCAAGGAGTAAGCGTCTTTTAATTTCATGGCTGCAATCACCATCTGCAGTGATTTTGGAGCCCCCCAAAGTAAAGTCTGACCCTGTTTCCACTGTTTCCCCATCTATTCCCCATGAAGTGATGGGACCAGATGCCATGATCTTTGTTTTCTGAATGTTGAGCTTGAAGCCAACTTTTTCACTCTCTTTCACTTTCATCAAGAGGCTTTTGAGTTCCTCTTCCCTTTCTGCCATAAGGGTGGTGTCGTCTGCATCTCTGAGGTTATTGATATTTCTCCCGGCAATCTTGATTCCAGCTTGTGCTTCTTCCAGTCCAGCGTTTCTCATGATGTACTCTGCACAGAAGTGAAATAAGCAGGGTGACAGTATACAGTCTTGATGGACTCCTTTTCACGCAGATGTGAAAACCCCCCACCAAATTGAAAATGTTAACTACCTGATGACCAGGAGCACATAGCCCCAGGCCTCCCGGAACCTAAGGATGTAACCCCTGTGACACTACCCTCTTCCCTCACCATCAGAGAATCCTGTGTGAGTTGATCACGTAGCTATCAATCCCCTGCCCCACCTGACTTTTTAAAATGCTTTGCAGAAACCCTTCAGAGAGCTCGAGGCTTTTTAGGGCAGGAGCCACCTGCCTCCTGGCATGGCCCTGCAGTAAACCTTTCCCTGTTCCAGACTCCACCTTCTCAGTGTGTTTAACCTCTCTGTCAGGTGCACGAACTTGCATTAACAGCAGGAGACACTGGGACCCAGGGAAGTGGGCTGAAAAGGGGTGGGGGTAATGTGTCAAAGAGGCAGTGGGACATGCTGAGAACAAACATTGCCTGTATCCTCGGTACAGCCAGGCCATGGCCTGGTGGCCCCACTCTGGAGTCAGATTGCTACATGCTGTGTTTGCTTCTGTCTTATCTATCTACTAAGTCAACACGAAGTCAAAGCTCTGAAACCCAATTCAATAAGAGTGTTTATGAATCCAGGGTACTTAGCCAGTGTGAAGGAGGAAGCCACCTTCCAACTGCGGGAGGGCTTTCCTTTTTTATTCAGTTTCCTTTTCTTTTGTGTTTATAGTCTTTTCCCCTTCTCCCCAAAGGCGCGTCACTCTGAAAGTCCTGCTTGTATTAATAAAAGCAACTCGATGGCCAAGTATCAGAGACTCTAGGTGGAGGGTAAACCAAGTCATTTCCTGTGAGGGAGGGGAGTCAGCCTCGAGTGGTCAGACTTACCGTGAACTGAGGGCAGTAGGACGACCCTTACACACCCATTTAGGAAGCCAGGGCTCCCTTAGCCGAGGGTTAGCTGGGGCCTTGGTCTTCTTCACCACAGTTATTTTACAACCTCTTGCTCCACGCAGACACGTGCAACTAGTGAAGTAACTGTTGGCGTGTCTGCCAGTAACACAGCTCATTTCTGTTGATTAGTCGTAAACCAACAATCAGTAAATTGGTAGACTGCACTTGAGCTGACACATTTTCAGTCTAACGGTTCATAAAACAGAGGGCTGTTTATTTTATGTATATATAAGTGGCTCTTAGTGCATCAAAAGGATGTTTAAAACAACAAAGGAATAGTCAAAAGCGCAGTTTATCATCTTGGTAGCATTCAATGGCAGCCCTTGGTTAAATAAGCAAAGCAGCACACAGGCAGAGGGTGGAAGTGCTGGGGCAAGCGCAGGCTCCTTCCTAAGGGCTTCTGGCCATAGCACCGGGGTCTCTAGGCAGCTGTGCTGAGGGGCTGCCCAGGGAGCAGAACTGAGTTGCAAGATGGTTCAAACCTTTGCAAAGAAAGAATCACAGAGACAGTGCTTTCTGAGAAAGAGCAGAAATGAAGTAGACCTAGGAAGCTAGTTGGGCGTCCCTGGTGACTCAGTGGTAAAGAATCTGCCTGCCAATGCAGGAAGTGCAGCTTCGACCCCTGGGTCAGGAAGATCTCCTGGAGACCAAAATCGCAACCCACGCCAGCATTCTTGCCTGGGAAATCGCATGGACAGAGGAGCCTGGCGGGCTACAGTTCACGGGGTCTCAGAGTCAGACAAGACTTAGCGACTCAACAAAAGGAAGCTAGTTAAGTGTTTGAGACCCAAATGCCAATGGAAAAAGCTCTGTGTCTTTAGAGCTGATGCAATTGGAGCCTTTCATGTTGAGGCATGAACATTTACAGCTGGCCAGCAATCGCCCCTACATTTCTGTTCATCTGATTTTCAATTTCAGTTGTTCATTCTCTATTCACAGCCCCACTGTGGGACTGCGTACTAATTATCTCATGGTGGTGATACCATCTGCTGAAAAAGCTGGCAGCTGAGCCATTACCCTCTTCTTGCCTCTACCTGCCCTGGTACATGAAACAGAAGGCAGTGTACTGTCCCCTGTGCCCTACTCAGGGGACTGACTCAGCTTCACAGATTGAAGCAGAAACTGAGAACTTGACCCATGCTCCAGACTGGAGCCTTTGCCTATGATGTTTAGTACTGAAGTTGGGGGACTCAGCCTGTGTGTACATGTGGCCTGGGTGGTGGAGCAGGTGACACGGGCCTTACGGTGAAATATTTGGCTAAACTACCTTCCTGTGTGGGTCCACGCACCTGTGATTGATTCATGGGCCTGGGTCTGATCTAAATGAACAAGTGAATTTCTTGACCACCACTTTTACCTCTCTCCCTGGCCACCTGGACACAATTAAAAGCCATCTGGTCACAAGAGGGTTGAGGGTGTAGACAAGCCTGAATAATCCCATCCTTGACCCTGGGAAAAGAACGGAAAGGATCTGATGTCTACACAAATCAGTTGTACCATCTTTTTGTAGAAATGGCAGCATGATCTTTCTTTGTAATTCCACTCGCAGTATTTTTAAACTTCAGAATAGGAGTGAGGAACCCAGGCGTTGATACTGGTAAATTGTCGCAAGCAGGCAGCATGGAAGAAGGTGGACAGGGCATACGGTCCCTAGTCTAATCTCCCCTTGCCCATGAAGTTCTGAAAGTTTGGTGAGAATAATTGGTGAGTTAGAATAATAGTGAAGCATCTATTCTTTTATATATGTTAAAACATTCTTAACGCTGATGACAACTGTGAGGGATGTTACAGAGAGAAGAACATACGCACTGTCTCCTCAAAAGTTAGCAGGGACAGGGAATAAGTCTTGATTTTTGTTTTAGTTATTCTTTGTTTTTACTTATTTTTTATTTTATTTTATATTGGAGTAGAAAATCTTGATTTGACCAGAGAAAAAAGGTGGTTTGTTTTCCACTTTTGAGCCATTGATTTGATCTCCAGGGAACACAGCCTCACTGTTGCACAGCTGGGCACTGACATTAGTAGCAAGAAGCCAATCAAATTTTTTTCCTTTTGACTCTCCTTTTCTTTTACTGATTGTATTTTGTGATTGTTCAGGTTCCTTGGATTTTTTTCCCTGTTATCATTAGCTTGTAAAAGAATGTGGTCAGCTTCCCCTATTTGTATGAATGTAGCAGAATATTAATGCAGCTACAAGAAAAGCAGAGATAAGCCAGAAGTCAAAGAATCAGAGTGTTCCAGCCAGAGGAACCATAGAAACAACTGAGACCAGCCCTTCACTTGTTTATGTGTGGTGTTTTGTTTTGTTTTTGCTTTTTTTTTTTTTTTGCCACTCTTCCCTCATAGCTCAGTTGGTAAAGAAACTGCCTGCAGTGCAAGAGACCTGGGTTCAATCCCTGGGTTGGGAAGATCCCTTGGAGAAGGGAAAGGCTACCTACTCCAGTACTCTGGCCTGGAGAATTCCATGAACTTTATAGTCCATGGGGTTGCAAATAATCAGACATGATTGAGCAACTTGCTTTCACTTTCACTGTTCATTATGTGGGATCTCAGTTCCCCTACCAGGAATTGACCCCCTGCAGTGGTAGCTCAGAGTCTTAACCACTGGACCACCAGGGAAGTCCCAGCCCTTCACTTTCACGGTGGGAAAACAGAGAACCAGAGAGGGAAGGTGGGTCATAATTCCCACTTCTGTCCTCTTTCTGGAATGTGATATATGATTTTAGTGCTCCATACTTGCCTTTCTAATGATAATTTGTAAAAGTTATTATTAGGCACTCCTGGGGCACAAGGCCAATTAGGTTAAGGAGTGGTACAGAGCTGTATGATGGTAGGGAAACCTAGACTCAAACTAAACATTCACCCTGGACCATCAGATCTGGAGTTGACCCTCGTTTGTGTTGTGTTGGCATTCCCCTAGGTACTAGATACTGTTCTTGGCCTGCTTGTCTTCTGTTGGGTTGGCCAAAAGTTTCACTTGGGTTTTCTGTAAAATGTTACTGCAATTCTTAGGCTGTTCTACCTGTCTCAGTGAATAACTCATCCCTTCTCCAGTTCAACACCCACCTTGTCACCTGTCCATCTCTTTACAAATTTCTGCTCTTCCCTTATACCCTGCTGTACTTGCAACTGCAACAAAACCTCTGTTTTGTTTGAATAAAAACAAGCAAAAATCTTTTCAACCTATGTCTCTCTGCCCTCCAAGCCTTGCCAGCCAAACCTCTTGAAAGAATGGCTTGTATTTGATGTTCTAAGTCCTTCCTTTTCATTAACCCCAGTGCCAAATTCAACGGGTACCTTTTAAGTCTTTATTTTACAGGATCTTGCTCTGCAGCATTTCTCACTGTATTTGTCTGCCTGAAACTCTTTTTTCTGACTTTTCTTCTCTGGATTCTTCTACTCCTCTGTCCCTCAAGGGTCTTAATCGATAGTAGTTACATCTTGGGTTCACACCCAGCTTACATCTCCTTTACTGCAGTACTTCCCAAGCCATCATCTCTCAGGAAGGGATGGTAAAGCCCCCGACACAGTCAATAGGTCTAGTGATGGCTCTCTAATGGGAGGTGGATACCGAACCTGTGGGAGTCCATTGTCTCTCCCCCAGAATGCGGTGAGATAGAGGAAGCAGACAGTAGGGAGCTCAGCTGAGGGATCACACTGACTCAGAGGCTGACCCTACGGTTGTGATTGTGTGAGTGGATGAGTGACTAGAAGACACTTCTGGGCAGAGGAGGCAGCATGAGAAATAAAGGCAACGCTGCCCTAGAAACAGGGAAGAGATCCTGAAACAGGAAGGGGTGCAGAGGAGCAGAGAGGGGAAGCATGGTGACAGGAATAGGAGGGAGATGGGAGTGAGGAGAGGAAACGTGGGAGAGGGCACCCAGGGGAGTTCTGACTCTCCGTGAGGGGCTGTGGTGCTGGCTGCACTACATTTCCATGTGACTCCCTGGATCCTTGTAATGATTCTCTCTTTTCACTACCTTATTTTAGTGGGGTTTTGTTTCTTGCCACTTTTATCCTAAGGTACCTCTTCTTTTGTGGTGCTGGAGAAGACTCTTGAGAGTCCCTTGGACTGCAAGGAGATCAAATCAGTCAATCCTAAAGGAAATCAACCCTGAATATTCATTGGAAGGACTGATCCTGAAGCTGAAGCTGAAGCTTCAATACTTTGGCCACCTGATGTGAAGAGCCGACTCACTGGAAAAGACCCTGATGCTGGGAAAGATTGAAGGCAGGAGGAGAAGGGGACCACAGAGGATGAAATGGTTGGATGGCAGCACCGATTCAATGGGCATGAACTTGGACAAACTCCGGGAGATAGCGGAGGATAGAGGAGCCTGGCGTGCTGGGATCCATGAGGTCTCAAAGAATCAGACATGACTTAGGAATTGAACAACAACAACAATCTCTTCCACCACTTCCTCAACCTCACACTGAGTGATCTCCTCCACTCTTTTTTCAGTTTAAAATGTTTTTATTCAATGCATATAGTTTTTTTTTAAAAAAAAGCATACCAAAGGCTTATACAAAAGGCTTATACAAAGTGATAAGCAGAAGACCCTATGCCCACCCCTTTCATGCTTCCCAAAAGCAATATCTCTTTGAAGTATTCCTTATGGTGTTTACCTCAGTCATTGAAAAGAATATGATTATCCCACTGTTTCTTTATTTTTATTCCAGTAAAATATACATTGCACAGATTTACCATTTCGACTAATTTATATGTACAGTGGCATGAAGTACAGTTGCGTTGTGGTACAGTCATCACCACAAGCCATCTACAGAAGTTTTTCATTCTCTCAAACTGAACTTCTGTAGCCAATAAACAGTAACTTCTCATTCCCTTCCTGCCCAGCCCCTGGTAATGACTCTTCTAGGTCATGTCACTATAAATTTTATTCTAGGTACATCATATAAATGGAATCATACAATATTTGTCCTCTGTTGTCACACTTATTTCACTTAGAAAATGTCTTCCAGGGTTGTCTATGTTGTAGTATATATATCAGAATTTCATTCCTTTTTAAAGGTTGAAACATATTCTATTTTGTATACATACAACATCATATTTTATTTATCTTTTCATTCATTGATGGACATTTGATCTATTTCCATCTTTGGCTATTACAAATGTGCTGCTATGAACTCAAGTGTATAATATCCGTTTGAGCCTCTGCTGGCATTTCTTTGCGATATATACATATCTCCAGAAATGGAATTATTGGATCATATGGTAATTCAGTGTTTGCTTTTCTGAGGAGCACTGTGTTGTTTTCCACATTTTACTGTTTTCTTATCAAACACTTTTTAAACATCATTTACTGATTTTGTGTTATGGTAGCTGAAGATCCATCCACTCTTGAAGTATTCTCTAGGCCTTGTGTGCTGATGACTTCCCATCTATATTTCCAGCCCTCACTTTCCCTTGAGCTTCAGGCTTATATTATCCAAATGCTTGCTGGACATCTCCATGTGGATGTTAAGCTCACTGTATGCAGAGCATAATTAAAATGCTTGCCCCTGCCCTTACCCAGACTTTCTCTTCCTCTGGTTATTATACTGCCACTTCATCAGTGAATGTCACTAATGTCTACCCAATAACTCAAACAAGAAACCTGTAGAGGGGTGGGAAGGGGTAGGTGGGATGGAGACTTAAGAAGTAGGGGATATATGTATACTAATAGCTGATTTACTTTGTTGTAAGGCATAAACTAACACAACATTGTAAAGCAATTATCCTTTAATAATAATATTAACAAAGAAACTTGGAGGTTATCACAAATTGTTCCTGGAACTTAACCATCCAATGGCTCACCAAGACTTCCAGATTTTACCTCTGAAATATTTCTAAACTCCATTCTCTTTTCTTCTTACTCACTGTCACTGCCCTAGTTGAGATCTTCATCATCTGTTGATTGAACCACTTGCAGCAGCCTTCTCCTAACTTGTCTCCCTGCCTCCATTCTTGCCCTCATTTAATTCTATTGCAAATTGATCTAGGCCAGTTTAGCCTCTAGCACCATCAGGTACTTTTCAGTGAATATCAGTAGTTTCCAATGTCTAGAATTATCTGTGGGTTGTAGTCTTCATCCCCCAGAGCCTCCATACCAGGTGGTATGTTCCACTGAAAACAGGACTTCGACCCAATTCTGCCAAGCATACATTTATTAGCAGTTGGGCATAGCCCTGCAACCTGTCCTCATAAGCTCCAGGAAGCCCCACGCAGGAAAGGTTCATTTGAAGCACATTGAGCAATTCTCCAGCAATAGCATTTTAGCTAAACTTCTGGTCAAATCAGGCAGCAGACTCATCCATCAAGTGTCAGGAGCCAGGACCGAATGGATTTCTAGACCTAGAATGCTACTCTGGAAGTACCAGTGTTTTAGGCCCCCTTGATGCAAGGGCAGACAAAAGCAACAGTCCATAAATCTGAAACACTATTTATTTAACAAGTGAAAGTTTATTTCCACCATCCTGTATGTAATGAGCAAACCCTCTAGTGTAGATTTAGGTAGAGTGGTTGAAGCTTTTCAGTAGCTGCTTCTGGAGCATGAACTCATAATTAGAGTCCTTCAGATGCAAACTAAGCACTGCTAGAATGTGTTCCTCTTTGAGGTGCTTCAGACAGTAACTGTCCCTAGAGTTTATCTATATGTTGATGTATATGTATAGGTGTGTGTGTATCTTGCATTGTCTGTGCTGAGGTTTTTGTTGTTGTTGTTTTGTTTGTTTTGTTTTTTGGCTGCATGGCATGTGGGATCTTATTTCGCCAACCAGGGATCAAACCTACAGCCCCTGCAGTGGAAGTGTGGTCTTAACCTCTGGATCACCAGGGAAGTCCCTGTGCTGAGTTTTTTCAAGGTAAATTTCAGGCTATATAACAAATCTATCCTCCCGTGGACATCTGTCCATATTGTTCCCCTGCATAAAACCCTTCCCTTTCATGGTTCCCTGTTGCCTATAAAATCAAGTCCAAACTCTTTCAAGAGACATGCAAGGCCTTGCCAGACAACCCTCTACCACTTTCTTTTCTGTACTTTACACTCTAGTCTAGAATTACCAAGCCACTTGTAGTGAAGCCCCACCCATGATGCTCTCCCCACCTGCCTAGCCCACCTTCGCACTTCCTTCACCTGGCTAATTCTCACTCATCCTCTATGACTCAATTCAGGCAATTAGCCCTTATAAGAAGTCTTCCCTGGAACCTAATGGAGTTAAGCACAGAGCCGGACACAACTGAAGTGACTTGGCATGCACACATGCATTTAACATTTGAATAGCACTTATATATGCCAGGAACTATTCTAAGCACTTTTCAACCTCAAAACAACTCTGTGAATTAGGTTCTATTATTATCTCTCCTTTTAGATAAGGAAACTGAGGCAGATGAAGGTTTAACTTGTCCAAGTTCACATAATTGATGAGTGGCAAGTCACACTTCAAATCCAGGGTGTCTGGCTCCAGAGTCTGTGTGTGTAGAAATCCATAAGCGATGCTCTGTATTTTCATAGCACCATATACATACCTCTATCTCAGCATTTAGCATAGTAGTTTGATGTTCTTTCTTTGAGTATGTGCCTGCAGCTTTGCCATCAGGACCTTAAAGCTTAATAGTCTCTGAAGTATGGTGTAGGGTTAGATCATGAAGTTTGGAATTAGCCATACCTGGGGTTGAGTCCCACCTCTGCTCTGTACTAAGTTGTCTAACCTTACTCAACCTTTCTATGCTTCCTTTTCCTTATCTGTAAATTGAGAATAAGAATACCTCACGGGGCAATGGAAAAATTGAAATGAGATGATATCTCTAAAGCACCTAGCACAGGGTCTGACATAGCTTAAAAAAAAAAAAAGAAAAACTTTTGGTAATGCTTAACTATTACAAATAGTTATTATCTCTGCATCTCTAGCAACTGGCACAGTGCCTGAAAAATAAACATTTAAGAAATATTTGTTGAACTGAACTATTATGGAAATCAGTAGACTGACATAGATATCTGAAGTATATCTTGTGTGTACGACTTCAGAATTGCTCCCCTGTAGTTAAAACAGAATGTGCCATCTCACTTTGCTAGGGAACTTATGAGTTTTACCTCCAAAGGATAGATAGCCCTGGAACTCTCCAGTCATATAATGAACAAGCATATCATTCTGGTCCTTGCAACCATCAGTTTTATTGTAGCTAAAGCTCAAATAGGATAGCTCATCACCTTGAAGTGAGTCTTGTTATCCTAAGTCATCTCATCATCTTTCAAACTGAAAAGAGAACTCCATTTCATTTCCTTTTCTTAGAAAAGGCTTCAGGAGTTCCCTGATGGTCAAGTAGATAAGAATCTGCCTGCCAATGCAGGGCATATGGATTTGATCTCTGGTCCTGGAAGATCCCACATGCTGCAGGGCAGCTAAGCCCAAGCACTACAACTAGTGAGGCCTGCATGCTCTAGAGCCTGTGTTCAGTAACAAGAGAAGCCACCGCAATGAGAAGCCTGCACACCACAACTAGAGAGTAGCCCTTACGGCAACTAGAGAAAGCTCGTGTGCAGCAATGAAAACCCAGTACAGCTAAAAAATTAAAATGAAAAAGACCAAGAGATTCAGAACTTCCCAGGGCTATCCATTCTTGTCAAATCTCTGACCTTTTTGGCTTCTGAAATTCCTATGTAAATTTCCTTCCCAGTATCCCGGAGATTTGAATTGTTGATGAAAAAATCCAATAGTCAATCTATGAACAGAATGGAAAATTTTAAGCCAACCTGAGGATTATAACCTGGGAGACAATCTCTCTCAGAGAACTCTGAGAACTGTTCTGCCCATTAGAGGTCAAAGAACAATTGTATCCATTTTTGAGACAAAGGGTTATACATCAGATGTATTGATGGTTTACATAATTCGGATGTGTACCTATTAAGTACTGGGTTACTGTGACCACTTACAGTGTTAAGAAGGAATATTATCCCCTAAAGGAGTTATCGAGTAATATGTCATCATGACCCCTTACAAGATTAAGAAGGAATGTTGGTCTCCTAAAAAGTGATTTTGCCAGCATTAAGAAGGAATATTATCTCCTAAAGGAGTTATCAAGTAATATGTCATCATGACCCCTTACAAGATTAAGAAGGAATGCTGGTCTCCTAAGAAGTGATCTTGCCCACACCAGGAGAACATTGTTCTTTACAGTTGAACAGGTATTTCTGCCACTGGGGAGATCTGGTTGGTGCATAATGCACTAGATGTGAGGGAGGAGGTCAGAAGGCGGAGAAAAATTTTATGTTTATGCTTTTCTTGATTTGCCTTAAAATGTGAATTTTTATTTCATCAGTATTAATCCTGGTCATAACCTAAAATCTTACAGTTTGATTAAATCTCTGATTGTTACACTATCATTTTTCTCTTTTTTAGAAGAACCTCACCCATTAACACAAAAAATGTGCAACTAACTGAGGATTCTGGATTCTTAGGTGCTAAGGGAATAATGCCTGGAGTGTGGGTTTGATCACGGCAGCCTGCCCAAAGAAGGTCTCCAGGCAGATGGTGAAGGGTTGGTAGATTTCTGATGGCAGGGGCTTCCCAAGTTGAGGAAAAGGCATTGGGCATGAGTCAGAGACCACAGAGCATGTAATAAACTAGAGGGGAGGCTAGAAGTTTTATGCTTAGAGCAAAACCTGGGATTCCCCTCTCTTTTTCTGTCCAAATGATCAGAAATAAATCCTGGAGGGTCCAGAAACACAGAGATCAGAAATGTTCATCTCTAGAAAAGTGCACTGGGCCAGACATGAGGAGATATGGTCTCTCATTCTGCTTCTACCACCAGTTTGTCCCGTAATGGTGGGCAGGTCATATAAACCCATTTTAGACCATTTCCTTGACAGTTAATTAGAGATAGATATGTAATCAGACTATCACAATAGAGCTGGTGGAGGATTCAGTGGAAACTTACAAATATCCATCAGATATAAGTTACTGAGATATTACTATGAAAATGTAGATACCACAGGAAGAGAGACCACTTTCAGCCTTGCCATCTTGCATGTTATTGAATAATAAATGCCAGCTGCTCAGAGACTCCAAGAAATAGGTGTCAGGTGCACTGAAGAGAAATAATTCTTTTTAACAAATGAAGAAACCAAAGTTCAGAGAGGTTAAATCACTCCTCGGTTATTGAGCAGGAACTGTGCTAAAGCCAAAAGTGAACTACTTCACTGCTTTGTTTTCAGAGCCTGAAAACCTAGTTGGATTCCTTTGGCAGGCCCTTTAAGAGGGAGAATTGGTGAGAATTTCAGGAATAGTGGAGAACTAGTGAGGGCAGTATTTTGGAGGTTGGCAGCTGATCTCAGATACAGGTAGCTTAATCTTTTTGTGTGCCTTAATCCACTCTGACCCCTAGAACTAGAGGTTCATAGATCTCTAGTACGTATGACGGAGAAGGCAGTGGCACCCCACTCCAGTACTCTTGCCTGGAAAATCCCATGGGCAGAGGAGCCTGGTAGGCTGCAGTCCATCGGTCGTAAAGAGTGGGACACGACTGAGGGACTTCACTTTCACTTTTCACTTTCATGCATTGGAGAAGGAAGTGGCAACCCACTCCAGTGTTCTTGCCTGAAGAATCCCAGGGACAGAGGAGCCTTGTGAGCTGCCGTCTATGGGGTCACACACAGTCGGACACAACTGAAGGGACTTAGTAGCAGCAGCAGTACGTATGAAATATGTATCACTCCTTTTCAGCCTCACTTGGAAGAAGGAACTGGGAGTTGATAACACTGAAAAAAGTGGCAATATCCCTTTAAATCAGTAAGTATTTCTGAAGTGAGGTCTCGGCAGAGAGAAGGCAAGTGAAAGGAAAGTGAGCTGGCGTGGAGAAGATCCGCACTCCAGTGGGTCAATGAGCAGAGTGGGAATTCAGGTCTATACAAGAGAGCCTGTCCATGGCACTAGTGATGAGAGGGAGAAAGACAGAGACATTTTCATTATCTTCCAAAACAGAGTTGTACAGTTCTGGAAGACCTTTGGGCCACTCCATGAAAACACTGGTATAGATCCTCTTTCCATTTTCTCTGGCCTCTTTAGCCAACACTCAACATGAATATCATGAGAGGTTGCTGATTGTCTTTCTAGAATCATATTTAACCAGTTTCTTCATGTTATTTCAAAATCTGAAAGTAGAAATTCTAAACTTTATAACCATCTAAAAAGGAATTTAGGGCAATCTTATGACATTGTTGTGGAGGTTCCAGGCTTCCTCTTGTAATGCATGGAAGGTTTTAAAGCAACTGTTCTCTTTGACTAGCTCAAAAAGTTCTCTTCCTCCATCTCCTGTTTTTTAAGATTTTTTTTTATGTGGACCATTTTTATAGTCTTCCTGAGCACCACAATAAAAAGCAGCCCCTGCTCACCACAACTAGAGAAAGCCTGAGCACAGCAATGAAAACCTAGTGCAATCAAAAATAAAAATTAATTAATTATCTTAAAAAAAAAAAGATTGGGAAAGTCCAGAGGAACTGGCAGTGAAAATATAAGCCAGTCATGGGTATATCATGACAATAGCAATAGCAAATACAAAGGCCCTAAGGATGGAAGGCATGTGGGATCTTCACTCCCCATCTAGGGATTGAACCTGCACCTGCTGCACCACCAGGAAGTCCTTCTCCATCTCCTTGAATCTAGTCTGCATATCTGAGAGAATCCTGATTATAGTTTACGTGACACCGGCATCTGCTCCCGTCACTTCATGACAAATAGAAGGGGAAAAGGTGGAAGCAGTGACAGATTTTGTTGGGCTCCAATCACTGCAGACAGTGACCGCAGCCATGAAATTAAACGATGCTTGCTCCCTTGGAAGGAAAGCTATGAGATCGCTAGGCAAGGTATTAGAAAGCAGAGACATCACTTTGCTGACAAAAGTCGGTGTAATCAAAGCTATGGTTTTTCCAGTAGTCATGTACAGATGTGAGAGTTGGGCCATAAAGAAGGTTGAGCACCAAAGAATTGATGCTTTCGAATTGTGTTGCTGGAGAAGACTCTTGAGAGTGCTTTGGACAACAAGATCAAACCAGTCAATCCTAAAGGAAATCAACCCTGAATATTCACTGGAAGGACTGATGCTGAAGTTGAAGCTCCAATACATTGGCCACCTGATGTGAAGAACTGATTCATTGGAAAAGATCTTGATGCTGGGAAAGATTGAGGGTGAGAGGAGAAGGGGACCACAGAGAATGAGATGGTTGGATGGCATCACCAACTCAATGGACATGAGTCTGAGTAAGCTCCGGGAGTTGGTGATGGACAGGGAGGCCTGGCGTGCTGCAGTCCATGGGGTCGCAAAAGTAGGACACAACTTAGGGACTGAGCCACAACAGCACTGGTGCACCATAACACTGGTGCCCAAGGGCCATTCCCATAGCAAAATCCCACCTTTTACACCTGGGTTAAATGAAAGGGTTGGTGGGAGTTCAAATGCATGTTAACATATGACTTTAATCAGAGACTGAAGATGACCCCTTGTTAATAATTTGGCATATGAATCATTTGAAAAACAAAACACTATTGTTGTGGTGAAGAAAGGTGCTAGAATTCACCCTCATCCCCTCATCCTGAATGTGCATTTTACATAAAATTACTCAGATTTTCTAACAAGTTTAATAGTATGCTGTTATAACATAATTGCAATATAATACCAGAAGCATTATCAATGCTAAGTACTCTCCAATTTAGAATACATGAATAAATTCTCTAAAACTCTTGAGAAGAGTATGCATTTTCCCAGCTAAACAATCTTTAAGTTCAAAAGATAAAAGAAATATTTCTTCTTATATGGAAATGGGATATATATGGGAATAGAGTTTTGATAAGCATTTGTGAATTCCATGCTGGTAGATTTAAAAACCTCCTTGGCAAGCTCAGCTCAGTGCTCTGTGATGACCTAGAGGGGTGGGATGGGGGGTGGGTAGGAGGGAGGCTGAGGAGGGAGGGGATATATGTATACTTATAGCTGATTCACGGTGTTGTATAGCAGAAACTAACACAACATTGTAAAGCACTTATCCCCTAATTAAAGATTTTTTAAAATGCCTCCTTGGTGACTTCATGGCAACTAGGGATACTATGCCCATTTCTACCTAGTGCCAAAGTAAGAGTGTCTGCAGAATTATGTATCCATTAAGGTAACAAGGCTATGGTTTTTCCAGTGGTCATGTATGGATGTGAGAGTTGGACTGTGAAGAAAGCTGAGCGCCAAAGAATTAATGCTTTTGAACTGTGGTATTGGAGAAGACTCTTGAGCATCCCTTGGACTGCAAGGAGATCCAACCAGTCCATTCTAAAGGAGATCAGCCCTAGGTGTTCATTGGAAGGACTGATGCTAAAGCTGAAACTCCAGTACTTTGGTCACCTCATGCGAAGAGTTGACTCATTGGAAAAGACCCTAATGCTGGGAGGGATTGGGGGCAGGAGGAGAAGAGGACGACAGAGGATGAGATGGCTGGATGGCATCACTGACTCGATGCATGTAAGTTTGAGTGAACTCTGTGAGTTGGTGATGGACAGGGAGGCCTGGCGTGCTGCGATTCATGGGGTCACAAAGAGTCTGACATGACTGAGCGACTGAACTGAGCGACTGAAGGTAACATTAACTTTGTCGTTTCAACATACAACATCCAAGGTCACCCTGGATGCTGACAACCAGCCAATAGATGGGAAAAACAGAGAGTAGAGAAGGGAGGTGAGCTTTTTGGATTGGCCTAATTGTCACCCACACCCTTTCCACCAGCATTCCATTGGCAAGGACTTGTCAGGAAGGCCCCACCTAAATGCAAAGGGAACTGAGAAATGGTAGTTCTTGTCTGTGGAGTCACTTCCCAGTCACATCTCAGGAATGATGGAAGGACAATACAGATATTTGGAGGCTAGCTAAGTGACTTTGTCGAAGTTGTACTATGGTAGTAACCAAGTTCTTATCTCAACTTCAAACTCTGCTTTGTAATGCCAGCAGTAAGGCACTACAAGCCACATTTCTGCTTTGTTGGCCAACTCTATGTTGTTGTTCAGTTGCTCAGTTGTGTCTGACTCTTTGAGACCTCATGGATGCCAGGCTTCCTTGTCCATCACTATCTCCCAGAGTTTGTTTAAATTCATGCCCATTGAGTCAGTGATGCCATCCAACCATCTCATCCTCTGTTGCCCGCTTCTCCTCCTGCCCTCAGTCTTTCCCAGCATCAGGGTCTTTTCAAATGAGTCAGCTCTTTGCATCAGGTGGCCAAAGTATTGGAGCTTCAGCTTGAGCATCAGTCCTTCCAATGACTATACAGGACTGATCTCCTTCAGATTGGACCTCCTTGCAGTCCAAGGGACTCTCAAGAGTCTTCTCCAACACCACAGTTCAAAACCATCAATTCTTTAGCTCTCAGTCTTCTTTATGGTCCAACTCTCACATCCCTTCTTGACTACTGGAAAAACTGTAGCTTTGTTCAGTTCAGTTCAGTTCAGTTCAGTTCAGTCACTCAGTTGTGTCCGACTCTTTGCTACCCCATGAATTGCAGCACGCCAGGCCTCCCTGTCCATCACCATCTCCCGGAGTTCACTCAGACTCATGTCCATCGAGTCCGTGATGCCATCCAGCCATCTCATCCTTGGTCGTCCCTTTCTCCTCCTGCCCCCAATCCCTCCCAGCATCAGAGTCTTTTCTAATGAGTCAACTCTTCTCATGAGGTGGCCAAAGTACTGGAGTTTCAGCTTCAGCATCATTCCTTCCAAAGAAATCCCAGGGTTGATCTCCTTCAGAATGGACTGGTTGGATCTCCTTGCAGTCCAAGGGACTCTCAAGAGTCTTCTCCAGCACCACAGTTCAAAAGCGTCAATTCTTTGGCGCTCAGCTCTCACATCCATACATGACCACATGAAAAATCATAGCCTTGACTAGACGGACCTTAGTCAGCAAAGTAATGTCTCTGCTTTTGAATATGCTATCTAGGTTGGTCATAACTTTTCTTCCAAGGAGTAAGCGTCTTTTAATTTCATGGCTGCAGTCACCATCTGCAGTGATTTTGGAGCCCCCCAAAATAAAGTCTGACACTGTTTCCACTGTTTCCCCATCTATTTTCCGTGAAGTGAATGGACCGGATGCCATGATCTTCGTTTTCTGAATGTTGAGCTTTAAGCCAACTTTTTCACTCTCCTCTTTCACTTTCATCAAGAGGCTTTTTAGCTCCTCTTCACTTTCTGCCATAAGGGTGGTGTCATCTGCATATCTGAGGTTATTGATATTTCTCCCGGCAATCCTGATTCCAGATTGTGCTTCTTCCGGCCCAGCATTTCTCATGATGTACTCTGCATATAAGTTAAATAAGCAGGGTGACAATATACAGCCTTGACGTACTCCTTTTCCTATTTGGAACCAGTCTGTTGTTCCATGTCCAGTTCTAACTGTTGCTTCCTGACCTGCATACAGATTTCTCAAGAGGCAGGTTAGGTGGTCTGGTATTCCCATCTCTCTCAGAATTTTCCACAGTTCATTGTGATCCACACAGGTAAAGGCTTTGGCATAGTCAATAAAGCAGAAATAGATGTTTTTCTGGAACTCTCTTGCCTTTTCCATGATCCAGAGGATGTTGGCAATTTGATCTCTGGTTCCTCTGCCTTTTCTAAAACCAGCTTGAACATCAGGGAGTTCACGGTTCACGTATTGCTGAAGCCTGGCTTGGAGAATTTTGAGCATTACTTTACTAGCATGTGAGATGAGTGCAATTGTGTGGTAGTTTGAGCATCCTTTGGCATTGCCTTTCTTAGGGATTGGAATGAAAACTGACCTTTTCCAGTCCTGTGGCCACTGCTGAGTTTTCCAAATTTGCTGGCATATTGAGTACAGCACTTTCACAGCATCATCTTTCAGGATTTGAAATAGCTCAACTGGAATTCCATCACGTCCACTAGCTTTGTTTATAGTGATGCTTTCTAAGGCCCACTTGACTTCACATTCCAAGATGTCTGGCTCTTGATTAGTGATCACATCATCATGATTATCTGGGTCATGAAGATCTTTTTGTACAGTTGTTCTGTGTATTCTTGCCACCTCTTCTTAATATCTTCTGCTTCTGTTAGGTCCATACCATTTCTGTCCTTTATCGAGCCCATCTTTGCATGAAATGTTCCCTTGGTATCTCTAATTTTCTTGAAGAGATCTCTAGTCTTTCCCATTCTGTTGTTTTCCTTGATTTCTTAGCTTTGTTAGGTTCTGCCAATAGGGGGCAGTAGAAGGAGACCGCAAAGCTGGAGAAGGTAGAAACTTCCTGCCTATTTGCTTACCATGGATTCACTGCAGCCTTGTGTGTTTCACCCTGCAAACAGCAGTGCCTTCCTGTAGCGTCAGCTGTATCTGGTTGCAGTTTTTCCAACACTTGGAAGAATCTGCCTCATCATGTCTTCTCAGAGACACTACCAACAATCTGTCCCCCCTCTTCAGAAGTCTTGGTTCCAGCAACACAGGCACCTTCCTCCAAACTCAGACATCTTGGCACCAGTTGGCAAGTACCCCCTTTTCAGAATCCTGAGGTTTAGCTCCAGGGAGCCTCTCTCCCAAGTTCTAGTAATTACAAACTCTTCTCTTCCCACACCCCCAAAGCTCCAGGGTGATAGCTGCTCCCTGCAGTTTTTACCTTTGTGATACCTTAGAGAAACACTATCCAATAGAAATATAATGTGAATACTAGTTTTTAATTTTCTAGTAGCCACGTTTAAAAGTTTTTAAAATGGTGAAATTAGTTTTAATGATGTATCGTGTATATCAGTCTAATCTGCTTTCATTTCAGTATATGATCACTGTAAAATTAATGAGATATTTTTATATGAAGTCTTTGAAATCTGGTGTGTCTTTTACACTTACAGCAGATTTCAATGTGGAGGATAAATTTCACCAGGAATATTTGATCTATACTTAGATTTCATAAAATTTACAGTTGAAAATATACACCAAATCAAGTTGTTCCAAACATATGTCAAAGTTTTCTAACAATTTAATTGAGTATCAATTTTTAATTTTTGTTTGGAAATAACTGTGCCTCTACTTAATTGTATTGTGCCAGTTAATTGTCTTGTTTTGACAATGACTCTAATTATGGAAAATATCACTGATGAGGGACGCTAGATGGTCAGTACATGCAACCTCTCTGTAGTATTTTCTGGCTTTTTTTGCAATTTCTTGTGAAGGCACAGTTGAGTTTTAAGAGTTCTTGACATATTCTGTATACAAATCCTTTGTTCGAGATGTGATTTACAAATATATTTTCCCAGTCCATAGCTTGTCTTTTTATCTTCCTAACAGGGTATTTCACAGAGCAAAAGTTTTTCATTTTGAGGAAGTTCAATTTATTGCTTTTTTTTCTTTTATGGGTTGTGCTTTTAGTGTCATGTGTAAGAACTCTTCGCCTAACCCTAGGTCGTGAATATTTTCTGCTATGTTTTCTTCTAAAATTTTATAATTTTATATTTAAATCTGTGATCCAGTTTGAGTCAATTTATATGTAAGGTATGAGGTTTAGGTCTAGTTTTATTATTATATTTAATACCTTTGCCTATGGATGTCCATAAAAGAAAGGTTGAAGCAGGAGGAAAAGGGGGTGACAGAAGATGAGATGGTTGGATGGCATCATTGACTCAATGGACACGAGTTTGAGTAAACTCTAGGAAGTCCCTGTAATACACTTTAAATTCAGGTAGTGTAAACCGTCTGAATGTGTTCTTTCCTCAAAGTTGCTTTGACAGTTCTTAGTCATTTCCATTTACATGTGAATTTTCAAATCAACTTGTCATTTTCTATAAAAGTTCCTATTGGGAATTTGAAAGGGATTGTATTAAATCTATAAATCAATATGGGAAGAATTGTTGTCTGAACAATACTGAGTCTTCTAACCCATAAATAAGGTATAAAGCACTTTTTAGATTTTCTTTAGTTTCTCCCAGCAAACCTTTATCGTTTTCAGCATACAAGTTTTGCACATCTTTTCTTGCCCAAATGCTTTGACCAGAACCTCTAATCAGTGCCAATACAAACAGTGAGACTGGACATCTTGATTTATTACTGATCTTCTTATAGGGGAAGAACTCAGTCTTTCAATATTAAGTATGATGGTAGGTATAGGTTCTTCACAGATGCTCTTTATCAGGTTGATGAAGTTCCTTTGTATTCCTAGCTTGCTGAGAGTTATTATCAGTAATAGATGAAAGAGCTGAGAAGTAGAGGCTTTAGACCTCACCCTACCTTAGTCAGAGTTGTTCCGTTTTATGTTTTAAATGTAGATTTTCTCTGTGAAATGTGTTTACAAAATGAATTCAACTCCTAATAAGAAAAAAAAGTTTGAATGACACTACCTTATACAATAGGCAAATGTATTAGTCAGGCAAATTCTATTAGTCCAGAAAAATAGAACCAATAAGATAGATAGATAGATATGTGTGTGTGTATAATATAATGAGGAATTGGTTCACAATATTATGGAAGTAAGAAGTCACAAGATCTGCTGTCTGCAAACTGGAGGCTCAGGAAAGCCAATGGTGTAATTCTTAGAGAATGGATGAATTCCAGTCCAAGTCCGAAGGCCTGAGAACCAGGGAAGCCAGTGCTGTAAATCTCAGTACAAGGGCAGAAGATCAATGTCCCAGCTCAGTCAAGCATACAAGAAGCAAAAGGGATGAGTGCCTCCTTCTACCTGGTGTTCTATTCAGGCCCTTGATGGATTTGATGATGCCCACATTGGGGAGGTCAGTCTCCTTTCCTGAGTCCACCAATTCAAATGTTAATCTCATCCAGAAACACCCTCATAGACACACCCAGAAATGATGTTTAATCTGAGCACCCCTTAGGTCAGTCAAGTTGACACATAAATTAAATCATCACAGTAAGTTGATTCATGTTGATGTATGGCAAAACCAATACAATATTGTAAAGTAACTAGCCTCCAATTAAAATAAATAAATTTATATTTAAAAAAATAATAAATTTTCCAATGAACTAGGAACACATAGGGAAATCTTTTGAAAGACTATTCCTACATCCTTTGTAAAATCTAAAGGATTCTGAGGCCATGCTTGAAAATGCAGGTTCTGGGAATTCCCTGGTGATCCAGTGGTTAGGACTGTGTACTTTCACTGCCTAAGGCATGGGTTCAATCCTGGGCTGGGGAACTAAGATCTTGCAAGAAGTGTGGTACGGCCAAAACAAACAAACAAAAGCCACCAAAAAACCCCACTGATTCTCAGCCTCTTAAGTAGAGTTGTAAGACTGAGAGGGAACTTTCCAGAGAAGATTTCTCTCACCTTCCAGCCCCAGGGATGGTAGTGCTAGGGAGAGGATGTGGCAAGTCTAGAGAAGACATCTCTCACTGTTCTATATCTTAGCAACAAGACAGAAGGTCTGCACAGCCCTGGAGTCCCTTGGGATCACAGACTGCTTGAGGGCAGGAACTGTATTACTTTCTTTTCTGTAGCTCCTCCAGCTGTCTCTCACAGTTCTTTAAACATTTCATGTGCTCAATGGATAAATAAATGGTACATGAGCAAATATTTTTTCCATCCTACCATCTCTTGCCCCTTACTCTTTGAGCTCACTGGGCCCAGCTCTGGACAGACCTGTGAAACAGATCAAGTTTGCCTTTGGTGCCCTTTGCTGAGCAGGTGGTCCTGTCTCCTGAGTGCCTGTTGTGTCCTCTGACTCATGATGGTTTCACTCTCAAATCCCAGAAAGGCCTGTTCTTCCTAGGCAGCATCGCATACCTCACCTGAGCTTCCTCATTATGTGTCCCTTATCTTGCATTCTTCAAAGGTTTCACACAATTAGGGTTAGGCCACCTGGCCAATGAGCATTACAGAGAAAAGAGCCTTCAGACTCTTGCCTCGGCATGTGACTTGGGTATCCATAGCACTTTCCTCCATCTCTCATCTTCTTTAAGCACTGAGCCCACCCATGGTGAGCAGTACTTACCCACCTCCTAAGCCCCCTTTTTTCTCTCTGAGGACAGTTTTGTGTGATCCTGGGGTTGTTTGGTTTTTAAGGGCAGGTAAGCCTCAAGAATAGAGCAAGTCCTGCTTAGATCAGTGTTATTTGTTGGGAAAATAAGGTATTCATCATACTGAATGACACTGTCTTTAGTTAAAATGACCTGTAATCACAATGTATTGATTACTTTTCTTCTGAAATTCATAAACTGGCTTTGAAAACAATTCCAAAGAAGGAATTACAAAAGGTTTTGAGCAATAGAAGCGTCCCAGGGCAGTATCTTTGAAAGACTAGTTCATTTATATGTTTGAGTTGAAAATGTGTTTAGAGAAAACTCAAATATTTCTCTTGAAAATTATTGAACATCTACTCTAGGGAGCAGAGTATGCTATTTAGATGTTAAGAGCATTACTCTGGAGCTGGACTGCTTGGGTTCTAATCCTGTGTCTGTACCTAAGTTACCTGTATAGTCTTAGACAAGTTACTCAACCTGTTGTTTCCTCATTTGTAAAATCAGGATAGTCCTTCCCACATAGGGTCACTGTGACAAATCAGTTGAGTTAATCTAAGCACATAAAGTGCTTAGAATGCAGGACCTGGTACATAATAAGGGCTTATTTTCTTGTGCTCCAAAATCACTGCGGATGGTGACTGCAGCCACAAAATTAAAAGACACTTACTCCTTTGAAGAAAAGCTATGACAAACCTTGACAGCATATTAAAAAGCAGAGACATCACTTTGACGACAAAGGTCTGTCTTGTTAAAGCTATGGTTTTTCCAGTAGTCAGTCATGTATGGATGTGAGAGTTTGACCATAAAGAAGGCTGAACACTGAAGAATCAATGCTTTTGAATTGTAGTGTTGGAGAAGACTCTTGAGAGTTCCTTGGACAGCAAGGAGATCAAACCAGTGAATCCTAAAGGAAATCAACCCTGAATATTCATTGGAAGAACTGATGCTGAAGCTGAAGCTCCAATACTTTGGCCACTTGATGCAAAGAACTGACTCATTGGAAAAGATTCTGATGCTGGGAAAGATTGAGGGCAAGAGGAGCAGTGGGTGACAGAGGATAAGATGGTTGGATGGCATCATCAACTCAATGGACATGAGTTTGAGCAGACTCTGGGAGATAGTGATGGACAAAGGAGCCTGGTGTGCTGCAGTCCATGGGGTCACAAAGAGTTGGACACAACTTAGCAGCTGAACAACAACACATAGTAAGGGCACAATGAGTTATTATCATCATAACAATGTTTGAGGCATTGTGTTAGAAAACACTTAAGGTAATACTTAAAAGACATATCCCTACCTTCAGGAAGTTCACAGTCTAATAGGAAATACAATGTATAATTTATGTCATAATAAAATTTGATGGGTGCTCTCAGAAATGCCAGTGGTCATGATGGGAGGAACAGCTGACACGAAGAGGGCTCTAGTAGGGAGAACATCTCAGTACAGTTCTATAAGCGCCGAACACCCTCCACTTCATTCAGAACATTGTGTCCTGAGAATAAGAGTGTCAGTACAACCAGATGCTTGATATTCATAGTAGTGATGAGAACAGAAGGACCTAAGAGTAGAGATCACACTTTTTACTAAAATGCTTCCCCCTTTTTTTTAAAACAAAACAAAAAAAACCCACAAAAGAATGGTTTGCAGTGTCAGTCCCTGTGAAAGTATTTAGTGCTCATCCCTTCACTCCGAATAGAAACCTGTCTGGACAGAGAATTCATAGACTATCATCAATATATCTCTCTGTTTACAGTTCCCGTTTCAAAAACTAACATACAGTATTGCTCTGATCCTGAAAGAATTGAATAATCTGGAAGAATTTGCCTTTTTACCAAGAGAGTTTAGTGATTTACTCTGGATTAGAATTGCATCAAAATTTAAGAATAGTAACATTAAATAATGAGATAATTTACACTTGAGTCCATTGTTTCATTACTGTAACACTTTTTATGGTTCAGAATTAGTTTTTTCAATTAAAATATTGGTTGCCTTTTTTTTTAAACCAGAGTTTCCCCCTCTCAGAAATAGTTATGAAGATGACAATTTGTGTTGCAATCAGTTATTTTGTATGATTCATGAAGAAACACTTTAAAAATAACTTTGTAATAAAGATGGAAAACTGTTTCTTCACGATTGTGATTCATCATAATTATTTTTGAACATTTGGTAAATCCTATTTCTGGGAATTTTAAGAAGTGCTTTAAAACTCTCTCAAAGCCTGTTTAAGGCCCTCAATTATGAATTCTGCAAAAGCTTCACTTTGTGAAGATATGGGCTTGAGGTCGTAAGCATAGTATGAGACAGTGTGGTTAGATGTTTCTGCCCTCTCATCTTTTCAGTTTCTCTTCTGAGAATTGGAAAGTCAAAGGATTATTTGGGGGAATTAAAGTAATTGCAAAGAAAAAGAGCACAGGCCTGCAACCTTTCCAAAATGGCATGTTCTGTGCTTCTGTGCCCAAGGGGCAAGCAATGGGTGGGGTGTGTACTGAAAGGTTTCTCTTTCACAAGAGAGAAAGGTGAGATTCCCTTACCAATTCTTAAGAGAACTGTGATGGAGCCACAGATGTGTTTTCTTAAGACAGGGAGAGAGAATATGGCAGTCGTAACTGGAGCCGCCACATGCTATACTTGGCGTTTGTTCCAGATTTGCTAGGTTGAACTGAATTTCCTGCTTAGAGTTTTTAATTACTATTTGGAGAATGGGCAACATACCATTCCAAGTTGTACAGAATGAGCATACAGCTGTCATCTTCATTTTCCTCCAAAGGCTATTTCCTCCAAACAGTTGGTCCTAAAGTGAAGGATTTTATTCTGCTCTGTAGCTCATAGAGTAGAGCAATCATAAAGTGTATTGATGTTGGCCAGAAAATCTGCATTCTGAGCATGTGTATGATTAACACTCTTATTGAATACAAATGATGCCAAGAGTTTCCAACCTTACCTGGAACTTCCTAAGGGTAGAGAAAATGAATTTTTTACCAACTATGGCTGCTATAATTCCTGGTGCACTACTTTTGTATTTATCTTACTTATTTTTGCCTGTGCTGGGTCTTTGTTGCTGCCCGGGCTTTCTCTAATTGCAAGGAGTGGGGGCTTCTCTTATTGCGGAGCACAGGCTCTAGGGCACATGGGCTCAGTAGTTGCAGCCCCTGGGTTCTAGAGCATGGGCTTAATAGTTGAAACAATAGACTTAAATGCTCTGCGGTATGTGGGATGTTCCCAGATCAGGGATCAAACCCTTGTCTCCTGCACACTGGCAGATGGATTCTTTACCACTGAGCCACCAGGAAAGCTATACTGCATTTATTTATTTTTTTAATCTATTTATTTAACTATAGTTGATCAGTAATATTGTATTAGTTTCAGGTGTATGGCTTCAGATTCTTTTTCATTATAGATTATTACAAGATATTTAATATAGTTCCCTGTGCTATACAGCAAATCCTGTTGTTTATTTTATGTACATTGATGTGTATGTATTAGTTCCATACTCCTAATTTATCCCTCCCCTACTCTTTCCCCTTTGATAACTATAAGTTTATTTTTTATGTCTTTGAGTCTGTTTCTGTTCTGTAAATAAGTTGATTTGTTTTTTTTTACATTCCACATATAAATTATATTATGTATTTGTCTTTCTCTGCCTGACTTATTTCACTTAGTATGATATGCAAATGGAAGTATTTCATTTTTCTTGTGGTTGAGTTATATTCCATTATACATATGTGTGTGTGTATACACACATATACCACAACTTCTTTATCTGTTCACCTGTCGATGAACACTAAGGTGTCCATGTCTTTGCTATTGTAAATGGTGCTGCAGTGAACATTGAGGTGCATGTATCTTTTTAAATTAGAGTCTTCATCTTTTCCAGACATATGCCCAGGAGTGGGATTGCTAGATATGGTAGTTCTATTTTTAGTTTTTTAAGGAACCTCGAGACTATTTTCCATAGTGGCTGTACCAATTTACATTCTCACAGTGTAGAAGGGTTTCCCTTTCTCTATACCCTCTCTAGCACTTATTATTTATAGGCTTTTTGATAATAGCCATTCTGACCAGTGTGAGGTGCTACCTCATAGTTTTAATATGCATTTCTCTAATAATTAGCAATGTTGAGCATCTTTTCATGTGCCTCTTGGCCATCCGTATGTTGTCTTCAGAGAAATCTCTAATTAGGTTGGACTTAGTGACTTTATTCTAATGTAGAGAATATGGCAAAATGATGGGATGGCACTTCTGTGATTAGGTTACAGAAGATTGTGACTTCCATCCCACTGGCACTCTCTTTTGCCCTCTTACTTTAATGAAGCTTGATGCCATATTTCCACGTGCTGTATGGGGAGACCCACATGCCAGAGACTCAAGGAGGCCTGCAGCCAACAGCTTATGAGGAAATGAATCCTTTGTCCAACAGTGTATGAAAAACGGAATCCTGCGAACAACCATGTGACTGAACTTGGAAGCAGCTACTTCTCAGTAGAGCCTTCAGGTGAAGCAGCATCCCTGGCCAGTGCCTTGATTGCAGGCTTGTGAGAGGCCCTGACGCAGATGACCTAGCTAAGCCATGCCTGGATTCCTGAAAGTGTGTTTTAAGCAGCTAAGTTTTGGGAGTAATTGGTTATACTACATACTAATACACCTCCCAAGAGATAACCACTATCCTAAGTGTGCTATCATCCTCATGTGTGTTAGTCACTCAGTTGTGTCTGACTCTTTATGACCCCATGGAGTGTAGCCTGGCAGGCTTCTCTGTCCATGGGATTTTCCAAGCAAGAATACTGGAGTGGGTTGACATTTCCTCCTCCAGGGGATCTTCCCGACCCAGGGATCGAACCCAGGTCTCCCACACTGCGGGCAGACGCTTTAACCTCTGAGCCACCAGGGAAGCCCTATGTAAAATAAACTTATTTTTAACTAGAAGAAACACTCTCGAACATATCTGTAGATGGTAAAAGTCATGTTATTGGATGTCACTTTTAGGGAAATGAATTTTGGAATGGAATCAGCATTAATAACATTCCCATGGGCTTC
>NW_024070207.1:24511620-24520523 GCF_014754425.2 Oryx dammah
AGCCTCAGAAGGCAGGGAGCCAGCAGGCCTGCGGGAGTCTCTGGACTTGACCTGGCCTGCACATCTCAAGGGGGTCACTGCCCAGGCCTGTGGCCTGGAGCCCACCCCCACCCCTGGGAGTGGGGTGGAGTGTCAGGGCTCCATCCTTCCTGCTGAGCAGAAGTTCAGCCCTGCGAGGCCCTGCTCCTGGCTGAGTTGTCACTGCCAATGGCCCCTTTTCACTCACAGGCTCCCCTAGCTTGTGGGGTTTGAAGCAAGAATAATTGTGTCATCTCACTGGGTGGAGAGGGTCCCGCCATTCATAGACACTGCTCCTCCCCCGTCTCCTCCATGCCTCAGGATAGGCATAGTGCCAGGTGGGCTTTTTCCGTAAACTGTAAACTCGCCGTCTTCATTTTCCCTCTTCCTGCTGGTTTTATAACAAAGAATTGCACTTCCCCCAACCAAAAAAAAAAAAAAAATCTTAGCCAGTACAAGTGTCTTGGAGTTCTTAGCCAGTACAAGTGTCTGAGAGAGAACCAAACATTCCCATACATCTTGGTGGGCAGTTTAAGTCTGATAACACCATGCTCAGCAACTACAGAGCAGGGACATATGCCCTGCTGAGCAAACAGCTGGGTTTCAGGGCAAATCCCTAATATCTATGAGCATCTTATGGGATTAGAAACCCACTTGACCCAACATTCATGACAGAGTGGTTTTTCACAATTTAAAGGAAAGGAATGTTTATTTAAAGAGATTCCAAAGTTACTGAATCTGAGTGACTATGCATTTGCTTGTTCTCTTCCCCTGGGTTTTCAAATAGGTGTTTGTAGAAAGAAAGTGACTCATTCTATCCCATAGCTAATTCATGGCTAAGCCTAGGACTTGGGCTCACTCTTTCTGAGTCCAGGACTCTTCATCTGAGCCTCCCTGGGATTTGGTCAGGGTTTGCTTCCAGGCTGAGGTTTAAACACTAAGTGGAATGGAAGGAAAAGAATATGTCTTAAAGCTCAGAGGTGTGAAGCCTTAGGACATTGACAACCAATGAAAAACTCAGATAAAGTGCCTCTGAGAGGATTATATGCTGCAAAGCAGTCAATGGGGAAACAGGACTTGAGTTCCTTCAAGGGGATTTATACATAAAGATCTAGGGACTCATCTAACAGCATATTTGGGAGGAGTGAACAGGAGATGTCAGGGTGGAAAGTCAGAGTCCTGATAAGATTCTTTCTGGCTCTGGGACCTCGTACAAATTATTTCACCTTCTTCAGCCTCTGCTGCTCATCTCAAATGAAGGAATGATGCTAATACCAGAGTTATTTCCAGTCAATTGAGGTCATCCCATCAGTCCCTACATCTGCTCCATGTTATTCTAAATGTCTTTTGAACCCCCCACTTCTCTCTGCCCTTGTGGTTCCTTCTTCAGTTCATCTTTCTACCTGGTCTGCCCCAGGCCGCCTCCTTTACATTCTGCTCTACACACTGTGGCCAAAGAGATCTAGCTTTCTAAAACTCAAAGCCAGTTACATGGCGAATCTGCTTAGAACCCTTCAATAGCTTCTTATTACTCTCAGGATAAGACCCAAATCCTGGCCCTGGTCTACAAGGCCCTTTATTTTTTGGCACCTGTCTATCTCTCCAGGCTTTTCTCACACTGCTCCTCTCTCTTAAGTTCCAGGCTCAAGCCACAATAAACTAGTAGCTATTCCCCAATGAGGCAGCCTCTCTCACCTCCAGTTTTTGCATAGCTTTTGCTTCTAGCTAGAACACTCAGCCCGCTCCAGCACCCTCCCCCTAACCCTGTAGTCCTGTGGAATCCAGTATCCATTCCACCCACCTGGGAAGTCCTCACCTGCTCCTCTGTGCTCCCCAGCATCCCATGCTTCTGACTCCTTGGCACTCATGGCCCTGATTGAAATGGCCTTTTACCTTGCTTTCTCCGACTCAGCTCTGCAGGATTGTGACTTATTCATCATTATGTTTCCAGCAAAGACAAGTTGAATGAATGATGTATGTTGAAATGATTCATAAACTGCAACTTGCTACACCAGTGTTAATAAGTATTATGTCATATTACTGTGTTCAGGTTGGTTATTTAATATTGTTGGCCTACTCACCCATTTGATAATAACTAATATCAGATTTCACTTACATCATCCTGGTCCCTTATTATACCCAATACTAACTAATAAAGGTTACCACTTATTGAGCAGCTAATCTAGGCTAGATTCTGTGGTGAGATTTTAGATGTGATCTCATTTATTCCTCATTATATTAGGTTGGCCAGAAAGTTCATTTGGGTTTTTACAGAAAAACTCAAATGAACTTTCTGGCCAATCCAATAGCAAGCTAGGTGCTATTATAAACATTATTCCCATTTTTCAGATGAAAAAAGTAAGGCAAGCTCAAAGAGGTTAATTAGCTTTCCCAATATCAAATAGCCAGATTTTGAATCCAGAAACTTTGAGTTCATGATCCAAACCCTGGTTCTAATCATCTCCCAGTTCTGCCAAAGTTTCAGATAAGGACGCTATCAACAGAGTGAGAAGCAGCCCATGGAATGGGAGAAAATATTTACAAATCACATATTTGAGAGGGGATTAATATCCAGAATACACAGAAAACACTTAAAACTCAACAACAAAACAACAAACAACCCAGTTTTTTTCATTCTTTTTTTAAATTGAGATATAGTTGATATACATTATATGTCCAGTTCAGTTCAGTCGCTCAGTTGTGTCCGACTCTTTGTGACCCCATGAATCGCAGCATGCCAGGCCTCCCTGTCCATCACCAACTTCCGGAGTTCATTCAGATTTACGTCCATCAAGTCAGTGACGCCATCCAGCCATCTCATCCTCTGTCGTCCCCTTCTCCTCCTGCACCCAATCCCTCCCAGCATCAAAGTCTTTTCCAATGAGTCAACTCTTCGCATGAGGTGGCTAAAGTACTGGAGTTTCAGCTTTAGCATCATTCCTTCCAAAGAAATCCCAGGGCTGATCTTCAGAATGGACTGGTTGGATCTCCTTTATATGTTACAGATGTACAATACAGTGATTCATAATTTTTACAAATTATTTTTCATTTATTGTTATTATAAAATATTGGCTATATTCCCTATGTTGTGTTATATATGTCCTTGTAGCTTATTTTGTACCTAATAGTTTGTGCCCCTTGATCCCCTACTCCTGTGTTGCCCTTCCTCCTTTCCCTTTCCTCACTGGTAACCACTAGTTTATTCTCTATATCTGTGAATCTGCTTTTTTTGTTATATTCACTAGTTGGTATTTTTTAGATTCCACATATAAGTGAGATCATACAGTACTCATCTTTCTCTGTCTGACTTATTTCACTTATCACAATACCCTCTAATTCCATCCACGTTGTTGCAAATGACAACATTTCATTCAGCCACATACAATCTTATTTTTAAATAGGAAAAGACTTAATAGACATGTCTTCTAAGAAGATATACAAATGGCCAATAAGCACGTGGAAAGATGCTCAAATCCCTAATCACTGCTGCTGCTGCTGCTAAGTCGCTTCAGTCGTGTCCGACTCTGTGCTACCCCATAGACAGCTGCCCACCAGCCTTCCCTGTCCCTGTAATTCTCCAGGCAAGATCACTGGAGTGGGTTGCCATTTCCTTCTCCAATGCATGAAAGGGAAAAGTGAAAGTGAAGTCGCTCAGTTGTGTCTGACTCTTAGCGACCCCATGGACTGCAGCCCACCAGGCTCCTCTGCCATGGGATTTTCCAGGCAAGAGTACTGGAGTGGGTTGCCATTGCCTTCTCCCACTAATCACTAGGTAAACACAAATCAAAATTGCAATGCTATGCCACCTCACACTCCCTAGGGTGGCTATTACAAAAAGAAAACAACAGAAAATAACAAACACTGGCAAGGTATGGAGCAATTGGAACCCTTATGCATTGCTGGTAGGATTGTAAAATGGTGCAGCCACTGTGGAAAATAGTATAGTGGATCCTCAAAAACATTAAAAATAGAACTACTGTGCATCCAGCAATTCCACTTCTAGGTATATATCCAAAGGAAGTAAAAGCAGGGTCTGGAAGAGATATTTGATACTTGTGTTCATAGCAGTATTATTTACAACAGTCAAAATGTGGAAATAATCCAAGTGTCCACTGATGGATAAATGAATATACATACAACAGATTATTTTTTGGCCTTTAAAAGGAAGAAAATTTTTACACATGCTACAACATGAATAAACATTGAGGTCATTATACTAAGTGAAATAAGCCAGTCCCAAAAGGACAAATACCACAGGATTCCACTTATTTGAGATACTGAGAGTTGTCAAATTCACAGAGACAGAAAGTCAAATGGTGGTTGCCAGGGCTGGAGGGAGTGGGGAATGGGGTGGTTATTTAATGGGGACAGAGTTCTGGCTTTGCAGAATGAAAAAAAATGTTCTGGAGATGGGTGGTGCCAATGGTTGCATAAGGATATGAATGAACTTAATACTGAACTGTATGCCTAAACATAACTAAAATGGTCAATTTTGCATTTTTTATATTTCACCACAATTTATAAAAGAAGATCCAAGCCTTGATTTTAACCATTTCCCAGTCCTGCCCAAGGCTTGTGATATTTTCCTTCTGATGAATGCTTGCTGCTTTCCCTCCAGATAACCTGCCTTTTCTTTCTTTTTCCTCCTGAGACTAGGCTGCTCTCTACCAAGATCTCCAGAGCCTCACATTGGTCAGTGCCCCCAAGGAGGCAGAGTCCGGGTTCAGGCCTCTAGCCTTCTCTCTTTTGGGGAAGAAAATACCTCTACTCTGAAGGCAGCCAGCACATATTTTACTCACAACAGTCAGCAGATGGCTGTGGATCCCAGGAATCATATCAGGACAAAGCTCGCTGTGCATTTTCCATCACTGGTAGCTATCCCAACAGTGACGTGGGGCATCGTTATTAATAGGTGAAGGACAAAGAGAGAGGGGAAGTGGCTTGGGTTGAGTCACACAGCAAAGTTAGAACTCCCAGCTCCCAGCAACTGGCCTCACCCTGGGCTCTATCCCGCGCACCTGGCAGCTCCAGAGACTTGCTCCTTTTCGTACTCTGGGCCATGAACTCTCTGGTTAACCAAGCGGGTCCAACTTGTCTTGCAGAGAAATGAAGCAAAATCTTCCTTGGGACGGTATATTGTGGTCTTCCTGTTTCTATTGATTGGCAGGAAATTGAGTGCCCCCTACTTACTGAATGACTTTGGACATGTCATTGAAAGTCCCTGGACCCTCAGGTTTCCCTTCAGTAAAGTGCCTACCCCCAGAGAAGCTGTGGATGAGCTAGGGAGAGGATTGGGGTACCCTTATCCAATTTATTCTGCATTATCCTTTACACGGGTGAACTTCAGTCCTGGCTGAGCATAATCACATGGGTGGGCTTTAAAAATACAAATTCCTGGGCCTTGACCAACCTGGCTTACTTGAATTCCTTCTCTGTTCTTCTGGCCAAGTGGCCCCCAGTGTGAAGGGAACCCCCTTGAGTTGAGCAGTGGGGTGGTCGTTAACATTTCTGTTTAAATCCTCCCAACTCAGCTTAAAGGAACCTTTGGTACGAGATGGAAGACATTGTATTCTGTCTCAAGCTCCCCCTTGGACTCCCTGTTCTCCCAATTTTGGCACTTCTCATATACTGCTTGTTATTTTCACTTAACTGTTTCAAATCTTTGCCTCTTATTTCCTCAGTTAGCTATCAGAGATAAAGACAGTGTCCTGCCCTTCTCTTCTTGCCCCCCAAAATGCCAGCTCCATTAGCGCCTAGTAGCTCTTCAATAAATATTTGTTGAATGGCAGATCTTGTAATTCAGAAATCTGAAATCATTTCTTATTTATTTGGGAGGTGTTCTGTGTCCTTTGGAAGCTTTCTGGTCACATGGAAAGAACTTTAAACAAAGAGGCAAGAGCCCTAGCTTCCAATCTTGGCACTGTCACAAACTCCCATTGTGACCTGCAGCAAGTCGCCTGCCTTCTCTAGGCCTCAGTCCCTCACTTGAGAAACCAGGACTGATATATAAGTTTCTTTCAGCTCTGGATTTTTTTCACTACTCTGGTTAGCCAGGGGCAGCCTTTTTCGTGTCTTTTTCAATGTCTTTAATGTCCACCATGCCTTATTTTTTTTTCCTGTAAGAACTATGTCATTGATGGATCACTCCCAGTTTATAAAATGAGAAACTCAACTAAAGAACAAGTAAATGCTTTGGCCAAGCTTCCACCCCTAGTGTGTGTGTGGGGGGGGAGTGGGGCTGGGGGTGGGGCAGGGGTTGCGCATTCCTCACTGCAGCTCCCTGGCTAGGGCTGGATTCTTCCCTTCCAGAGCTGTTACCAGTCCTTCCCAAGTGTAGGACTGTTAACCCCAAGTGTAGGACTGCCTACCCTCTCTGTGAACAATCCAGGGCAAAGGTGTGACATAGACCAGCTGGGTTTCCTCTTGTCCCTCTGCTCACTGCTATCTAAGGCCAGAATGTCCACTGCAATGTTCAGTACAATCTGTTTCCATGTTGTTCCCTGAGGAGGAGATGAAGGACATGAGGCCAGTCCTTGCCCCCTAGCCAGCCTGGGGAAAGCTGTGCTACCATATGTAAGGGAAGACCTGGGAGCCAAGTGCCTGGTTCAGAGAAGATGCTCAACAAATTTTTTAAAAGAGATGAAAATTGTCAACGTTTTAAAACTTTTTAATTTTAAGGACGGGAAAGCCTTTCTTCAATGAAATCATCTCCGAAGCTCACTAGGTGAAACTGGTCAAGCCCTGCCTGCTCTCTCCTCTGGGCCCCAGAGAGGATCCTCAGAGCTCAGGTGGGAAGCTTGCTGTGAGTCAGCTGAAAAGAAGGGACAGATCAATTCATGGGCTTTTTCCTGGTTCACCTTAGCTAGGAGGGAATCCTGGCCAAAAAAAAAAAAAACGAAGTTTGAAGGACCCAGCCCTCTAAAGGGAATATTTGCATCTGAAAAAGAGTCATCCATTTCTCCTCTCTCGTTAGCTTCATCAAGTTCTAGGAACTTCAGTTATTAAGGGCAGAGGAGAAGTTTTGAGTAGATTTGTTTAAGTTGGTTCACCAATGAATATCAATGGAATTGTTTAAACAAAGAAGGAAAGAGAAGCATTATGGTAACATTTTCCAGTGTTTAATGACCCATTTGGTGTCATCCTGCAGGCAGTCTTGATTTGAAAATACAATGTAAAACTTTCATGGAGTCTGGTGAGTGGATGGTGTTACCTTTTGCACCATTGCTCCCTGCAGTTTGAACATTCCTAACTTCATGGTTAGCCATGGGAACCCACAGCTGTCCAGAGGGGCTACCTAATGAGAGCATCTCTATTCCAAGTCTGCAGGCCTGCCTGACTTGGGCTTCTCCTTGTTTCTCCACCCATGACAGGTAAGGGAGGGAAGCCAACCCAGGGGATGCTGACTTTTCAAGGTGGTCCAGGGAACAAAGCACATCCCAAATCTGCATCCAGAAGACAATTTTGGATAACCAATATCTAGTTTTAAAACTTGTCAAAGGGATATAATTCTTGAATTAAGAGGTTTTCGTTATTATCCATCTCATGGCCCTTTCATATGAATCTCTTTACCTGCCCCACAGACTGTCCCACCTCACAGGTGCCAGAAGAGGCAGGCAGATAATTAATGCTGGGAACCCTGCTACAGACTGTGTCCCCCGCCTGAATTCATATGTTGAAACATAATCCCCAACGTGATGGTATTTGGAGATGCGGCCTTTGAGAGCGATGGTGGGATCACTCATCTAGAGCCAGACATCCTGGAATGTGAAGTCAAGTGGGCCTTAGAAAGCATCACTACAAACAAAGCTAGTGGAGGTGATGGAGCTATTTCAAATCCTGAAAGATAATGCTGTGAAACTGCTGTACTATATATGCCAGCAAATTTGGAAAACTCAGCAGTGGCCACAGGACTGGAAAAGGTGTTTTCATTCCAATCCCTAAGAAAGGCAATGCCAAAGAATGCTCAAACTACCGCACAATTGCACTCATCTCACATGCTAGTAAAGTAATGCTCAAAATTCTCCAAGCCAGGCTTCAGCAATACGTGAACCGTGAAGTTCCAGATGTTGAAGCTGGTTTTAGAAAAGGCAGAGGAACCAGAGATCAAATTGCCAACATCCTCTGGATCATGGAAAAAGCAAGAGAGTTCCAGAAAAACATCTATTTCTGCTTTATTGACTATGCCAAAGCCTTTGACTGTGTGGATCACAATAAACTGTGGAAAACTCTGAAAGAGATGGGAAGACCAGACCACCTGACCTGTCTCTTGAGAAATCTGTATGCAGGTCAGGAAGCAACAGTTAGAACTGGACATGGAATAACAGACTGGTTCCAAATAGGAAAAGGAGTACGTCAAGGCTGTATATTGTCACCCTGCTTATTTAACTTCTATGCAGAGTACATCATGAGAAACGCTGGGCTGGAAGAAACACAAGCTGGAATCAAGATTGCCGGGAGAAATATCAATAACCTCAGATATGCAGATGACACGATCCTTATGGCAGAAAGTGAAGAGGAGCTAAAAAGCCTCTTGATGAAAGTGAAAGAGGAGACCGAAAAAGTTGGCTTAAAGCTATGAAGATCATGGCATCTGGTCCCATCACTCCATGGGAAATAGATGGGGAAACAGTGGAAACAGTGTCAGACTTTATTTTTAGGGGCTCCAGAATCACTGCAGATGGTGACTGCAGCCATGAAATTAAAAGACGCTTACTCCTTGGAAGGAAAGTTATGACCAACCTAGATAGCATATTCAAAAGCAGAGACATTACTTTGCCGACTAAGGTCCATCTAGTCAAGGCTATGGTTTTTCCTCTGGTCATGTATGGATGTGAGAGGTGGACTGTGAAGAAGGCTGAGCGCCGAAGAATTGATGCTTTTGAACT
>NW_024070207.1:24520623-24594495 GCF_014754425.2 Oryx dammah
TTGACTCATTGGAAAAGACTTTGATGCTGAGAGGGATAGGGGGCAGGGGGAGAAGGGGACGACAGAGGATGAGATGGCTGGATGGCATCACTGACTCAATGAATGTGAATCTGAGTGAACTCTGGGAGTTGGGGATGGACAGGGAGGCCTGGCGTGCTGCGATTCATGGGGTCGCAGAGAGTCAGACACGACTGAGCGACTGAACTGAACTGAACTAGGTCATGAAGTTGGAGCCCTCATGAATGTGATTCGTGCTCTTAGAAAAGACCTCACAGAGATCCTTGCCCTTTCCACCATGTGAAGTTACAGTAAAACGACAACTGGCTTGAGTCAGGACGATGATTCTTACCCGACAGTGGATCTGCCAGCACTTTGATCTTGGACTTCTCAGCCTCTAGAAATGCATTTCTCTATAAGAAATATCTTTTTTTGTTTGTAAACCACCCAGTGTATGACATTGTGTACTAGCAGCCTGAACAGACTAAGATGGACCCCATTGAATAACAGGGGAAACTGAAAGATAAAAGGAGCTCCCCTTAGACAGCAAGATAGGAGCCCCAGCTTCTCCCCAACTGCCTGGCACAGCCCTCTCCTCTGCCTCCTGGCCAGTCCCCTGACTTCCCTAGCTTCAAAATCTGGCTCAAGCCTGACCTTGAAAAAGAGGACAGCCATCTAATTACCTGCCCTTCCACCAGTACTGCTGACTTCACCCCCTTGTCCAAGCCACCACCTCCTATAACATCTGGACTAGTGTTTTGTACTTAATTAGTTGAGTATCATGACATCTAGTCTTAGGATAGAAGGCACTCAAGGTTCAAGGGGAACTTGGTCATTAGGACCAAGATCTTGTCAAGGTAAGACCTTGTGGGAGGACTGGCCCAAAGTCTCACATCAGTTCAGTTCAGTTCAGTCGCTCAGTCGTTTCCAACTCTCTGCGACCCCATGAATCGCAGCACGCCAGGCCTCCCTGTCCATCACCAACTCCCAGAGTTCACTCAGACTCACGTCCATCGAGTCCGTGATGCCATCCAGCCATCTCATCCTCTGTGGTCCCCTTCTCCTCCTGCCCCCAATCCCTCCCAGCATCAGAGTCTTTTCCAGTGAGTCAACTCTTCACATGAGGTGGCCAAAGTACTGGAGTTTCAGCTTTACATCAAGTTATGACAAAAAGCCCGGGCTGCTAGCCAAGTTTTCCTATGTGTGCCTTCTTGGCTATATCCTGAGTTCCTCGGTTTCTTTTCTTGGTCCCCTCCCCCTATGTGCCTGTGTCCCTTCTCCTCTTTGACCCTCTCCCCCTGTCCTGTCTTAGAGGGAGACTCTAAGGATCGCTGCAAAGTACCTGTTCTCTGGGACCTTGGGGTTGACTCAAAGGGAATTAAAGAGTGGAAACAGACATAGCCTGGATGGATACTGTGGTTCTTAGCTCCGCAACATAACCTGTAATTCTTGACATTGGTTCAGAAGCCAAAACGTTGCCTCTCAGAGTCTTAGATCACTTACCCAAGGTCATTCAGCTCAGAAACGGCCATAGCAGGAACCCATTGTAGGTTCTCAGGCCTATGGGACAGCACTCTTCCCCAGGCACCGCTCCAGGCAATATCCAGGGCCCGTTGACTCCCGAGGCCCACTGAGCCAGAGGCGAGCCCAGACCCCTACCTCCCTGCTCAGAGCAGCGGACCCCGAGGGAAGTGCGTTATTCCTTTAAGTCTCTGAGCCTGTCTGCTTATTTGTGCTTTTGGCTCCCTTCCGAAGTGTGGGGGCGGGAGGGAGACACAGTGTGGGCGGTTCACTCTGGCCTTCTGGAAGTAAGCGGGGCACCCTCGACACAGTAACCCAAGCACTTAGGCTGTGCGCAGCCCCCTGTCCCCCCCCCCCCCCCCCCACCGCACTGTGGCTTGCCAGTGTCAGAACTCTCCGTTCTGGAGCAGCGGACCTGCAGGCAGCTGAGCCGGCTGCTCGAGGGTGCCGGGACTCGCAGACTTTCTCCTGAGCCGCGCTCTGGGTTCCTGTCTTCCCCTCGCGGTTCTCCCACGCCCCCAGAATACCCACTGACCCGGCAGCCCTTGTGCTTGCGGCCGCGCCCATCCGGCCAGTGGCCCCCAGGGCCTGGGCGCCGGCCGCCCGCCCAGGCGCAGGTTCCATCGCTGGAGGGGAGAGAGGTGAAGAAGCAGGGCGCACTGGGGGCCTCTTCCCGGTCCGGGCCGGCTAGTGCATCTTCTCCGCTTGTTCTTTCCGCTCTGCGAGCGCAGCCAAAGTGCTGAGCCCGCTGGGCCGGCTGCTCGGAGTCACTCGCAGCACAGGAGACCAAGCGCCCTCGGATAACCACACTTAACTACCTTTGGGGGATTCCCTGGGGAAGGTGGCCAAGGACCCCGCAGGAGAGGAGCTGGGGCAAGGACCAGGTTAAGGGCTGCCCCGAACACTCCCAAGGTGCTTCCCTTTGCAGACAGCCGCTGTCGCCCCTGGGAGCGCAAACCTCCTAAGTCCCTAAAGACCTGGAGGACTGTGCTTCTCGAGGTACCGGCCTCTGGAGCGGGGAGGGGGCAGTTAGTGAGCGGCTGGCAGAGAGGACCTGTTTGCTGACGGGTTTGGAGGTGGGATGGAATAGGGTTTGGAGACGGAGAAGCCCAAGAGTAGATATTGGTGCTTTTTTTTTTTTCCTTCTTCTTCACTTTTCCAAAAAGGAACCACATCGCTAGGGGAGAAATAAGACAGAGTGTAAACACAAACAACCGCAAAAAGAAGCCAAGAAAAGCGAAGCCAAAAGAAGCAAGCGCAACACTGTTACAAAACTGTCTGGTTTTGTAACAATCGCCCCGCTGCCGGCCAATGAGCGGCGAGGCTGCGCATCACGTGGTGCCGTTTTATATAACACTTTGCTGAGACAAGACAGTTATTAGGCGGCGCGGGGCGGCCGGCATGGAGCTCGCGGAGGCGCGGCAGCGACCGGCGCGCGGCAGAGCGGCGGCGGTGGCAGCCCCGATTCCCTCCAGCCGCCGCTTCCAGCTCCGCGTCCCCCGCCCCTAGACGCCTCTTCTCCACGCGTGTACCTCTCCCTATGGATTCATTTCAGACTGGACAGATGCTTAGCTTGCCCGCCGAGCTCGGCAGCAACAACTTAGAGCTGGCGGAACCGGCGGCATCAGCGGCCCGCGGAGACACGGGCCCCCACCCGGAGGCGGCTGCAGAAGGCCCCGCACCTCTACCGACTCGGCCGCCGGAGCAGGAGCAGCCTCAGAGGGCCTCGACGCCGGAGTGCAAAGTCCTGCTCACGCAGGCCGACGCCCTGGCGTCTGGGGGGCGCCTCCGGGAAGCCCTCGAGGTGTACCGACAGCTCTCCGAGCGGCAGCAGTTGGTGGCCGAGCAGCTGGAGCAGCTGGTGCGCTGCCTGGCCGAGAACGTCCCGCAAGCCGAGGAGCCGGCGCCCGAGCCCCCAGACGGGAGCCGCGCTGGGAGCTGTGCGCTGGCGGCGGAAGAACCAGGGGCGGTGACAGCTGCCGAGGCCACCGAGGTGTGGGACGGCTTCAAGTGCCGGAAGTGCCATGGGTTTCTCTCAGACCCCGTGTCCTTGTCCTGCGGCCACACCTTTTGTAAACTGTGCCTGGAACGCGGGCGGGCAGCGGATCGGCGCTGTGCGCTCTGCGGCGTCAAACTCTCCGCGTTGATGGTGACCACCGGGCGGGCGCGCGGGACCCGGCGGGCTGGGCAGCAGGCGCCGCCGCCGCTGCGGGTCAACGTGGTGCTCAGCGGCCTCCTTGGCAAGTTGTTCCCGGGCCCTTCACGGGCGTCGCAACTCCGGCACGAGGGCAACCGGCTGTACCGCGAGCGCCAGGTGGAGGCGGCCCTGCTGAAGTACAACGAGGCAGTTAGGCTGGGTGAGCGCATCGTACCGCCGGGGCCGGTGCGGGCGGGGCTGGATCCCGGAGGGGAGCTGGGGGTGACTCCGGCGGAGGAGGGCGCGCAGCCGTGGGATGCACCGCGACCGGAGTGGGGGCGGGGAACTCTGGAGTTTCCTCTCCGACTTTTTCTGTGTGTCTGCTCTTTTTCTAGGTCTCTGTATGTCTCCCTGCTCTTTGTCTTACGTCTCCTGTTAGCTCGTGTGTTCCTGCGTGTCTCAGTCCCTGCTTCTCTTTGTGTCACTCTGTTTCCTCTGTCTTTTCCTTTCTCTCCGCATCTTTGCCACTCTGGCTCTTGCTTGGTGTCCCCGTCTCTGTTTCTCGGGCTCGCCTTCTCCTTCTCCCTTTGCGTGCCCCAGCCCCTCTTACACCTGCCCACACCTTGCAAACAGGGAGGTGAACTTCGCACCCTTCCCACTCGCGCGCCGGGGCCCCTGCGCTCCAGACCGCCGGGGATGTTCGGTCGGCGCCTGTGTCTGCCGCTCCCTCCCGGTCCGGGGCCGCCCTGCCGGCCGGGAGTTGTCCCTTCCGGGGCCGCGGCTCCCGGTGGGGTGGGTCCGGCATGGAATTAGGTCAGGAGAGCACTGGTTGCATAAGGGCCGCGAGCGGCCCGGGCCGGGCAGCCCCTCCTCCGCGCGGGCGGGCGGGATTGTGTAACGGCTGAGGTAACCGAAGTGGGCCACGCTCGCCTCGGAAACCATCCCGGGAGCGTGTGCGGGCGGGGGGGGGGTGGGCAGGAGCTCTCGCGCCCCGCTGCCCTGTGACTCATTGTCACCGCTTCCTATCACACGATCCTCGGCTGAAATAGATGCCCTCCCCGTCCCCCCTCCCGCGCCGCCTGCCCGCAGCCTGCGCCCTCGCTTCGAACCCTAGCCCTCCAGCCCAGAGGGCGACGGGCCGGGCGACGGCTCAGGGATCCCTGAGGACACTGGACTGGCTGCCAAGGGGGCCGCCTCTGCCCAGCTTTTCCGTGCCGCCTGAGGACGGATGGGTGGGCTCTGCGGCCTCAAGGGCAACATGGGCAGCACCGCGCCTCTGGCCGCACTAGGGCGCCTGAGTTCCCTCAGGGAACGACTACCCCCAACCCCCCACGTCTGGACCCAGGAAGTGGCCACCCAGCGACAAGCGACGGGTATTGCCCAGCTCGGGCAGGCTGCCAGGAGCTCAGCGGTGGGGCGCGGTGTCTGGCGAGGCGTGCCAGGGGGAAGGCGACAGGGCTGGGCAGACAGGATTCTGGGATCCGAGGGTGCCCTGAGCCCTGCTTGGACGGTGGAGGAGGGGGTGGGCTGCAGTCTCCACGTGTTGAATCTTCACCCGAGCTTGCAACAGGTAATGGGGGAGGGGGAAGAATGAAGGTGGACTGGGGAACACTCTCACACCCCAACCCCCGACCCATGTGCCCAAGCAGAGCACCTTGTCAGCTGCCACCAGGCTGGCTTGTGCTGCAGGAAATGAACAGAGGAGGCTGTAAACTCTTAACTGATGTCTTAAGAGCAAGTAATGGGCACCCATGCAAACCCTCTGCACAACCCTGGGGGAAAACAACAACAAAGCCTGTTCCCACAGCAGAAGCTGGAGCCCAGTCTCTAGGGAAGAGCAGAACATTATGAAGGAGACAGGTAGAGCCTGCTGAAGCCAGGATCTCAAAGGAAGGTTCCATTCCTGATCGAACCTAGGTCTCCCGCACTGCGGGCGGATTCCTTACCAGCTGAGCCACAAGGGAAGCCCCAGCTGTCCCTTAAGAGCCAGGAAAGCCCTTTCCTTCCCTCTTCCTCCTCTGTCTTGGTTACTGTCATCACTTTTCCCAGGCGGTTCATCCTTGGACCACTTAGGATCCGGGGTGAAAATGTGAAGACCTCTTCACCCTTCAAAGAGGAAAGGGGCCTCCCCGACAAAGAGTATCTTTGTGCTAGAAAGTGGCCAGTCTCTCTTTCTATTATTCTAAGTGCTATACTGTCCTTCAGAAAAAAAGGAACCTGTCTCTTACCCCAGATTCAAAGTCTGTCAAGGTAGCAATGACTCTGACCAGCTAGCTAGGCTTTGAGCAAATGCCTTCACCTCTCAAACTTGATTTTCCTTGAAGATTGGGTTGCTTGAACCAGATGATCTCTAAAGGCCTTTCCAGCCCTGGGTCTACCGATTTAGAGTATTGATGAGAGCTAACCTCACTTTATTCCCAGAAGCCTTGTTCCAGCCCATTCATATCTGCCCATCTGTAATGAGATGATGGAGCCTTGCAAATGCATTTCTGTTGTCTTAAGAGAAACTTCATATGTGTTGGGGTTTGTAGACAAAGATGTTGCTGATAAGACTAACTTGGACTTGTCTTCCTGGTGGCAAGAATGGGGATCACATCCAGCTACCACCTCTCCCTCTTCCCTGGCCTGTTTCCTTGTGGGCAATACCTCACTCAGAAGCTAGGCTGCCAGTTCCTACCCACAGCCATGAAGCAGGGCGCCAGAATTTGCTCTGTGTCAGAATTGCTAATAGTGCACCACTGACCCCACAGGCCCTCTAAGGAACTGCTTGAGAGAGGGGGGATAATGACTTCCTTACAGTTGGGAAAGCTCAGACCCAGAGTGGCTGGGAGTGTGGTAGGCAGGGCAATACTAGGGCTGGAGATTAAGCTTACACTTTTGGGTCTCTGCTAGAGAAGTCCTAGATAACTTGCCATTTTGCTCAAGGTTTTTTTTTTTCCTCTCATTTTGGCAGCTCCAAATGACCATTTGCTTTACAGCAACCGGTCTCAAATTTATTTCACTTTGGAGTCTCATGAGGACGCATTGCATGATGCCGAAATAGCATGTAAGCTCCGCCCCATGGGGTTTAAGGTGAGTGTGGGATGGGAAGGATGGGAAGGAATTGTACTGAGGACAGGAACTGGCAGAGAGGACTGCCACTGGGGGTTGGGGAGGAAGCAGTGGGTAGGGGCACTAGAGCTCACTCAGAACAGGGGAAAGGCTCTTCATAGGAGCTGGTTGGGGGAGTCCCTTGACAAAGGGTGACAAGAGAGCTGAGTTCTGTCCCAGTCTGATCTTAAACTGATGACTTGCAAAGCAGCCTGGAATTTGTGATTCTTTAGAACTTGAACTTGGGAGTCAGACTGCCCGAGTTTCTGTCCTAGCCCTGCTGCTTTTACTAGCTGTGTGGCCTTGGCCAAATTACTTAACCTCCTTGTGCCTCATCTCCTCACCTATAAAATGAGGATATTCAAAGCATCTACTTAACAGAGGGAGACGACCTGTTGTGAGGACTACATGAGCTAATGCAGGCAGATACTTAGAACAATGCCTGGCATACAGCATTGTATGTATTTGCCAACATCATCATCATCACCATTATTTTCCCAGGACGCTAGAGAGAGGAGGGGAAGAAAAACATTGCTGTTTGGTTCTGCCATCTTAAGTCCTTAATGTAGTCAGTCAGCCTGCTTTCCCTAAACATGTAGGTCACAAGAGGGTGTGGGGTGGGAGTGGGGAGGGGAGAAAGACAGGTTCAGCCTCTTTCAAGATGCCAGGATGCACAATGTCACTTCCTGCATCTCTGTCCAGCCTCCCTCAGGACTAGCCTTCAGCCACATGTCAATAGTTGGTTTAGAAGATTAGATTTGAGCCTGGATTCTATACCTGCAAGCTGAATGACCATAGGGAAGTCGCTTCACTCTCAGAACCCTAGGTGTCCTTGTTTGCAAAACGTAGATCTTGCTCTCTGCCCTAATCACCTTGCAGGGGGCAGTGCTGGTTCCAGGCCAGCTTGACCAAGAGTCTGTTCTGTGAACCGTAACGTTGTAGTGCTCTCTACGCAGCCCCAGGATGCTGTCCTCTGAAACCCACTTCATCCAAGGCCAAGTCCATAATCCCTTATCTGAATCCCATAGAGCTGGATATGTTCAGAATCCAGAATGTTTCCAGTTTCACTAAGACCAGATATCAGCCCTGGACAGTGCCCCATAGTCAAACACAATAATATTTCTGTAGCATATTACATGAAAATTCACACTAAATGGGAAGAAGACTGTAACACATATCATTTTAGATCAAGATTTGCCACCTAATGACTTGATGTCAAGCTTATGAAAATGTTGGATTATCAGCCTTTTTTTTTTTTGGATTTGGGGAACTTCAGATAAAACACTGGGGAGCTGCATACTGAGGTCATTAATGTCAGAGTGAATCTCATACTCTTTCATGAGAAAGCTTTCATGAGTGATGATAGATTAGTATATCCTCTTTCCCAAGGAACACATTTATGGTTTATTCAAACTCACCAATGTCTTAACCCAAAGGAAGTTCACTGGGAGTATTTCAGGACTTGTAGCAGTGCAGGCCAGTGAGTGACCTGGGGGTAAGAGGACGTCTCTTGTAACTGTTTCTGCTCCCATTCTAAACCATATCAGGGCAGGGACCTCGATAGTGCAGTGGGAAACAGGGCTAAGTAAGCCATGGACCATTTTGGATGAAATGGGAAAAGTGACTTCCCCAGTGAAGGAAGAGTTGGTGAAAATATTAAACAGAAGTTCATTTTCCCTAAGTGCTGGATTAAGCAGAGAAGCAGTGATGATAGAACTTTATGGACTTGGGAATTGAAAGAAGACTGGAACTGATGCTTCTGATTCAAAGCCACCTCACACCCCAGTTTATGGATTTCCCACCATTTCTGTATGAAACGCTCCTATGAGAGGTGTTCACTTCGTACATCCATATTCCAGCCACCCAGCCAGGGCTGGAACTCTCCTGAAAGTATGACAACTGAGCTGGCTGCCCTGAGCAGGTGGAGTATATGGGTTGCTACTTGGTATGATTGGTCAGATCCCCAAAACTGCCAGTCTCCCAGCACTTAACACCCTCTAACCACCTTGAAATGTCAGGCAGGCCTTTCTCCAGAGGGCCCCTGCCAAGCACTGCTGGAAGCATCCAGCTCCAGAAGGAGGGGGAGGGCACAATTCAGGGAGAGGCCCCCAAAGGGCTTGGAGCAGGGGCCACTGCTCAAGAAGGCAGATTCTGGCTGGCTCCTGTAAGCCAGGCCCAAGCCAGAAGGCACCAGGGCCCACAGAGGCATGTCCGAAGGGGAGGTCCATGTATTAGAGTGCCCAGCAGCCACAACCTGGATTGTTGTCTTCCCTAAGTTAGACTCGGGGTCAGCGTGTAGGCAAAGGCCTGGGGAGCAGGCCACTGAGGGGCAGCCTCTAAGCCAAGCTGCCAGGCACAGAGAGAAGACAAGCCGCTTCTCACTTATCTTCTTTCTCTTCCATCTTCCCCAGGATGCTCCTCTCCTACCCCTTAAGGTTTCTCTCCCAGGGCAGTTTGATTTGGACCCTGAGAAACCCTGAAATTTCTTATACAATTTCAAGATGTGGTGAGGGAGCAGAAATGAGCTGAATCCACTGGAGCCAAAGCGTTTGTGCCACCGCTGGTTAGCGTTCGGAAGGGCTTGGTGGGGAAATTCCCAGTGCTAGTTCCAGCTTTGCCACTAGCTGCCTTCAAGGTCTTAGAGAGGTCACATGCCTTGGCTCACTTGGGCCTCTTCTAATAAGTGATCACTGAGTGTGGGTGGTCACTCAGCCAGCAACATGGACTAGGTCTCTGCTTGACAGACTGGTTAACAGAAAGGCCCATCCAGGCAGGTCCTGAAAGCTGGTTAGTGTGACCTCAGATGGGAGTTCTTGCTACATCTGATGCCTCCTCCAATACAATGGTGGGACAGGGGGTGGGGGGTGGTGGTAGTATGGCACAGTGGTTGTGAATCTGGTCTTCTATATCAGTCATTCCCAGGCTGTCAATCTGATTCCACAATTTTCCAGCCAGGTTACTTCAGGCAAGTCACTTCTCTGGGTCTCAGTTTTATTTTCCTGAAAATGGGCTTGGGAACAATTGCCTACACCAGCAGTTCCCAACCTATTTGGCACCAGGGACTGGTTTCATGGAAGACAAATTTTCCACAGATGTTGAGGGGTGTGGGGGGAAATGGTTTGGGAATGATTCAAGTACATTACATTTATTATGCTGCCAGGAGAAGGAGCTCAGGCAGAAATGCAAGTGATGGGGAGCGTCTGTAAATATGGATGAAGCTCTGCTTGCTCTTCTGCCGCTCACCTCCTAATGTGTGGCCCAGGTCCTAACAGGCCACAGACTGGTACCGGTACAGTGGCCTAGGGGTTGGACAGCCCTGGCTTACACAGTAAGGCTGTGGATAAGATAGTCCTTTTAAAGCCCTCACATGACAGTGAACACCCAGGAAGTAATTTAGCTGATGTTATGAATGATAGCAATGTCAAGAGGTGGAGAGGAATGGGACTGAATGCTCATGTTTTCTTCCAGGCACACTTCAGAAAAGCGCAAGCCTTAGCCACCCTTGGCAAGGTGGAGGAAGCGCTAAGAGAGTTTCTATATTGTGTGTCCCTCGATGGAAGGAACAAAAGAGCAAGAGCTGAAGCCCAAAGGGTGAGTTGAGATGACGTCAGGTCCAGCTGCCCAATGGGCTTCCAGCCCTCTGTCCTCTCCAGGGCAGGGAGTGAGGGAACTGCCTTCCCTAGGGTTGTGGGTCCGGAGTGGATGGTTTCCTGGGTTGAGGGGACAGGAGCAAGACACAGGTGCCAGTTGATGACCCAGAAACACCATCCTTTTGGCATGTACAATCAGATTGAGCAGTTCCTACATTTCTGTAGGAGCCTGTGAGGAATGTGTTTGCCTCTTTGACTCAGAATACAAACAAACAAAAAAAATAAAACCAAAAAAGTTAACATGGAGATGGAGGCCCACAGAGGAGACTCCGGCTGTTGGCCAGAGATCCTGGGTGTGAGGCAGTTTTAGAACTTTCCTTGGGCTGAGTCACAGCTTCACCAGCCACACAGGGTGGCCAGCTCCTCACAAGGGGTGTTGGGTCCCATCTGCCTTGCCATATGCAGAACTCCAACCTTCAGCTTCTTTGCTAGAAATGAAACACGTATGTGATATAAATTGGGGACCATGACAGTATAATCCAGTCATGCCAATTCTTGAGTCACTGGAAGATGTGGTTTTTATTTTTTTTTTTTAACCGCATGAGATACTGGGCACATTAGTGAATGCTCAAGCATCCTCAGTTTGTAGACTTTGTTGCTTATTGTTCTGCAATGTGCTCCCTCAGTGTCTGGCTCGTTGGCCTGGAAATGGGATGCTGACAGTCAGCGGGAACTTCTGCTATGCTTGTGCCCCACCCCCTGTTTACCACTGCACCCCAGGTGCCTCTGTCCCAGGGTGCTTTGGCAGAGCAGTGGATGAAGAAAGGGAGCAAGAGACAGGACTGGTTTCTGAAGGCTCCAGAAAGGAATCTTCAGCAAAATCATTGAACTAGGGGCAGCTGAGCACTGGAGGTTCTGGGAAGTTACTTTGGGCTGGCTAGGAGGAGCTAACCAGCTGGTAGCTGGTGGCAGAGAATTGCTCCAAGCTGTGGACCGTTCCCCAAATCTTAACTGTAGTCCACAGTGTGAGTAATAATAGTAATAATGGCAAACATTTATTGAGCATTTCTTGTGCACCGAGCACTGTTCTGTGGACTTTCTGGGGAAGCTATAATTAAATCCCCACAACGTCCCTATGAGAGTAGGTACTATCATTTATCCCTATGTCACAGATGAAACAGATGAGGAAGCTGAGGCCTGGTGCCTTTCCTGAGGTCATGAACCTAATGATCGGTGAAAGAGCAACCAAACATGACTCCCTCTGCTTCCAGAGTCTGCCTTGTGAGCTGCTCCACTATCCTACTGGCCCGGGAGGCTGAGTCAGGAGTCTCAGCACCCACTGCTGAGACTGAGGGAGAGGAGCAGTGGGGTTATCCAGCTCTGGGACGTATGCACAAAGGTGGTTAGAAGAACAGAGTGTGCAAAGGCCAACAGAGGCAGGTGTGGAGCCGGGAGAGAGTGATTTCTTTACTCTCATTTGTCCATTTCCCAGTTGGCCTGAGAGGCTCTTGGTGTCATCATTTGGGTTGATCCTCTTTCCCACCCACTTTATAGACCACCTAGTATCATTTCCCAGGTGGCTGAGTGGTAAAGAATCCACCTGCCAATGCAGGAGACACGGGTTCGATCCCTGGGTGGGGAAGATCCCCTGGAGGAGAAAATGACAACACCCACTCCAGTATTCTTGCCTGGGGAATCCTATGGACAGAGGAGCCTGACAGGCTACAGCCCATGGCATCAAGAAGAGTTGGACACGACTGAAACGACTTAGCATGTAAGCATGCATGCAGTGTCATTTCCACAGCTGCCTTAATGGGATGGGGCAAGAACTGAGCTAAGCTCTGGAGCCCCAAAGAGGCATAAGCCACAGTCTCAGGCCTCCAGGACCTTATACTCTTGCACTGGTTCTATCATGTAATATAAATGCCAGATAATACAATCGAACATTTGCCTGTGATCAGTGTTCCAGAGTTCTGAAGCTAGGGTGAGAATTTAGAGGCGAATTTCGACGGAGTGAGGTGAGGACATGGCACTTAGTTAAGAACGCTGAGGACCCTCTGTGCTTGTTTGCTGGATTGTTCCCCTTTCCAGGGATAAAGATGTGACAGAGATGGTCCAGGTTCACTTGGCATGAATTAGCTGCCTTTGTCACTTACAGGCCTGGGTTTCTTTTCAATGTTTGTCTTTACCTCAGATTCTTTTTGGACTTCTTGACCCACCCGGGCCTTTCCAAGGCTGATGCTGAAGTGAAATTGACTTCCATTTGTATGTGGAATGCTCATTTTCACTGAGAGTTGACCCCAACTTTTGTTTTCCAAAGCCACTGGGAAGGCCTTCAGTGAGGTCTTAAGTAGTGGAGGAGGAAGCTCAGTGCTGCTGTTCCTTTGCCTAGTTTCCTTCGAGCTTCCCTCTCTCCCTCTCTTCCCCTCCCACCACACTCTGCGCTTGTATCCTTGTGCCTGGGGGTGCCCTATGGCTTGCTACGTCTCTCTTGGGGAGAATTCAAGGGGAGCCCTTCAGAGGTGGTTCCCGGTGGGTCACTCAGAAGCCCCTGAGAGCCAAGTTTGGCTCCAGCAAAGGAAGAGTCTCTGAAAGCTGGCATTTACAGCCCTGGTCAGTGTGAGAACCTCCTATCTCATTCCTGTACCAACTTAGAACTGGAAGGAAACAGAGACATCTGTCATCTGGGGGCTTTGGGCCTGAACCCTAGGCCTCTCTCTGAGCCCTAGGGTGGCTAGTGTCTTAACTCAGTTCTGTCCAGTGTGATGAGTATTTATTGGACATCAGTCGTGTGCCCACCAGAAACTGAGCATCTGTAGAGAGCAAGACTTACATTTGTGATGCAGTTTGAGGCTAACACCAGACTGGGAAGGGTAAGGCACTATTTTCTGGTGCAGTTGAGAACACGGAAGGATGGGAGAGATCAGGGAGACTGGAGGAAGAGAAGAAGGGAGCCCTGGAGCTGAGTCTTGAAGGATGAGCAGGGCTTGGCCACGTGGAAAGTGCTGGCATCAGAAGAAACATTGTGAAGGAACTGCTGGGGCCCAGTAAGGAAAGAAATCAAACTGGAGAGAGTTTGATCCCAGTTTTGGTCAGATTCCCCTGATCAGTTAATACCCTCTTACCTAGAGGAAGGGGTGGGGCACCCTTTAGTTGGTCTCAGCAGAAAACATGTGAATATGTTTTAGAAGCAAGTAACCTGCCTTCCTGGGTTATGTGTTACATACAAAAATACCTATGTATACAGATAATTGGCACTTTCACAGGAGAGAACTGAAGCAAGGATGCGGGCGGTTGATGGGGCAGCCTCCACCAGATCACGTATCTTTGACTCCCAGTCCCTTCTGGATCTTGTATCTGCCCCACCCTCATCCCCAGCTTACTCAGTTGCAAAGGAAGCCAACCATAGAGAGAACCAGCCTGCCACCCCCACCTCCACCCCAATCATTGAAGTGACTTGATATTATCTGGAAAGTGAAGGCTAGAAAGTAGGAAGGAAGGCTGGGAGAAGAGGGAGGAAGACTTGGCTCTGCTTTTACTAACACATCACTGCTGAAGGGATTCATGATCCAAGGCTGGTGGTCGGGGAGGAGAGACAAAACAGGCAGACAGGGAGAGAAAAAATACAGAGGAACCTTGGTGACATTTGTTGTCTTCTACCCAGGGGGCCGTCTCAGACACGACTCCAGGTCCCCCAGCTGATGTTGGTCTCTTGCCTTCTTCTCGGCCTCTTTCCTCCTAGACAGGTTTTGAAATACCCCTGCAGATCTTTCTGTGGAAGGGTAGCAGCGGAGTGGTGATAACTGGGAGACAAAGGCAGATCTGTAGTGCCTTTTCAAAATTCAGATTCCTGACCACACTTCAGACCCAGGGGAGCCAGGCATGGGAACTTGGAACCTGGAATTCTCATAAGCTTCCCAGGTGATTCTGACAAGCTGAAGGAGGATCCCTGCCCTGCTGTGTTGGGGTCTTTGGTCCAAGTCTTCCTCCCTGGGGTTTGGCCCCACAAGCTGTACCCTTTGTCCCTTCCTGCCCTCCCACCCCTGCCCTTCACCCAAGCACCTGTAGAAACTTAAGTAGTGAAGTCTTCTGTTTTATGTCCCAGCTTCTCCTTAGTTTCTTTACACCATCATTCCCGGGGGCCTCTCAGGAACATTCTCCCGATATACTGAAGCTGTTGGCACCTCACCCTAGATTAAAGGAACACGTAGAGTCATTGGCTACTGAAGGCACCAGCCATAATCTACCAAAGTTGTCACAGGTAAAACTCCACTCACCCAGCTCGCTCCTGACGCTTCGTTTGGCTGTTTTGTGGGCAAACATGGAGAGTGAGCCCTCACCCTCCTACTTTGTTTGGTTCCCAAGAAAGAAGAAATAGAGTTGCTAGTGGCTGTCTTCTTTGCTGAAAGGCTATTTAAAGATAAAACTAGATTTCAGGCAGGGGCCCAGGTTGATGATTTATTATGTTCAATTTTCAATTGTTGATCAGGTCCAGTTGAGAGAGGTGACAGAACTAGAAAGGCCCACTTCCCCAGGAGCCATTCAGTTGGGGTGAGCTTAGGGGCAGAGCCTGGGAAGAGGGCCTGACAGCCCCTCCTTTCCTGCTTTTTGTTTGTTCAAGCTGCTGGTCTTTGAGTACCAGCTGAGTTCCTTGTGCAAAGACATCTCCATTTGATCCCCAAGTGGAGGTCATTTCATATTCCTGCACCTGTCTTACACGTAAGTAGACTTCCAGCACATATGTGGAGCCCGGGAGAGGGAAGCAACTTAGGAAGTGTTAACTTTCTGGGATTTGAGTCTTTGAAAACCATGGTCTCCAGGCCCCAACTTTCCAAGCAGAGGGCAAGTGGGCAGAAGCTGGGGCTCTGAAGCACAGATGTGTAGACAGAGGTGAGCTCTGAAGATCTAGGCCACTCGAAGCATCTGCCTGCCTGCTATCCATGCCCATGTCCTCCCCTGTGTGTGAGCCCTAGGGTCTCCGTGGCTTCTGGGTTCTCTGACAGGTGAAAATCTTATATTTCCCTGACTTCTTTCCCTGCTCTGGAGAATGAACAAAATGCAGGTGTTCCTGACTCAAAAAGGCTGGGGGGTGGTGATGGGCAGAACTTAGAGTATATCCTGAAATCAAAGCAGTACTACGTGCTAAGTCACTTCAGTCGTATCCAACTCTTTGCGACCCTATGGACTGTAGCCAGCCAGTCTCCTCTGTCCATGGGATTCTCTGGGCAAGAATACTGGAGTGGGTTGCCATGCCCTCCTCCTGGGGATCTTCCAGACCCAGAGATCGAACCCACATCTCTTATGTCTCCTGCATTGGCAGGCAAGTTCTTTACCACTAGCACCACCTGCATTTCAATACTTCTTTGAGATCATTATTACAGGATTGAGAACCATAATACTGAACCCAAGTGCCTGGAGTGACTTCTGATTGCAGCCCAATCAGAAATGAAGAAAAGAAGCACCCCTGGCTTTCTTGTATGAGGAAGCTGAGGAGTAGGGACTGGGTTTCTACCCAAACTTTGCCTTGCAAAGTGCTGTACTGTGTAGACTCTGCCGAGGGCTCATGGAAAGCTGAGGATGTGGCAGTGCCATAGTGCTGATAAAACCCTGAACTCCCCGGGTTAGAGACTCAGAAAAGCCTTTTCCTCCTCACCTCTTCATTTTCTCCCAGCTGTGCACTCCCCATTTTTTATCTATCTATCAAGTGGTTTTTTTTTTTTTTTTTTGGTTGGAGTTGGAGGGAACACAACAACCTGAGCATTTTGACCCATGCACTTTGAATGTAGAGTAGAGAGGGGTTCTCCAGGTAAACCTGCATAAACACTTTGTCATTGGATTTTTTTTTCTAGATCTCTCTCCTGGAGAAAAATTCCTGAAAAGGCTAGAGACGTTATTGATCATTTTGCCAGATGATCTTGTCTCTTTTTCAGACTTTTTGCCCAAAATCTAGTGAAAGGATTCATTTGTTCCTAGTTCCTTTGACCAATATAACATAGCTCTGGAGCGTGAGGGCACTTGGCAGGCCTGTGAGCACACCTGCACCAGAACCTTCCCGAAAGTTCTTTGGAAGCTGGGTGTGGGATTGGAGGATGGCTGGGAATGGCAGTGAGGGTGAGAGGAAGGGCCGAGTGGCAGGATCTACCCTCACTGCACTGCATGCCTTGGTGTCCCTCAGGTGGTGACTGGGGTCTGACTAGAGAGGAGCGGAGACCGGCGCTGCACTTGGCATCTTGCCTTCACTGCTGCCCAAGGACTGTCTCCCTGCATGCCTTACTCTGCCCCAGCTGGGCCTTCTGTGCCTTATGACTGCCGCCCGGTTAAACTACCTGTCTCTAGATGGTCAGGACTGGACAGTGTTTTCTCCTCATCCCTTCTGGACACAATTATCAGAGGACGATGTTGGGCCCCAGTAGATTCTGATGTTTGGCTCTTTCTTTCTCCAGGAAACGCCCGAGCGCCCACATTGTTCCAGTCAGGAGGGGGCAGCAGCCAGGGGCCAGGGGGGCAGCCTGATGAACCTGGCCACAGTGACAGGGGATGGGCCGCAGGACCACACGGAAGACTCGGCTGGAGCGGAGGAGAAGGGGGTCACTGCCTCTTCCCAAGCTGCCTCCAGTAAGACTGGCAAATGCCAGGAGAAGAAAAGGAAGCACTGCCAAATTGAACCCCAAGACCCAGAGAGGCCTAAGAAAGCGTCTAAGCCAGGTGCAGACTCTACCCCGGGAGTTGGGGGCTTGGAGGGGAGCCTGGGCTCAGCAGTGTGTGGAGGCTTCTCCCCTCCACACGATGGCTCCTCTGCTCTGCCACTTTTAGGGTGGCTGTGGGGTTTCTGTGAGAGCTAGCAGTTCTTAGCATCTTGCTAGTGCCCCATATGAATTATAAGGGAAAGCCAGGGCTTATGGGCCAGCATAGTGTCAAGTAATGACATCTCATGCCCTTGATGGTGTCACTTCCTTCCAGGCCAGCCTCTCTGCACCCCCTTCCCCATTCCGGGGAAGTCGGACCCGGGCAGCTCCATCAGGCCTCATCCTGCTCGTTCCCAGTCGTGTCCCCGTAGGTAGGCATCTGAGAAGCAGCAGCTGCAGCTTGGTATCTTTCCAAGAGTGGCTGCCAGTGCCAAGATTCAGTGTCAGCTATGAAGGCCTGGCTCAGTCCGTGGAGTCGTTGCAGCTGTTTGTCAAGAGTGAGGTGCCTGTTCCATTTGAATGAAGCCCCCCCACCCGGGGCTACCAGACAATCGCTGACCTACACGTTTCTTTCTTTGGGGCTGCTGGAAGCCTCCACGTGCCTGTATCAGGGTACCCCATTCTCAGTGGCTCACTTGGCCACTAAATCAATTCTCGGGGAGGTAATGAGAGTGGCTGACTGAAAAAAAATAATTGGGTTCTTTGGCTTTAGAAGTGCTGTCTTGTGACACCAAGGTTGGTTCCCCTCTGACTTCTGCTCTCTACATCACAGATCCTTCTACTGACCCCCGGGGCAAGCCTGCGCTCAGTGTCCCACTGGCATCTTTTGACGCCTCTGACCTTGAATGCTCCCTCTGTATGAGGTATGTGAGGTGTCCTGTCGCTTACTGCCCGAGAGGTCTTCCCCTCTGGTGTCTGTACCTCTCTGCTAGTGACCTATGGCTTGGTTGGTTAGCACAGAAAAACATGGTTCTAACAAAATGGAAGTCACGTTGACTGTCACACGGGTGAACTCGTGTCCCTTGTTTACGGATCACATGCCCCGCACTCCTGCCTTGGGAATACCTAGAGAGCAGGAAGGAAACTGTCTACTCAGAGGTCAAACTGACGGTCCACAGGCTGGATGTCTTTTGTTCAGCCCTCATGGGATTTGGGGGATTGTTGTTAAGGTGAATGTTTAGAGACAGGACACTCACTCTAGTTGGTTACAGACCCCTCCCTCGGCCACTGCCTTCCTCTCACATTTGCATCACTTTCCTGGCCTCTATTTAAGTTTGGGACCCTGGAACCAATTTCTACTGGCTACTAGATCAAGATCTCAAAGCGTGAGTGCCAGTGTCAGCCTCACAGGCCTATTCTCTAGAAGCCAAAGAGGGGGCTGGATTCACTTTTTGTCTGTACCCGCCTGCACAGTAGTCAGTAGTGGGCATGTACGACTTGGCTAAGAGTCTCTCCTCCACCCACTGCCACATTGTCTCTACTTTCTCAGATCTCTGGAGATCCATGCCTCCCCCTACCCCCACCCCACAACATATACAAATAGGAAACTGCTGCAGTAGTGGTCTGCAAAAACAAATGACTTTCACTTGTTTCATTTCATAAGCCTGGCTTTGTGGCTAAGAGGAGGTCTCCAAAAACAGATGGCCTGGGTTTCCACCCAGGCTGTGTCACTTACTGGCTATTTGACCTGGAGCAAGTGACTTTCTCCACCACTGTTTTCTCATCAGTAAAACAGAGAACAGTGGTACCTATTCTATGGTGGTGTTATGATTAATTGAGAAAATCTATTTGAGACACTTAGAATAGTGCCTGACATATAGTAAGTACTCAATAAATGTTAACTTTTTTTTCCTAGACCAGAGGTTCTTTAGCTTTAGGTCCATTGACCCCTGAAGGGGTTCTCTGTATGGATTCTAGTAGATCTAGGGATTCCCTGATGTTATATGTAAAAGTATGTGTCTGTGTGAGAGAGAGAGAGTGTTTTCCAGGACAAGGTCCACAGCTTTCAGTAGATTCTCAAATGTGCCTTCCCCTTGGCAAAAGCGCTTTAAAAGGAGGCTGAGATATTTGCACAAAAGTTGTTAACATGACTGAACCAAGACAAGAGAGGTCAAGAAAAATCTTTTGGTCCATCACACAGATGGATGCAGCCAATGGAGGCCCCTCAGATGTCTTCTTGCCCTTTACAAGTACATATGCCTTCCCTGTCAATCCCAGGCATTTGTCACTGCTCAAAGTGACTTTTTTTGTCCTCTGAATAAAAATGAGTAAGGCAGCTGTTACCTGAACACGTACTTTTTCTTTCTCTCTCTCAAAAAAAGAATTGTCAGATTTGCTTGTAAGCTCAGACAGATTTGGTAAGGAACGTAGCAGCACTTGAAGCAAGCCCTGCATATATCGTCAGAGTTCTAGGTGGAGTGGGTGAGGGTGGGACCAGCTGTATAACCCGGTCCCCTGTGCCCCCTCCCCATCACAACGATGTAGCAGGTGGGTCAAGCCAGAGCCAAGGTGTGAGACAGACAAGCTCTGCTTTCCAAGCTGAGGTGTGGGCCCCCACAGGTAATGCCATTATGGTGCTCAGCCAGCGATGAGAGCCAGGGTCTTTCACATGTCAGACTTTGATAGACTTGATTCAGCTTATCCTCCTGGACACGCCTCCCGACATCCCGGGGATGCAAAATCAAACATGCAGACTCATCCTGTTTGTGTTTTCCCTGAGGGCTAAGAATTCTGAGGTTGAAGTTCTTTTGTTCCCTTTTGTCTGCTTTCTCCCTTTCATCTTGTTTGTCCCTGACCTCAACAGGGGGCTTCAGAGAAGGGTTAGAAATTTGGTCCAAGAAATAAACACCAAGAGGATAAGACCCCCTTCGAGTTTGCTCGCTCTGAGTTGAAAAGCCATTATTTCCCTTATCCTGCCCCTCTGTTCTAAATGAGACTTCAAAGCAAAAACCCATCTTTGCCTGGAGCAACTATTGTATGGGCTGCTGAGTTACACAGGGGACAGTCGGGAGCTGCTTGATGGTGAAAAGAAACCTGCCAAGTCTAGAGAACATTTCTGATCTCAAGGCTCTTAAAACTGGAGCCCTAGTTCAGAAACATGTGGTTCCCCTTCCAGCAGGGCTTGTCTCCAAGTCAGAGATCACATGTTGACAGAGGCCATTTCAGATACATGCTTTAGTTTGAATTATTGCAGTCTTGAAAAAGTTCCTGTTTCCTGTAGTGTTTTTATTTTTCTAATCACGATTAGAATTATTCTTAGGTTCTGTCATGACTGTCCTGTGTCTTTGGTGGAGAGGGTTCATGGTGAGAGATATTTTCAAGCAATCTGCCGGGTCATGAAACTACACATGTGTACCTCCTGTGCAGGTTTCAAGAATAAAATCCGGTGCCGTGGTGCTGTTTTGGTTGAAGACGAGTTAGAGTAGGAATTGATCTGTTCTGAGTCTAGAGAGAAAATCAGGAGCTGCTTATAAATTCCTCAGGGGAAGATGGTGGAAAGAGTGAATGGAACAATCATTGGAGGGTGAACTAAAGAGAAACTTCCCAGTCTCCGAGTCCCCCTTGGTGGACGGAACAAGGTCTGCTGGGGGAAGTTGCTCTCTGATTCCAACACCTCAGAACTCTCCTCCTCCATCTTTAATGACTGCCAGTGCTCCCTTCAGATTCACCTGCTCAAGACGCCCTTGCCTTGGGGTCACCTCTGGGCCTGCTGTGGAGCAGGAATGTTGGATATTTGAACCAGTTACCTAATGGCCCAGTGGCCCCTTTGTCCACTGAAACGAAAAGCTTTATATTTAACCTAGTTTGAGCTGCTCAAGTAGCTGGGTGTTATGGAGTCAGTTCACTGCTCTCTCTCTCTGTCACTCCACCCCCTCCCTCCTCCTTGTTCCCCCTTTGCTCTCATTTGATAGCCACACAAGAGCACAATACAAGGATGTAACTGGTGGGAAAAGATAGCTATTTCCAGACAAGCCAAACATTTTATCCGGGCTGACATCTAACTGAAAGCATTTATTATTACTATTGTTTACTCCATCACCCTGACAATGTAAAATGCTTTCTTGTGAGAAAATCTGGCCCTACACTGATTTATAAATCCCTCCCTGAAGTGTTTTCTGAAATCATTCCCAAAGTGATAAATAAAAGGGAGAGGAATTTGAGTATATATTTCTAACTCTATCCTCTATATATAGAGTTTCTCTCTCACTCTCTCTGGTGGTGGGGAAGGGAAGGGAGAGAGACAGAGGGAGAAGGAGAAAAGGGTGCGTTTGTGTGTGAGTGTGTATCTACATGTACACGGATGGTGTTTGTTCCAAGATCTAGATTGACACACAGTCGTCTCTGTGTCATCTAGTGGAGAAGGAAGATGGGCTTGAGAATCACGTGTGACTTCACATCCCAAGTGCTGCTATTTACTAGCTAGCTGTGTGGCCTTGGACAAGTTATTTAACTTGCCTGAGCCAATTTCCTCCATAGTAAAACAGAGCTAAATCCAATTAACTACTGCCTATGACTATATAAAGCTAATTTATATGAAAAACAGCAATGCACACATTCCTGATAGCAAGAGAAATGCATTCCATCTGTTCCCAGTCTCTTTACTCAGTCAGCCTGAATAGAAGTGGGTTGAGTATTGAAAGATGATATATTCGAAGCATCTGAACCTTGAATTATTTCAGAGCAATAATTATGCAGCATCTGTGGCAGCATTCTTGTTTGTGACCACTCGGATCAGGGGCATTTTAACCATAGCTCTTGCTAAGAGTTGCTGTATCCTTTTGTGTCTGCTACATTCATCTGCTCATTAAATGTCAGTAGTTATTGCAATTAATTGGCCAGCTATATCATTATTATTTGTATGTGGATTACATTCTTCAGTGAACAAAAGGCCCAATTTTGAAATTCTCAGGAAAAATAGTTTTACAGATACAGGTTCATCAATCAGTCTTCATCATTAGTGTCATCAAATAATGTATAAAAGGCATTCAGATTCACAGGTTTCAAATTACTGAGGAAATGAGATCGTCTGTCTTGGCTGCTTCTAGTAGTTAGATCACAGCAGTGGTTCACAAAGTCAGCCTGCAAGTCACAATCTTGAGAAATACCTTAAATTGTGAAATAGATACACTGGGAAAGTACATAAAAATAGGAATGGATACTCATAAAATACTGTAAAGAGGCTATTCAAGCAGTCCCTTTCAGCCCAAGAAAGAAAACGTTAATTACCAGGACTCCGGAAGCTGCCCATATGTTACTTCTAAATCACCCCCCCAACTGCCCCTAAAATCACTATCTTGACTTTTATCTCTTCTTTTTTTTTTAAAAAAAAAGTCTTACCACTCTTGTGTTTATCTCTAAACAGTGCAATTTCATTTTTCCCTGTTTAAAAATACTTAATGTAAGTTGAATTATCCAGAATGGATTCTTTTGTTGTAACTTCTTTTCTTCGGGATGAAGATTTATCCATGTTATTGCATGTTGGTGAAATTTGTTCGTTTTCACTAGTGTATAGTGTCCCATTGTATGAATCTAACAAAATCAGTTCTATTCTAGATGGATATTTGGGTTGTATCTAGTTTAGAGCTAATACGGACAATGTTACTATGATCAGTTTTTATGTCTACTAGTGTATATATGTGTGTGTTAGTTGCTCAGTCATGTCTGACTCTTTGTGACCCCATGGACTGCAGCCTGGTGGGCTCCTCTGTCCATGGAATTCTCCAGGCAAGAATACTGGAGTGGGTAGCCATTCCCTTCTCCAGGGAATCTTCCCAACCAGGGATCGAACCTGGGTCTCCCACATTGCAGCCATTGCTGCATTCTTTACTGTCTGAGCCACCAAGGAAGTGTATATATAACTCTCCCCATTTTCAGTTGGGTTATCTCTCTTTTTCTTACTGACCTGTAGGAGCTCTCGTATGTCCTAAATGCAAATCCTTTATTAGTCACCTGTGTTAGAAATATCTTCTCCCACTCTGTGACTTGCCTTTTTGCTCTCTTAATGGCACCCTTCTTTTTTTTTTCTTTTCCTGTTAATGGCCTTTAATTTTTAATTTGGTTTTTAAATTTTTATCAGAGTTGTACATGCACATAGTTTAAGGAAGAAAGCCATTCTGTGAGGCTTATTAAATAAAGACATTTTTCAACATGAAAGGTCTCTTAATGGCATCTTTCAATACATTAACAAGTTCTTAAATTTAATATGGTAACAATGATCAATCTTTTTCATTTACAGTTAGCATTAGTGTGTGTTTGTGTTGTTTAGGCAATCTTTTTTCCCCCTTGAGGTCATACAGATATTCTATCTTATATTCTAAGAGCTTTACTCTTTGTCTTTCACATTCATTTTTACAGCCCACATGGTGTTGCTTTTTGTGTATGGTATGAGAATCAGTCCAACTTCTTTGCCCCCTATGGATAGCCAACTATCCCAAATAGCACTTATTGAGAATTCTATTTATGTGTGGAAAATCTTCTCTCTGTTTTGAAGTGCCACATTTTAAAAAATCAAGAATCTGGGTCTGAATCTATTTCTGGGTTTTGTATTCTATTCTACAGATCTGTTTGTTCCTGTGCTAGTCTTACTGCTTTTCAATCAGTACTGTTTTATAATAAATTCTCATGTCTGGTAGAGCAAGTTCTCCCACGTTGCTGCTCTTCAAAAGTGTCTTAGCTCTTCTTGGCACTTTGCCTTGCCTTATGAACTTTAGAAATCAACTTGCCAAGTTCCACAAAAGCAAACAAACAAGTGAAATAACCCAATGGGGTCTTTCATTGGGACTTAGTTAGGTCTTCTTTTACTTTCAATGAAATGTTTGCAGTTTCTTATATAGAGGTCTCATAAACATTTGTTAGATTTTATTCCTGGGCACTTGATTTTCTTTTTCGTTTTTTTTTTGTTGTCTTTTTAAAAAGATTTTTATTGGAGCATAATTGATTTACAATGTTATGTTAATTTCAACAGCAAAGTGGATCAGTTATATGTATACATATATCTACTCTTCTAAAAATTCTTTTCCCATATAGGCCATTCTAGAGTATTAAGTAGAGTTCCTTCTGCTATACAGTAGGTCCTTGAATGCTGTGTGCTAAGTCACTTCAGTCATGGTCTGACTCTTTGTGACCCTGTGGACTGTAGCCCTCCAGGCTCCTCTGTCCATGGGATTCTCCAGGCAAGAATACTGGAGTGGGGTGCCACTCCTCCAGGGGATCTTCCCGACCCAGGGATCGAACTCGTGTCTCCTGCATCTTCTGCACTGGGTTCTTTACCACTAGTGCCACCTGGGAAGCCCCCAGTAGGTCCTTACTAGTTATCAGTTTTGTATATAGTAGTATGTATATGTCAATCCGAATCTCTCTCCCCACCTTACCCCCTGGTAACCATAATTTTGTTTTCTATGTCTGTGACTCTATTTCTGTTTTTTTGAATAAGTTCATTTCTACTCTTTTTTTAGATTCCACATTTAAGCGATACCATATTATATTTGTCTTTGTCTGACTTCACTCATGGGCACTTGACTTTCGAAAGCAATTGTAAATGTCATCTTTAAAAAAATGTATTCTCTCACACTTCTTGCTGGTATGTAGAACTACAGTTGTGTGTGTGTGTGTGTATTTGTCTAGCATTCTTGCAAAATATCTCAATTCCTATTAATTCTAATAATCATTCTAAGATTCTTTCAGATTTTCTAAGTTCATCATCATGCCATTTATGAATAACAACAGCTTTGTTTTTTTTCCTTTTCAGTCTTCAGACTTTTTTATCCCTTGCCTTAGTACACTGGTTAGGACCTCCATTAAAGAATTTTTTTGAAAATTAATTTTACTTTTTGGCCAATTTAGTAACTAAAATTTATTAACTCAGTTAGACACATTAACTATTTTTTAAACACATTGATACTATTTAAAAAGTAGAAAACAGTAAATATATGAAAAACTTCTTCCCAGGTCCAGACCTTCCTTGGCTTTTTAAAAATAACCAATCTGAATTGCAAACTTTATCAAGTGAGACTTTTCCATGTCTGTGTTTTTAAAGTTCCACAGGGGACTCTGATAATTAGGTTTAGAGACCAATGGAGATTTGTCCATGCAGAGGTTAGTAGGATTGTGTAATTCAGTGACTCCCAACTCTGGCTGCACATTAAAACCACCCAGGGAGCTTTAAAAATCCTGATGCCTGGCTCTTACCCTGGACCAACTGATCTGAATCTCTGTAGGTGAGGTCCAGCCTCTATAGTTTTTAAAAGTTCCCCAGGTGATGGGGGAGGGTGGTCTAGAGAGGAGCAAGAGGGAGGGTTTGCCCAGGGACACAAGGAGACATTTGGGGGTGACAAGTATGTGGATTATCTTGATCTTGGAGATGGTTTCATAGGTGTGTACATGTGTCAACACTTATCAAATTGTACACTTTAAGTATGTGCAATTTATTGCATGTCAATAATATATCTAAAAAGCTACTTAAAGAAAAAACAATCCACGTGATTCTCGAATACAGCAACGGTTGAGAATCATTGTTCTAATAGAAAGGGCATACGGCTGGAAGGGGAAGTTGGAAAGACTTTCATCTGCCAAGAGTTGGCTGTGTACTCTTAGATCAGTGACTTCATTCACTCTGGATCTGTTTCATTCTGGCCGGTGGGCTCGATGTTTTCTCAAGTACTTTTCAGCTCTGATGTTTTGATTCTTTTGCTCCCCTGGCTGTGTGGCCCAGGCTGCTGGTGCACCTCCTGGCCACACGAGGGGGCTGTGCAGCTTGCAGCCTCTTCCTCTCAACTGAACACTCTAGTGAGGTCAAAATAGGCTGTTCTGGCGTCTTTCCCTTCTTTCTGTCCTCTTGGAGAGTGCGAGCTCCACTTCTGAAGCATCATCTTCAGCTGCCTCCATCCAGTGGTCCTGCTGCAGGTGAGACTTTCATTAAGCAAAATAAATCCATGAATCTCTGAATGTACAGAACAGCTTTTTAAAAGAGGCTCAGATTGCTTTGAAAAAAATAGCCAGTTCCTGCAAAGCAATGAAAATAGGATCTAATTAGAGAATGTGTATGTATACACATGTATCTATGTATGTGTTTGTCTGTCTATTAATAAACACAGTAATAATCTTACTCTACTGCCCCTGGGCAAACGATCCATCCATGTAAAAGGCAGTATGTTTGTTACAGGTGCAATTTAGAGATCCTTCAGACTGTAAACATTGTTTAGATGAAAAATGGAATCAAGGTTAGCAAATAACCTAGTAGTCTTTTTCCACTTAATTTTATATAAAGTGCTTAAATATGGGAGTGTGTGTATTTATCTCTGTGTCTCTTTATCTATGTGTTTACGTATATTCAGGTGAACAGGTTGGCTAAGTATTTTAGAATGGAATCTAAGCAGACACTCTGGGCATTCATCTTCATTTTTCTGGGACCTGACAGGGAAAAAAATCTGGATGCTCTGGAAGAAACTGACTAGAACTGATGTTATAAAATGATCTAGCTATGTCCTAAATTTTAATAAATGCATTATCTGATGCATTTAAATCCAGCTCAGAAATAAAAAGCAAGTGGTTTTCCAAAGTGTAAGGGATTGTTTTTTAAAAAGGAAAAAGAACCCTCCTCTTACTCCCACGCATAGACTTTCTCAAATAATACTGTAAAAACCTTAACATTCAATAGCTCTGTCTTTTATGTTTGGTCTGATTGCAATTTTCTTCCATTTTGATTCCTAAATTTCAGATTATTCTACGAACCAGTCACAACACCCTGTGGGCACACCTTTTGCTTAAAATGCCTTGAAAGATGTCTAGATCACAATGCGAAGTGTCCACTGTGCAAAGACGGTCTTTCCCAGGTAAAACGTTGTTTCTTTCTTGATCGGGTTAGCTTATTTGGAATTGGGTATGAAGACAGTATCCTATTGGATCCCAAGCCACTGCACTGTGCTAGAGCAAAACACCCCTTCAGACCATCAATTTCTCCTGTCTTAGAGCCACCCCCCCCTTCTCTCCACAAAGTCCTCCAGGGAAATGAGGCAACAGCTAGCTTTTTATGAACTGCTAGCAGTGAGATCAATCTGTGTTGGAAACAAAAGTATCAAAATGACAATAAACATGAATCAAAATGGTGATAAACATGGATCAAATTGATGATAAACATGGATCTTGGTTCTAATCCCATCATGGCCTCTGATTCACTGGCCTTGGCTCATTCATCTATGAGCTCCAGTGTTCCTTTATCATCGATGTTTATTCCATAGTTTGAAGAGATCACTCCCAGATCCCCAGGAAAACCTCACAGCCCTTCATTGTGGTCCTTGTCCCTCTCCTCAGCTGCCTCCATTATTATTAGCAGGTATTTGTCTGCTTGAAAATCTCTGGGGCTTCCAGGTCCTCTAAAATGAATCACACAAACACCCACCTTTGCTTTTCAAGTGGGTTTGCTGTAATTTTCTGTAGCACAAGAAGATCCGGGAATCCATCTTGTCAGCCCCTCTCCCCCTGCCAGGGACTTGTTTGCCACATTTACAATTAGTATTCATGTTCCTTGACTCCTGTCATCCCTGAGGAGAGGCTGGAGATGATGCAAGACTCTCTCTTGGTGAATGTAGATCCAGAGAAGTCACATGTTGAGCTTTCCCAGCACCCCACCATTTAAACTAAGGGAAGGAAGTGAGATAATCACCCAGGATAGCCTTGAGGGTGTATGTTGAGCTGGGGGGAGGGTCAGTGTCATGTCGGGCCTGGGTAAAGAGGTAGGATTGCTGTCCTGATGGTAGGTGAGGAGCCCATGGCCGTTATACTTAAATAATGCATTCGTGTTGCGGGAACATTACAACATTCAGAAGAGCAGAAAGAAGGAAAATACACTGTTGACATTTTAATATGTGCCTTTCCTGGGTTTTTGTTTTAGCATCAGCAGAGGTGTCACCTCCTTCTTGAATAGGCTACCTTCTGAGCCATTGCTTTCTCCCAAAGACTGGGCAAGCCTCTGATTTTCCTGCAGCCAGGCAATGGCAGTGGCTAAGAAGGCATCCTGGAAGCAGAGGCTGTGGGGTCCTGGACTTAGGGGCTAGAAGTTATTTCCACCTGTCTCTGGGTATTCACCTGGGGTCACACTCACACCATTTTCCAGAGAGAGACATATCTTATTCTGATCATGTTCACTGCGGAATAGACAGACGTTGGCAAAGGAAAAAATGTCTGAAGCCTGCAGTGTTATACTCAGGAGCTCCCCCTGCTGGGTCTGTGTGGGTAGTTTCCATAACCAGCAATTCTCTGCAGATGTTGTCATCCCCATTGTCTGGTTCACGCCGGTAACACCCACTCCTTACAGCTCCTTGGATATGCATAGACTAGGGGTGTTTGGGATGGGAGTAATAGTGACAGTTGAGCCTGAGTTAGGTTCTGAAATCAGGGTTTATAACGTAAATTCAGTGATATCTAGATGTTATAATTTAAAAAGTAAATAGGCAAATGAAATCACTAGTATTTAGTTTATTTTAAAAATACTTAAGTTAGAGGAGAAAAATAGTTATAATATATAGACTCAAAATATCCAGAAGCCAAGCACTGAGAGTTTGGCAGGGCAGGAAAGGATGAATGATTTTAAAATTGCTTTTTAGTTCCCTGAACCGTTTGACCACGGACTTTTCAGCATATCTCAGGTGGAGAACATTCTGGGAGCTTATAAACACAATAATCAGAAAAAGGAAAGGAAAAGATTGTCTCCCTTAAATGACAAGAAACATGATCATAATCAATTTCAGTGTTTTAGGAAAGCTATGGATGGCATTTTTAAAACTTCAATGCAGGTGTTTTTCCTTGTTAAAATATTTTTTCTAATTATAAAAGTAATTCATTGCATGTGTTTTTTTTAAGGTAAACTCTAACCTCCAGAGATTATATACATTATGACCATATGAGCTGCCAATGTGTCGATCCACGTTACTCCAGTATGTTGGTCACTGAACTGTTCTACTGATTACATCAGAAGTGCTTTGTACTTCTCTGATGACTGCATAATATCTAACTGCCTTGTTCCCCATGTAGTGCTTGGCATCAAGAAAGTACAGCAAAAATGTCATAATGGAAGAGCTCATAGCTAAATTCCTTCCAGAAGAACTCAAGGAGCGAAGGAGGCTTTATGAAGAGGAAATGGAAGAACTTTCTAAGTATGCACACTGCTGTTTTCAGTTTCATTCACGCCAGCTCATAGAACTGAGAGTGCACATATCTTCCCCATTTAATAATACCATGCTGATAGCTTGAAATTGGCCACAGTGAGAGTGCTGACACTGTGAAAATTGGCAAATGTAGTAACAAGGACTTCCCCTCCCCGCCCTAGAAAGCTGATTGTTCATTTACCAGCTCACCACTGAAGAAACTTAAGTCAAACCACTCCACCAGGTTATTGGCACTAGTAGCTGGGTGTCATGGGCAGGATTAGATTGGAATAAGTTATCAGGGGAACTGAATGAAGTATAGTTGACCCTTAAACAACATGGATTTGAATCATGCAGTTCTACGTATATGTGGATTTTTTTCAGTAGTAAATACTGTAGTACTACATGATCCAATGTGTGGTTGGTCAGATCCATGGATGCTGAACCATGGATAAAGATAAATGAAAGTGAAAGTCACTCAGTTGTGTCCAACTCTTTCCAACCCCATGGACTATGCAGTCCGTGGAATTCACCAGGCCAGAATACTGGAGTGGGTAGCCGTTCCCTTCTCCAGGGGATCTTCCCAACCCAAGGATTGAACCCAGTTCTCCTGCATTGTGGGCAGATTCTTTACCAGCTGAGCCACCAGGGAAGCATGGATAAAGAGGGCTGGCTCTAAGTTACATGCTGATTTTCAGCTGTGCAGAGGGTCAGTCCCTGTAACTCCCGAGTTGTTCAAGGGTCAGCTATATTCTGAAGACAGTCTTCAGATACATAAGGAGGTTCTATGAGGTTAAGAACTTTGATGTCAGTCAGACCTGGGCTTGTGACACAGTTTTGCCACAAAGTGAGTAGACTTCATGACCTTAGGCAAGTCACTTAATGTCTTTGGGCCTCAGTTTCCTCATCTGTAACTTGGGATAATAGTAGTTCCTACCTCAAGGACTCATTATGAAGATCAAATGAGCTGGTGCAGAGTAAGCACTTAATAAAAGTAATGGTAAGAATGCTTCTGGTTATTATGATTCCTCTTCCATCACAGGTGTTGTGAGAGGTAGCAAGTAGGGGTGAGATGGAAGTAGGTCTCCAAACTCTCTGCCTCAGGTAGCAGAAAAAGCAGTGGGAAGTCACTAATTTCTGCCTCTCATACTGCTGCCCACTCATCTCCCCATTCCCAGCAGAATTCTTACAGTGTTCTGAGGGTGAAGTTCCCGAGGAGGCTGTTCTGGTTTTATGCCCACCCCATAGAAAACACTGTTAAACTGAAACCAGTTTGTCTGCACCTCTCCCTTTGACTAACATGTTTTCCTGGGAAACCAGAAGTGCAGTCCTTCTTTTCTCATTGACATGTTAGATCTACTGCAAGAGTCTTTATCTTTCTTTCTGATATTAAGTTCACCTTGAATCTTTCTGAACCCTCTTCTCACGTATCATTTAATGTCTTATTAATAAACACTGGAATTTACTGGGGATATTCCTTTAGGGGAATCAAATTTAATCCTTTTGAGATCTGGGCAGACAATCTTCTATTTGTTGGCAGATTTAGGTTCAGATGTCCCTGTGTTGGATTTACTAGACAAACAAGAGAACTGTGATTGGGAGGAGCTGGCCTGGTTGGTGGTTCCCCATCAGGCTATGTGTCTGAATCTTCATGGGCACACATTGAGAGGCAGACTCATAGGTCTTGATTTCACCACTGTCTCTGGGAGAGCAAGGTGCAGTGGCCAGGTTGTCTGTGTTTAAGGGCCTCCAGTGACTCCAATGCACAGGAGCATTTGAGCATCACTGGGCTATATTACTCTTGCCTCTCTACGGCTCCCTCCTCCCAGCTGGACCTGCCATGCACATCCTCTGGGAGCTTTGCAAATGGGAGATGCTCACAGGGATCTTGCAGAGATTTTCCCACCATCCCTCTGGAGAGCTAGGTCCACTTGTACCACCAGTGCCCTTCCCCATACTGCCAGCAAGACACCTGGAGAGATTGTTTGGAGTGGAGAGTATGAAAGAAAGAAAAATATGAGGTATAACTATCATCGACAATGTTAAGGTACTAGAGAACTTCATTACCCAAATTAGAATGTATAGAATATCCATTTTAATCATAGCCATTAGGCTAACCTGTGCATCAGGTAATGGGACTCAGCCTACAGCATCAGATGCATGTTACTATTTTTTATCAGCTATCCACACTTTATGCCTCCTTGTCTTCCTGTGGGGGATCCACATGGTGAAATTCGACCAGCCTTTATCTGTTCTGCTCCCATGCTGTGAGATCCATGTCATTTGCTCTTCCTGACAGCTTAAATAAGAACGTGCCTATTTTCGTGTGCACCATGGCCTATCCCACGGTTCCTTGTCCCCTGCATATCTTTGAGCCTTGCTACCGTCTGATGATCCGTAGATGCATTGAGACAGGCACACGACAGTTTGGCATGTGCCTTGGAGATCCTGTCAAAGGGTAAGCGAGGAGTCAGGTGCGTCAAGGGAGGTTGGGTGGAAAGGATTTGTGGTTTTACTTCGGGGCCCTTCCAGGTGCGTTTGTAAGGATCAGGGTCCCTCTGGCCCCTAGTTTTATCGTGTGAGAGGCTGCCTGTTTAAAGGCACCAAAGGATCAACCTTTTATTAAATGGCTGATACATATTCTAAAACTTGTTTTATAAGAGTGTGAGCCCTGGAATTAAACTGACTGGGTTCATATTCTGGTTCCAGCCTTGGAGGAAGTTTGACTTCGGGCAAATAACTCAACCTTTCTGTGACTCAGTTTCCCTATCTGTAGGATGGGTACAATAATAGTACCTACTTCTCTGGTTTGTTGGAAGGATTGGGGAGTTAATAATGCACATAAAGTACTGCTGCTGCTGCTGCTAAGTCGCGTCAGTCATGTCCGACTCTGTGCGACCCTATAGACAGCCTCCCACCAGGCTCCCCCGTCCCTGGGATTCTCCAGGCAAGAACACTGGAGTGGGTTGCCATTTCCTTCTCCAATGCATGAAAGTGAAAAGTGAAAGTGAAGTCGCTCAGTCGTGTCTGACTCTTAGCGACCCCATGGACTGCAGCCTACCAGGCTCCTCCGTCCATGGGATTTTCCAGGCAGGAGTACTGGAGTGGGGGGCCAGTGCCTTCTCCGATAAAGTACTGAGTACAGTACAATAAACGGTAACAGTTACACATTAAGATCAGTTTTCACACAAGCATTGCCTGTGGTGTTATTGCAGCCATAGACCCTGGGACAGACAAGAAGGCAGAAGTCCCTCAAGATACAACATGGGGTATAGAGATGGAGCAGGGAGAGAGGGCCAGGGAAACAGCTTATCAAGAATTTACTTTCTTAACTCCATTCCCTCTAAACAGGTTTGCGGAATATGGCTGCATCCTAGAGATCAGAAATGTTCAGTTCTTTGCTGATGGCCGCTCAGTGGTCGACAGCATAGGCAAGAGGCGCTTCAAGGTCCTCCATCAGGGCCAGCGGGATGGTTACAACACAGCTGACATTGAATACATTGAAGACCAAAAGGTGAGGGTGGCCAGTGCCAAGAATTCTGAAGCCAGGCTCGCCATGTAGCTTGGCAGATCAAGATGATTGCGGGAGGATTTCTCGGCACTGATGGGAGCCTGGGGATTTCTTCCCCATCTGCTGCAGCCACATTGAATGCCTCTGGGTTGCAGTTCGATTGTGGAACAGCAGTGCACAGCCCATTGTCCAGCCTTCCGCTGCTTAGTTGCTGAGTTGTATCTGTGCATGAGAGGTACCAAGCCAGATCAACCCTGCAGCCCATTCAGCACTGGAATTGGGTCTCTGCCAGGGATACCAAGATCTGGAGCTGGATCTACATATATATATTTTATTTATTTATTCATTTATATTTTACAACTTTTTCTTTTGAGATAATTGTAGATTCACATGCACATTTCTATTTTTTTTTTAATTTTTATTTTTACTTTATTTTACTTTACAACACTGTATTGGTTTTGCCATACGTTGACATGAATCCACCACGGGTGTACATGAGTTCCCAAACATGAACCCCCCTCCTACCTCCCACCCCATGTCATCTCTCTGGATCATCCCCATGCACCAGCCCCAAGCATCCTGTATCCTGCATCGAACATAGACTTGAGATTCGTTTCTTACATGATAGTATACATGTTTCAATGCCATTCTCCTACATTTCTATTTTTAAACGTGCAACATGGCCAAGAGCCCTTCGTGATAATCCATCATTCCATAAGGGGGGAAGAGGACATGTCCAGTTAATCCTGGGTTTTCTAAATTAATGGGTAAATTATCCTGTAATCATTGATATTTATATTCACTACATAGTACAAGAGTAATAAATGTTTGCTCAATTAATAAATGTATTTGCCTTGGAAGATAGAGTTACACACTGAGACACAGACACATTCATGTCCCTCTTCCCAGGGAGCAATGGGAAAGCAGATGTCAAAAATGAAAAGGAGAGAGGTGTGAACTAGCACAACCTAGGTGAACAGCACACATCCACTCAGGCCAGTTTGCATTGCTAGTTTTCTATATGTCTGGCTGTTTCAGCTCATTTACCCAGCTGAACCTTTCTCCAATCCACCACTCTCAGCAGTATTTCCACACAGGCCATCATCTAGCTGAAGAGCCTTTCACACATCACACAGCCCACAACCAGAAGGGTGAGCCTTCCCAGAGGGTGGCAGGAGGGATGCTCAAGGAGCCACGTGTCAAAAAGGGTTCTAGGTGTGATGGAGAAGGTACAGAACGCTTCATTCCACTTTGGTACTTTCAGGTTCAAGGAGAGGATTGTGCTGAGCTCATGGGATTACATAGCTGTGTCTATGAGCAAGCGTCATCATGGTTCCATTCCCTCAAATCATCTCTGAAGAACCGGATACTCAATCATTTTGGTCCAATGCCAGAGAAAGATGCTGATCCCCAGGTATATGAAAATATCTTTTTGTAATCAGTCATTCCCACCAGATAAGAGAGCCTGGGTTTTGTGATTAGATGGGTGTGTGGTTTCCATCCAGCAAATTTAGTGTAGAGGGGAAGATGGATCCAAATTGGTCTCATTCGGCTAGGCAGTGGGCATCATGGTTAAGAACAAAAGGACCCCAAGTCAGACTTGGGGTAACTAAAGTAAAGCAGTAGGAATTTGGATCCAAGACAGGTTTTGAGAGATTAATTAGGTGAGAGGATGGGAACACAGGCACCATCAACAGAAGAGTCTTTCATGGGAGTCCAGATGCCCACCGTGGTGATGTGTTAGGGTGACAGGATTCACAAAAGGCCAGGCCTAAAAGAAGGGGATCTAGGGGAACTGAGATCAAAGGCTGCCATGTCTCAGGGGCTTCAGAACTCTCTTCCCCATTGCTCAGGGCCAGCCACCTTGCAGGGCTCCAGCTGCAGGACCACAGAAACTTTTCATACCCAGCTCCCTTGAAGCTTAACCCTGGAGGTCTAGACCCTTATCATTATCCTCATTATGGATGAGCAAGTTTCCTGAGAAAACTGACCCAATCCTTAAATCTACCCTTTTCTCTACTAGAAAAGAGCTCACTAGATTCTACCAGATCAATCTATTTCCTGGAGGGATAAGTCCATGTGAGAGATCCAGCTGCAGATCACAAAAAAGCTCCCCAGGAAAGTGACAGTAGCTAATTTTCATGAAGCTTTCCATACCTAGTGTAAATCAGGGAATAGGAGTTGGTGATGGACAGGGAGGCCTGGCGTGCTGCGATTCATGGGGTCGCAAAGAGTCAGACAAGACTGAGCGACTGAACTGAACTGAGGACAAGATTGGAGATGTTATAGTCAAATATTAATATTTTCACACCATCACCTTTCCACATTCTGAGCTAGCTTCTGCAATATCATCCCCATAACTTCCTTGATTCTTGACTTATACTCATTCTTGACTCTGTCACAATAGTAAAATAGAGTATGTTGGTTCTGACATCCATGCTGAAAGATTGATCCTCCTTACCTCTAGCTATGTGACCTTGGGCAAGTCCTTTCCCTTTTGTCAACTTTCCCCCCATCTCTGAAATGAGGGAGGTAGACGAGGAGGTTTCTAAAGTTCCTTCTTCCTCTTGCCTTCTGAGGCTGTAAAACACCAATCTCTTCCTTAATGGGCTGAAGTGTCTTGTTTTCTCCAGACCACAAATGTGGCTCCTTCCCCTTATTCAAAGGCATCATGAATGTTGGAGGGAGAAGGGCAGTTAGTGCTTCCCAGTGATCAGGCTCCTGGCTCTGGGCCAGTGTGACTCATGACTATGACAGAGCTCTGAGAAAGCTCACGATCAAGTTGAATATTCCCCTTCATCTTCTGGAAAGCATTCTCCCTGAGTCAGGCAGAAGATAGAGCTCAGTAATGGTGACAGCATCTTCCATAAAAGAAAACACGGATGCCGCAGAGTAACTCATAAGGGCTCAGTGACACAGAAAGCTGAAATCTGGGGTTCTGTTTCATTTCTTATGAGGACTGTTATCATGTTGCTTTGGCAGCAGCAGCAGCAAAAAAAAAAAAGAAAAACATCTAGTTTGAGCCATTCAATTCTATCGCCCCAGCGGTCCCATTAATAAGAATGTTCTAAGGCTCCAGAGGGGGTTTCTTAGAAACTGCCACATGTATTAACATTAGCTTAAATATCTTTCTTAATGATCTTGGGAAATACAGTTCAGAATATGTCGATCTAACATTCAGAACTTATCAGAGGAGGGAGATGTTACAGACTGCAGTGAGGGACAAAAAGAATCCAAATGAATCTAGAGGCATAGAGAAGCAAAGAGGCAGCAAGGGTTGGGGGAAAATCAGGTGACCAGTTTGGAGGCAAATAATCCCATGTGTAGATGGTTTGACCAGAATGTGGTTCTCTGCAGTCCTAAAGCCAACCTTCCAAAGGATGTGGGAAGGAAGCTCATTTGGGGCTTAGTAGGAAATAAGTTGGGTTTCCCTGGTGGCTCAGTGGTAAAGAATCCGCCTGCAATGCAGGAGACATGAGTTTGATCCCTGTGTGGGGAAGAATCACTGGTAAAGGAAATGGCAACCCACTCCAGTATTCTTGCCTGGAAAATTCCATGGACAGTGGAGCCTGGAGGGCTCAGTGCATGGGGTTGCAAAAGAGTCGGACAGGACTGAGTAACTAAACAACAAACGAGAAAATAAGTCAGCAATGCCTACAATGTGTGCCTGGGACACTGCTGACAAACAGAATTTTGGTGCAGGATTTCTGTGGGGGTGGGAAAGCTCTTTATTCGAGGAAACCTGGGGTGGAATATATTTCCATGTGACTGTGTTTTGCAATTGGAATTTTTGCAAAGTTTTCCTTTGGGACAGTGAACCATTGGCTCTGGTTTTTGGGGAGAAGCTAACTGTGGCCCGTATAGTGACTTGGCATATGTAGACTCTTGCCTTCAGCCAGAAACAGGGAAAGGAAGGGAAGTAAGAGACAGACAAAGCCTAAGAAGCTATAAGAACTGAAGGCTCACATGCTTTGCATACCAGGCCAAAGGGCCTAAACAGAATCTAAGAGGTGGAAGAGGCTGAATAGTCATCTCTTGGTCTCCACGGGGGATTGGTTCCAGGAGGCCCCTTCTATAAAGTGATGCAGAGTAATGAGTACAACCAGCCTTCTGCATCTACAGGTTTCATGTCTGCAGATTCAATCAACCAATTTCAGTCCGTAGTTGGTTGAGTCTGTGGATATAGAGGGCTGACTGCAGTAGCTAGTTCAGCTCATGAAATCACACTGGCTAGAAGGTATGGTGTATTTACTAAGATATCAATGTGTCTGCTTTAACCACTACCAAAAATAACTGTAGCTTAAACTAGATAGAGAGCAAAAGTCATAGAGATGGGGAGCTAGGGCAGTCGTATTCCATGAGATCATTCAGACACCCAGGCTCATTCCTGACAAAGCTCTACCCTCCTGTAACTGCTGCCCTCATCCTCCTGAGTGAAGAAAGTGATCATCACTATGTCCACGTTCTGCCCAGGGGAAAGGGAGAGAAAGATGAAGGCAAGGGCACATGCCCCTTTCCCAGAGAATGACCCAGAAGTTATACGCATCAATGCCTCTTACATCTCATTAGCCAGGACTTTGTATTATGGCTGCAAGGGAGACTGAGCAATGTAGCTTCCCCGCCTCGGCCCCAGTGGCTGTATGCCCAGCTAAGATAAAGGGAAATAGATATTGGGGAGGGGGTGTAATTAGCAGTCTCTGCCACACACAGAAGCAGTTCCACCTGGATTGTTTCCTGGCAGCTTTGGAAGCCTGCAGACTGGGATCGCTTCTGTGGGAATAGGATGAACCCATACCACTTCTCTGTTGCAGATCAACCCGAATGGCCCGGCCTGGTGCTGGTGGACGTTAGCGGTTCTTCCATTGGAAAGCCGAGCTCAGCTCCCATTCCTAGCAATGAGGTCCCTGAAGGATCGACTGAATGGTATTCGGCGAGTCCTGGCCTTTATATCCCGAAACCAGAACTAGTGAGTGGATTGCTGAAAAGGAGCCCCCACGCTCCCCCACCACTACAGGGGAGTCATCTTGTAAATATATCTAATTGCAATAACATCTTAGAAGGAAGTATCAAACAGAATCACTCTCCTGCTATTGATCAGAGAGAAATTAAGTGAAAAGACCAGAAAAATGTGATCTGTTTGCAACTTTCTTTCTGAAGATGCTTCTTGACATGCTGCACAACTACATGCACAGCAGAGGTTGTTTAAGAGCCCAGAAGAAAAAAAAAATTTTTGATTTTGACATAAATTTTCTCAAAGTTTAAAGTGGTTTTGCTTTAATTTTCTGTCTTTCATAGAGGAATGACTGTGTGGTTGAAATGTTATACCCAATTCCTAATCATGTTGCTACATTATCTTACTGACTTTTGAGATCTCATTCCAAATGTTTCAGATTTTATATAGCATTGTGTAAAATAATGTTCATAGTTCTTTCTGTTTTAATAATTTATTTTTTGCACTACAATATCTTTCCCCCCCCACATGTGTGTTTGTAACTATTTAAGTGTGCATTACTGAAAAATACTGCTTTATTTATTGCTGTGGTTTACCATGTACCTAGGGGGAAGTAACAATACTAGAAATGTGTGATTTTTGCTTTAACAGTTTGTGCTACATGTGACCCCAGTTCTTGAAACATTTCAGTATCTATCCAATTAGATGCTTAAAGGAAGTTCAGCATCATGCTAAGATCATCTATCTTTACAGATTCTATTTTGCTTTCAATTTGAATGCAACAGTAGAAAACACTTATGGGATTCAGCATAGGTTATGGAATGAGCCAGGGTGCAATAAAAATAATCCATTTGCTATCGAGGCAGGATGAAGGAATTATTTTTCTGGACTCAAGAGATGAATTAGAGGAGTATATTTTATTACAATCTCTCATAGGCATTTATTTCAGCAATCTAATTATATCTTAGTTTCTCTCCAATTCGGTTAGAATGGGAAGGCAGGAGAATATAAGTCTTCAGAGGTGATGGTTTTCAGTCTGGCACGTCACAACCATGCCCAGCTAGCCTCCATACCCTGCCTCTTGTCAGTCAGGGTTGTGAGGATCATGGCCGGGCTAGCATGTGTGGAAACACTTGATGAGGATGTTTCATTATTAAAAGTGTAAAGAAACCAGGAAAAAAAGAAGTAGAACCCTTTTTTAAAAAACCCTCAAATTACCTTTTTGGTTTTTAAGTCTTTTCAAAGGAAGCAGACAGTTAATCCATGATTTTATCTAAACATGATCTTCCCTCCTTGTGATGGGCTAAAGATTTCAACACAGGGGAGGAACAGTGAAAAGAGGGTAAGGGTGAGGTCTAGTTTAGCTTGCTTAGTGCAGTTTGATTTCTTTAGTGCCAGGACAACCTGAAAACAGGAGTGTTATAACAACCAAGTGAAAAGATTAGGGCAGGGAAGAAATGAATTGTGTTATTCCTACCTTCACGTAAATAATCCCCCCGTGTGACTCTGGACAACTGCGATGCGTGACTCATGTGCAGCCCATCCACTCTGTTCCCATGAGAGGTTAGTGCCACAAGTAATCAGCCTGACTTCTTCCATCACCACCTGTGGCCAGAAACAGAAAAGGGAGAATGAGTTGATCCCTCAGAAAAGATTCGCATAAGCAGAAAGCAAATAACCTCTTCTGCACTTTCTTAATGAACACCGTGTTGTCAGAACATTGTGGTCCCAGGTTGGGTGTTTGGAGCCCAACTGGGCCAGTGAAAAAATGGAAGTATAGGAGTGGTTACTGCCCAAGCAAACTCTCCCAGGCTCAGGGAGGAGGAAATGAAAGGCTCCTGCTCCCACCTGGTGCCCAACCAGATGGTCAGATACAGTCCTAGGACAATAGTTTCCTATTATCTGCATAAATGCAGCAAAGAGGGCCATACGTGTCTCTGATTGCTAGATGTGTTACTTTTGTGATTTCAGTTTTTCTGAGAACCAGTTTGTCCTCTAGCAAATGGTGATGATAAATACTGCATGTGGGGTTGTTATGAATACAGCATTAAGTGAGATAATATACATACCCCACTTAGCATAGTGCCTAGCACATAAGAGTCATTCAACAAATAACTGCTATGATTAGATTAGTCATAGTTACAGAATGGCATCAGGGGCTACATTTCCATAAAACCCCGCCTTTACATACAATACCCATTTCCAACCCCTTTACAATTGGTTGAGGGAATCCACACCTCTGATTTTCAGACCATAACTCAATGATTTACATGTAATTCCTTTGGGGGTCAAGTCTGTTTGGGAAAGTGAAAAGACTGGAAAACAAATGAGGGTTAGAAATAAGGGGAAAATCCCATGCCAGCAAATTTTCCCTCTTTCGAGAGGACTAAAAAGTAGTGTTGTTTGGAGGTCTAGAATTTCTGATATAATGGAAACCTTAAATTCTAACTCCATAGAATAACCAACTCATCACTTCTTGCTCTCCAAAATGGATAAAATTCCACATCATAGGATTTTTCACATTGATGAGGGAAGACCTAGCTGTAGCAATAGATCTTGGCTAGGCAGACATGCACTTGCCTCCCAGTACCCTTGATACACATTTGGATTGTTTTATAGCAAGCTTTTGTTTCAGTAGTGGTGGGAGGCAAGGTACAAAGCTAAGCCTTGACTTTCTTTGATATGTACTTGAATGGGGTAATCAATTGGACATGACCATTTTGCTGTTTGTGAATTGATTTTGCTGCAAAGCTTAAGAATAAAGAGTATACACAGTATAAACATAAAGTTAAATCTAGGCCAGAAGGATAAGACTTCCCCCTTGGTAGTCAGTGCCATTTATTCAGCTAGTTTATTGTGATTGACCTAGTCTTTTCCTAGTAGGTTATTTTCCCTGTGTGTGTGTGTGTGTGTGTGTGTGTGTGTATAAAGATGTATATAGGTGTATATAGATGTGCATATATATATGTGTGTGTGTGTTTGTGTGTGTGTGTACTTGTGTATATATATATATATTAGGTACCAAGCAGACATTATGCCTTTCTGCTTTGTACTGTACTATTATTGCTGCTAGCTAATAACCAGCAAAATATAGAAAATGAAAAATGATAAAAACTAATTTTCTGTAGATAACTTGGAGAAAAGAGTGCTTGCCCCTTATGTAGTGGGGTAGAGAACTGACTATGTCAACAATTTGCCTTTTCTGAAGGATGACTGCATCTAGTCTTCTGCTGCCATAGCACTCTGGGGCTAGCCAAATCACTTCGCATGTGGCGCTTCCAATTCTGCTTGTGGAGCCGGACTGGGTTCAGATAGTTCCCTGTGACTGGGTGTTAGAGCGGTGTAGCTCTGAGGCTGGTTCACAGCACCCAGAGGTCTCTCACTGCCAATAGATCACATACTGTTGATGGCCTGGAACCCATTGGGGACTATGTTTCCCCTCACCAACTCCTTTTCCAGGATGGGAGTGTTATTCAGGGACTCGTTCCTTGAGTTCCCAACATGTTGACTTTGCATCCATTTCTGTTTCCCAAGGCAGAATCATAGCAGAGATGTGCAATCAAGATGCAAATAGAAGGCATCCCAAATAAGAGAAAAGGACAGATTTTCAGCCCATTCTTGGGCATGAGGAATGAGGTTTTGATTCGATCAAAGACAGTTCTGAGAAGCAGCCAGCTGCATGGCCTGCAATTTGTGGCCTTTCCTGAGTGCAAGAAAGAAGGAAAAGGAGCCAAGTCAAATGTATGCATTTGGTTCCTCTTAGAATGATAGCTCCCACTGTTCAACTATTTAATAATCTGGATTATGCACAACCAGAGGTGAAATGAAGACATTTCCCCTTACAAATGGGTGTTTTCAAATGCGCTAAATTAACCTTGAGAGAGAAGTGCCTGTAATCTCTGTTCCTGGTGTCATTTTAAAGCTTTTGCTTCGTGATTGTGTAGCCGTTTAAAACCTTGTCGCAGCAAATGTGATTAACAAGTTTACAAAGCAACACTGTAGCTTATGCTTCATTTTAAAAGTTGCTTGACATTTATCTACAGTCAAAGCAATGATAATAAACAACAACAAAATCAAAGGAGAGCAAATAGTTCAGTGTGGCATCATAGGCTTTACCTTAGATAAACTAGTTCCGTCATTTTATGCAGTTCTTGGTAATGCCAGGATTAAAATATCAAGCAAGCCATTTAAACAGTGGCAAATGTGTCTTTGTGTTTGTAATTCCCATTGTTTGTTAAGCAGCCATTTTACTCTTGCATTGTAATGACCCAAACGGGGAATAAATATAATGCTTCTTTTTTTTCTTCCCATATTGCTATTCAACTACCTCTATATGCTTGTTGTCTCTTTAGGGTCTTCTTTCCTCTAAATCTATACAAATGAAGTTTCAGCTCATCTATGTTGTAATAACAATGTGATATAGACAGTCTCTGTGAAAGCTTGTTGTTCATTTAAAAATGTTTCCTATTGTCTCACTTTGTATCTAACACAACTCTACCCATACTGTAGGGCAAGAATTGCCCAAATGACTTCAGTATTTTTTTGTCAGAAGCTGAATTGAAAGCGATCAGAACATCTATTTTGTTCTTGTTCCTATTGGTTGTAATACATTTGACTGGAAGATGTTTCAAGGAAATAGACCTTATGTATGTGACAGCAAGGCAGGTGTGAACTGATTAAACTAATTGTTTAAAAATGCACCAGAAAAGCTTGTTGTTACTAATTATGTTGAAACTTTTTGCTAATAACCTGCCACTACTTTGTCAATCCGTTCATATATTGGGTTTGTTTAAAGCAGAGCACAGTACCTAGTATATTTTCTTTGGCATGATAAAATGTTCATGAAAGCAAATTTCATGTTTTTGTTTCGATTCAATGGTGTCTCAACAATAGGCTGAAGCTAAGGCCCACAGCATGAGCCGTTTGACAGGAAAATGGGTAAAATTGGCTAGGACAATGAGTGATGTTGACTGAGCTGACACTGGCCTGAGCGCTTCAGTAACATCTCACCTCCTTTAGCATATGGGTGTTAGTCTCACGCCACTGAGGACTTTACACAGGTTCCATTTTACCGCTGAAGAAAAAAAGACATGGGAGTAGAACAATTAAAAAAATGATAGAAAACTCCACTTGGGCCTGACCTTGTTCTTTGTAACAGAATCTTTCTGGTAATTGAGAAAAATCCGAACTCCCACCAGCCAGGTCCCAGAGGGAATGCTTGGTTCTGTTGGACATGGCCCTTCTATGCCTCATTTGCTGCTGTCTGGTTCTCATGAGATAGAGCACACACAGGCCAAAGGCACAGTCTTCCCTTCAAGGCAGGTCTTCTGCCCAGAATGCCACCTAATTCTCTCTGGAGAACTGGATTGAATTATCTAAAAAGAAGGTCTTGTTCGATCAAAGCCAAAGCCAACACTTTCTGCTTTCTCTCTGCTGGGATCTACCCTTTGAGTTCTCCACGGCCAAAGATGCCTCCCTAGAAGGAACTCCCAGTCTCAAAACAAGACAGGAGCCAGAGAAGGGATGGACAAATGCCCCCAACCCACAGGCTCCCAGATGTTTAAACTTTCCTTCCCCCTCTTATGTTCTATGATTTCTTCACTCCTAGGAGGGACTGGGGTGGGATGGGAAGGAGCTGATGTCAATACTCTCCATATTGCCTTCTTCCAGGCAATGCAGAAACTTCCCAGCAAGACTTGTCCATGGTCAGCCCACTGCAGAGCCATGCCCTGGTCAAGGCAGAGGAGGGGGAGGCCCAAGGAGCCCTGCTCTAGATCTCAGAGTTCACCTCTCCCACCCTTTCCAGTTTTCTGCTACTGATTTCCCCATTTCAATTGATCCTCACATTGACTGGTCAGCCATGTTTACTGTCCACACATGTATGACCCAATGTCATGGTTGCATTACAAAGTCCTAAAAAACCCTTTCCTCCATTTAGTGAAGTGCTTCCCACTAGCCCCCTGCAGAACACCACCTGCCTCTCAATAAGTCAATATCAACAATTTCTAGATACCACAAGTGCAGCAAAATTAAGTCCCCAAATAGCTTACTTAACAGAAGTCGAGTTTTGCTATAAAATCTTGCTTCTCTTGGCTTTTAGAGGTGCATTATGGGAATATCCAACACAGCCACAGGAAAAGGGGAGATCACTGACCCTTTGGACCATGTGCTTCTCCTACAAGCCCCAGTGAGCACTTTCATAAGAGGACCAGGGCTGAGGGTTGGGAGAGCATTAAGTCTACAAACAGAGTTGAGCACTTTGGTTTCAGCAGTCTACAAGGATGAGTTTCAACTGGAAGGAGGGAAGGAGGAAATGGTTAATCATGACCACTCACGTGACTTCCTTTTACTGCCTTCTGAGAAGAACTTCATGCATCCTCTTCTCATGGTGACTGGATTTGATCTTCCATCCTGGTTGGGGATGCCACTTATGCCCAAACCAAGACTGAAGTCATGTCTTCAGGAAGCACAAGTCATGTTCTTACACCCTTAGATGTTCAAAGGCCCAACTAACATACACTGAGTGTTCCCAGCATACCAGGCTCTTTTCTAGGTTTTCAAATATTTAGCTTCTCATGAGATCTTCACTCTAATCTGTGAAGTATATCTCTAGTCCCATGTTATAGGTAGTAAACTGTAGCACAGCCTGGTTACAGTACTTGTCTAGGGTCATACCGATGAAAACCTGGGCAATCTGATTCCAGAGCCCCCGACCTTCACCGCTCTTATGAGCTCCCCCCACAGGGTGCCACAAATTCACCTGGTGGACACTTGGGGGGGAACCTGCAGAAAGGGTGATAGCACCCTTTTCTGTGTGAGCAGCGCCCCTTGACCAGTACTGAACGACATGCAGGGTGTTGCGCTCCACATTACCGTGTTTAGTCCTGAGGTGGGTCCTGTTATCATCCCAGGATGCTGCACTTCAGAAAAAGAATGCAACTTGTTGAAGGCCACACAGCTGACCTTGGGATCCAGGCTATCTGACCCCACAGTCCTTCAACTGCCTCTCATGAACTCCACCACTCTCATTCCTCAGGCCTCACATTTCCTATATTCTGACAGCTGCCCCCCACCCCCCATCAAAAGACATCTATCTAATAGGAAGACCAGAAGCTAGAGATTTCAGATTGGTTCTTAGATCCAATAATCCCACCAAGTGCCTGGTCTGTTTCCATCTTTCCCGAATGTTTTTTTTTTTTTTTTTGTCTTTTGTGTTGGTTTTTGGCTGCACTGGGTGTTCATTGCTGTGCGTGGGCCACTCTCGTTGTGGTGCATGGGCTACTCATTGCATTTGCTTCTTGTTGCAGAGCACTGACTCTAGAACGCAGGCTCAGTAGTTATGGCTGGCGAATAGGCTTAGTTGCTCCATGGCATGTGGAATCTTTCTGGGCAAGGGATCGAACCCATGTCCCCTGCATTGGCAGGTGGAGTCTTAACCACTGGACCACCAGGGAAGTCCATCCTGGATGTTTTTAAAGCCTCATCATTAATGAAACAACTTCACAAAGAAGGCTGTCTACCTCATCCTTCCTGCTGGGAGCCAGGTGCCAAAAGGGGTGGGGTTTTGTCGGCCATCCATAATACAGGACTATAAATCCACAGATGAAGGGATTTTTTTTTAAGTTGAAAAAGGTGTTTTGCCTTCTCCTTCGAATAGCCTGTGACATCTTAGCGGTTCCCTCATTAATTGTAAGTTAAACACAATCTTTGTGTTTGAAAAACAGATAAGTGAAAAGGGGATGGATCTTTTGATGCTCACATCTCCTTCAAAGTTCAGATGGAAGGGTATTCACCAGAGGCCTTTCCACCTATAGGAACTGGCAGCAAAACAGAGGCTCAGCTACAGTGGTAATTCTTAGTCCAGGTCCTGCAAGGGCAGGACAAGTATTTACAGGACACATTATATGCCAGGCACTGGGCTACAGAGAAGAACACAGCACATCTGTGCCCTTGAGAGGCTCACAGCCTAGGGAAGAAAATGCAGGGTATTACATAGATACACTGAGCATTACTTTCTTCAAAGGAAAAGCACCTAATTTTGCTTGGGGTGGTATTCAGGGAAGGCTTCTTGGAGGAGGTGATACAGAAGCTGAATCCTGAAGAATGAGAAGTTTTCCAGATGAAAGTGTAGAGAGGGATTGAAGAACATTCCAGGCAGAAGAAACACATGAAAAAAAATCTATTAAGTTCATAAAGAGAGCATCAGCTAATGGTGTGTAATATTGTGAACAGTTCAGTCCGAGATAGCACAGGTCCCAAGGCCTGGCAATTCCTGACAGAGAAGCAGGTCCCAGTGTTTCACACTTTTGTTTTATCCTGATTGAAATCACCAGCCACTATCTGGGGAGACCTGTGTAGTGAACTTCTGGGAGGAGGTGGGCTAGCATGGGAAAGCCCAGCCCACCAGCCAAGTCAGGTTTCATGGGGTAACTGCCATGGGAGCCCCTTCAACACAGCCTGACTCCTGCTGTTGAGCCCAGGAGCCCTGTTAGGATCCAGACGAGAGAAAGAGAAGCTGGGGAAGTTGTGGGAGGGACATGCTTTGGGGAGTGATTGAAACTTTGAGAAGTGGGGAGGCCATGGTAGAGTGGGGAAAGGAGTAGGGTTGTGCATTATAAGATCTAGAGGCTTTAGCACAATGGACCCAGATGAATCTCACCTTGATCAACCAGACATATACGGGGCTTCTTCAGTGGGGGCAGAGCTGGCTTATTGTCCTCATGAAAGACAACTGTTAAGGTTTCAGAAATTTTGCAAGCTGGTTGTTAAACATGGCCATTATTTTTAAATGAGTTGTATAAACTTACAATTAAATAAGTTATGTTAAAAACAAAGTAACGGATACTCTAAATTTATCACTTCCTAATTGTTGTACTACTTTTCACTCTCATTCATGCTGTTGAAGTTATTGAGCCCTCCCGCATCGGTAGGTGGAAATGCTATATCACAGTACGCCACTCACTGAGCACCTCTCGTTCAGTGACATCAGGTTGGTAGCTGAAATCAGCCATGGTGGGAGATGTACAGCACACTAGAAATTAGGGCTTCTCTTCCAGAGAACAGATTGCTATATTTTTACCAGCACAGCACCGACTCTGGATCATTTTCCTTTGTCCATCTCTCAACATACCCCCAGTGCCAATAGCTATTTTCAGGAAACAGCAATCCTGAAAACTAATGTGTGTGGACATGCAAAGTGTTAGGAGTCCAGATTTCTGGTGGACTCTTAGATAATTTATTCGTGCTTTAAGAGAGGTCTTGGGGGGACGCCAAGATGGTGTGATTGACAAGACATTTTCAGACCAACATTTTCAACCATTGTTGGGATGGACATAATAGACAACAATCCCTTCTATGCTTTTCTTTAAGATCATCCCTCAACATCCACCCCCTTCAAACCACAAGCCTGAAACTATTCTCCTGGCCTAGGATTTCAGTGGAATTAAACAGTTGATTCTTCATCATTCATCTCACTAAGGTCATGACAAGATGGATTGACAGGTCCTTAGCCCAGGTGTTCCCAGCTGGAGAGGTTCATAATAATAACAATACCAGTAGCAGGTAATATATATTGAGTGCTTACTATATACCAGGCAGTGCTCTTTAGTGCTCACAACAATTCTGGAAGGCAAATACCATTACCATCCTCATGTTATAGAAGAAACTGAGGCTCAGAGAGGTTAAGGAACCTGTTTAGAGGCACAGAGCACTCAAGCTATGGAGGGAGCTAGGGATCCAAGCAGTCGGCTTCCAGATTCTTTCTCATCATGGAGGGGAGATTGCTCCCATCAAAGCTGTCCTCATGGTTCTTCCCTTGGCTTGGCCAGGACTCATCCATTCCTCTCTCTGACCAGACTGTACTCTCTCCCTGCTCATTGAGGGATGCCACACCTAGGGGCTTATACATGTGGCTGAATTTGACCATTAAGTGAGAAAATCACAGAAGCTGAGAAAGTCCCAGACTGTTTCCATTTTATGATTCTTCCAGTGTAATACAAACAAAAATATGAGGAAACACCAAAGATAAGGTTACAAAATTTGTAGTAACACATTCATGCATTTAATACAGAGAAACGTAATGCAATATAATTTTGTGAGTCATAAGAGAAGTGGGGCGTTTGTCCAATGAGGATAGTTTAAAGATTAAAAACTTCTAAGAATCTGTTGCACAACAATATGAACAAAGTTAATATAACTGAACTTTACACTTAAAGTTGATTAAGATGGTATATTTTATGTTAACTGCTTTTTATTACAATTAAAAAATTATAGCAAGTATTTGAAAAAATGAGGAAAAGTCAAAGATAAGTTTATAAAAGTTGTGGTAACACATTCATATATTGAATTACAGAGCAGTTTAATACAGTATGACTTTGCTATTCACAGGCTAAATCCAGTATTTATATAGAAATTAATTTGTATTGCAGTGTATGTAGTGTCATCTGGAAACGGGGCACCAGCTTTAAGCTATATGGCGAATATTGTGCTTTCCAGACCTATCAGTGAAACTCTGTGAATGTATGAAAAATAGCCTAGCTGTGAGATATCCCCAAACACTGAGGTCCGTCATGAATGTAAGGCCTTGATCAAATGGCTTTCCTAGTTGCCCCAGCCGTGTTTTGCCCTGATCTGACATAAGGCTTCTGGCAGTAGAGGACCTCTCACAAGTACTGTCAATTTCACACTCAGTTTCACAGCTCTGACCTATACTGTAAGCTTCCAGAGGGATCCCACAAGCTTGAAAGTCCTTCCAGGCCAAAACAAGCTCATCTTAACTTTTTTGATCATTCAAACACAAAGTTTAACCTTATTTCATCATTCTTTTTTTTTTAAAGTTTAAAAATTGAAGTATAGTTGATTTATTGACACAATTTGTGTTAGCTTCTGGCATACAGTAAAGTAATCCAGCTTGAATAACTGGGTGTATATTCCTTTTCAGATACTTTCCCATTATACTTTATTATAAAATGTTGAATATAATTTCTTGTGCTATACAGAAGGACCTTGTTGTTTCATCATTCTTTATATTTCTGTATGTCATAGGTCATCACCTTTACTGTGTTACAAGTGCAGAACATTATGTGTCTGCTCTCTAGAAAAAGGCACACACACTATTTTGAATACACTTTGCATATATGCAGTCTACAGACCTCCTCCAGATCAGTGAAGCCCATTCATGTGCTCTCTGTGGAAGAACTTTCTACACGCTGAAGTCCACACTAATAGTATTTGTTTGAGATCACCAAGGTTAACATGAAAGCCCCATAATATTTCAGTGATTTGATGCTGGTTCAGCATATCAGGACAATATGCTAAATTTGAACTTGAGCTAAACTCCCAACTTTCACAGTCTGACCAGTTTAGAGACTGTCCCCAATACCTCCCTCTGACTTAGTCTCCCCAGCATGCTGATTATTTGGCTACAGCCTAGAATTGACCCAGAAAACAAGCAAACGTAAATACTCATGGACCCTATCTGGGGCCATTCTGTGTAAATAGAAAATGTATATAAGTCATTATGCCTTTGAGAATCTGCTGAAAGCCATATACATAGGCACATGTATTTGTAGACTCTCAGACCCCCTTGACATGCACTTATGGACCTTCCTGCTCCATATATTCTCTGGCTCCTGATCTGGGCCCTTCTTGAAACAGTTTTTCTCTGATTCTAGAGTCTAAGCTAAAGACAATTGGACATTCAGTTCCTGGGTTCCCCTCTGTTTTATTCATCTGGTAGTTTTTGCCCACTTCCCTACCTCCACACACCCAAGTGCTCCCATCTTGGATCCATAGTTATATTTCCACTCAGGTTCCCTCCTTTATACTTTTGGCCATTATTTTTTGAGGCTCTCATCACACTGTTCTGGCCTTTTGGTCTCAGTGCCTCTTTTCCCCAATAGCCTCTGAACACTGCATGCCTGGCCCGTCTCAAGGTTCCCAGCATTTTCCACAAATGGACTTTGCCTTATTCTCCTGAAGAGTTTCATTATGGCTTCTCAATATATACTTGCATTTTGATTATAATTCTCATTGATTTTGGCTTTGCCAAAATAAAAACAAGACCCACACTTCAGGAAGCCATGCTGATATATATTTTTAAGAGTCTTGTTTTGGCTCCCCTTCTTTCCTTCACTGGCTTCCACCATTCAAAAACCCGCCTTTGCCAGGAGTAGCTTTATACTTTGCCACATGTCTTCCATCCCTTAGCTGTGGGGTTAAAGCCTCGACCATTTTGTCTATTTGGCTAAAGAAAAGAGGCCCTAAGATTGAGCCCAGAGATGTATATGTGGGGAGTTCACAAATAAAATGACCGCATTTTACTCTCTTGAAATATAATTTTAGCTAGATTACTTATATTAATAGCCATCCATTGGGGAAAATTAATGACTATCAATTTACAAAACAGGATTATGAAATTTTGCAAAATAAGCATTAGATAGACAAACTCTTGCCTTAACATGCCTCCTTGACCTCGAAGAAGCTTGCACAAAGAATATAGTGTATTTCTGATAATGAAAACATGGCCTCTTTACCTACACTTTTTTAGGTTCACAGTGGTACATACACGGGGCTTCCCAGAATCACCTGCCAATGCAGGAGATGTGGGTTCAATCCCTGAGTCCGGAAGATCCCCTGGAGTAGGACATGCAACCCACTCCAGTGTTCTTCCCTGGTGAATCCCATAGACAGAGGACCCCGGTGGGCTGCAGTCCATGGGGTCACAGAGAGTCGGCCACGACTGAGTGACTGAGCACACGTGGTGCATATACACTGTGATCCCTTCAAGGCAGCAAGACCACACTCTAAATCATGTTATTTAGAACTTATGTTGAGGAGCATGATAGGCAAGTCTTCCTAGATATCTCCACCCCTCTGGTCCTTGGGACACACACTGATATTCCCAGAAGAACTAGCTGCCATTAGGGGATGGAATTTAAGGTTCAATAGTTTATCTAAAAGAATATCATATCAGGAGATTTAAGAACTCCAGATCTTTTAATCTGAGTAAGTGCCCCACAAAGCTTGTGGGGACCTCAATAGAAGACTAGTACAGAAAGATACGTAGCTGGCATTAGACAAGATTGTGGGAGGGGAAGACAACCTGGTTTGCCCCTAGAAGGGTCAAGAGGATGGAGTAACGAGCCATTCCAAACTAACAGTGCCCAAGGCAGGGTGGCAAATTCAGGGAAATAGGCATTTGTTTATTTGGGATTGGGGTTCACACTAACGGCCTCATTTTTACTGTGTCCGACTCTATGTGATCCCATGGACTATAGCCCACCAGGCTCCTCTGTCCTTGGAATTCTCCAGGCCAGAATACTGGAGTGGGGTAGCTGTTCCCTCCTCCAGGGGATCTTTCCAACCAGGGATCTAACCCGGGTTTTTCACATTACAAGCAGATTCTTTACCATCTGAGCCACCAGGGAAGCACTTAATTACCTACTTAAAGGCAATTTCTTAAATAATAAGCATTTGTTCCAGATGATTTCCCTGGCAGTCCAGTGGTTAGGACTCCATGCTTCCACTGCTGGGTCACAGGTTCGATCTCTGGTCAGGGAACTAAGATCCCATAAGTTGCATGACCCAATCAAATAAAAAAAAAGAAAAAGATCTAAAAACAGAACAAGTATCTGTCCCTGAAGAAGCCCTAACCCACCACCCCGTACCTCAGAATGCGACTGTATTTGGGGAGAGTGCCTTTAAAGAAGTAATGAAGTAAAAATGAGGCCACTAGGGTAGACCCCAATCCCATCTGACCAGTGTTCCTATAAGAAAAGGAAGAGACACACAAGGACACAGTGAGAAGGCAGTCATCTGAAAAAGCTATGGAGAGAAGCCTCAGGAGAGCCAGCCAAGGTGCTGACACATTGATCTTGGACTCTGAGCCTCCAGAACAGTGAGAGAATAAATTTCTGTTGTTTAAGCCACCCATATGTGTTATTTTGTTCTGATAGCCCTAGCGAATGAATACCACCCCCCCCCTTTTTTTAACTTTCTAGACTCTAAAACTCCTTCTAATATTTGGGGGAAGTCAGCATTGATGAGGGCCTCCCTGGTAGCTCAGCTGGTCTACCTTCAATGCAGGAGACCCCAGTTCGATTCCTGGGTTGGGAAGATCCCCTGGAGAAGGGATAGGCTACCCACTCCAGTATTCTGGCCTGGAGAATTCCATGGACAGAAGAGCTAGGCGGGCTACAGTCCACGGGGTCGCAAAGAGTCAGACTCGACTGAGTGACTTTCACTTTCACTCACTGATGAGTACTGGGGGAGGCAGAGCCTCTCTAGCAGCAGCAATAGTTGGAGTTCAGTGTTGAGAGCATTAAGGGGCCAGGCTGCTGTGTCTAGTACGCATGGAAGACGACTGTAGGAATGTCCTGGGCTGGCTAGCTCTCCCCCAGGGATTCTGTGAGCTACCAAGAACCTATAAATAAGTACTGAATACATTTTCTCCCTTAAATCAGGGGTGGTTTCTGTGGCTTATAATTAAGACCACTGACCACTACGATTCAGGTCTACATCTATATCCTGAGAGTAAATCAACTGCAAGTGTTCTTAGGTGTCAGGGACATTTAAAGTTGGATGGGTGATGGCCTCAGTGTTCCCAGGATTGAGGCAATTTCTTTTTTTTAGTTGCATTGCTCCACATGCAGGACCCTAGTTCCCTCACCAGAAATCAAACCCGTGTACCCAACAGTGGAAGCTCAGAGTCTGAACCACTGGACTGCCAGGGAAGTCCCCCAGGATTGAGGCAATTTTGAGCAGTGTTCCAACCATCAGAGACGCTTGTAAGAGGAACACTTTCTTCTTTTTTCTGTCCTACTTCCTTTGGTCCTTGTTTGTATTACTACTCATCCTTAGGCAATGCTTTGGCTAGGTCACTAGACTCCACAGACATTGTTCAGCCCTAGGGCCCTTGGGAGTAAGGAAGCTGTGAGCCCTGCTCAATCTGGGCTGTCTTGGGAATGAAAGTTGCCTTAGAATGCATCCCCTTCCGCCCCATCTCAGCCCTGCTTGGACTCAGCCATGAAGACTAGTAAATAAGGATAATACGACATTATTTCTGTGTAAACTTTGATTTTCTATTACTTTGGAACCAATCGTTAGCCTGAGACAGCATGGCAGCTCTAGAATCTGTATAAAGGAAGAATATCTGGCTTCCCTGGTGGCTCAGACAGTAAAGAGTCTGCCTGAAATGCAGGAGATGCAGGTTTGATCCCTGGGTTGGGAAGATTCCCCTAGAGAAGGGAATGTCAACCCACTCCAGTATTTTTGCCTGGGAAATCCCATGAACAGAGGAACCTGGTGGGCTACAGTCCCTGGGGTTGCATAGAGTTGGACACAACTGAATGACTAACACACATTAAGGCCACAAATAGTTACTAGTGGGAGATGGTGAGGTGGGCCAAGACAGAGGGGCACTCTGTGTGGCCCTAAGTTTGCTAAGTTTATATAGCAAACACATGGTTTCTATTAAGGTGGTATATGGTAGTGGAGGAAAAATACCAAAAGCCTCCAAATATGGTCTTAGTCATACTTTGTGTGTACGTGCTAAGTTTCTTCAGTTGTGTCTGACTCTGTTCGACCCCACAGACTGTAGCCTGCCAGGCTCCTCTGTCCATCAAATTCTGCAGTCAAGAATACTGGAGTGGGTTGCCACGCCCTCCTCCAGGGGACCCTCTCGACCCAGGGATCGAACTCCTGTCTCTTATGTCTCCTGCATTTGGCAGGCAGATTCTTTACCACTGAGCCACCAAGGAAGCCCTTTTAATACTTTACCGAATATTTAAAAATACAGGTTGTCCTTATCAAAGAAGGCTTTTCATATTTTTATTTGAGAGTAACTTTGAAAGACAGATGGATTTAAGGGGGTCTATATAGCTCTCCCAAGCTACTCATTGGTGGCTCCACTGCTGGACAGGAGGCACCTATGGCCCCCAACCTTATGTCAGAGGGCAGTTATTCAGCCCCAAGTTCAATTTTTGCTCTAAGGACTTATGCTATTCCTCAGCCACCTGCCTGGGGCATGACTTCTGGTTGTCTGGCCCCCTACCTCTGCTCATTGGTCTCCCAGGCACAGGATTCAGGGGTTTCATGGCCTAATGCCTTGGGCCTAGAACATACTTTCAGCTGATCATTTTTCAGTGTAACCTCAGGCTTGCCAGGCTTCCATACCTCCAACTCTCTTTTCCATATCTTATCAATTCCCTGGCTTTTCCTCTTCCACTCCAGCCTGTGGAGTCTGGACATGACAGTAAAGTCAGTCCTTCGGCAAGAACATGCACAGTTAGGGGTAATTTTCAGCTTGTTATTTCTCCCTTGGGGGAACTCAATAGGATTATTTGACTGAAAATGTAAAACTACAAAACAAAACCCAAAACCCAAGAGACAAATTGAATTTGTCTGAGGTAGAAGGCTTTCAAGCATTCACCAGTGTGAAAGAACACACTATGCTTAAAATATACCCAATCCCTCATTGGATAGTTGATTTAACTTTGTTTCAACATTTTATTAGGGGGAGAAAAGGTCAGTGGAGCAAAAGTTTCTATAGCAACCTGGCAGCCGCACCTCTTGTAACCTATGAAATCATTAAATTATGAGGTGCAACTAGGTCAGAGAAGGGCCTTATGGGAATTGGCTGACCAATGGTTATATAACTGGATAAGTGAAGGTTACAGCCCACTCAAAAAGGAGGAGACAAGTAGGTACTTACAAATGTCTGAGGCTGTGTCATATGGCCCTATTGTCAGGAAGGCCTTCAATTCCGAGTGGGGAGTGGAGGTTAGGAGTATATATATTGTGTACATGTCTTCAGGATGAGGTGGGGTTGGGGAGAGTACCTTAAAGAGTGGGAAGACAAAGAAAAAAAAAAGCTGAAAGCCTAAAGCTTAATTCTGAAAAGCCTGGTGCTACTCAGACTAGGTAATCCCTGCTGGTCTGGTTCCTTGGCAAGAACGGGCAGGCCTCCTTTTTTTTTTTTTTTTCAGGTGTGAGGTGGGGGTAGAGATGCCTATAAGCCAGATGTATTGAGTTGGCAAAAAAATTCATTGGGGTTTGGGCAGACATACCCGAACGAACTTTTTGGCCAGCCTAATACTTGCCCGTAAAGTGATGTGTGGGCAAGAAAACACAGGAAGACCAGGATGGTAGGTACCAAAAAAAAAACACAAGAAACAACAACAACAGCAAAAGACCTAGCCTTGGGAACCTGAGAGTTTTCCAAGGTTAAAGGGGCTAAGCTGCCCAGTAGACACGTTCCCTGCAGCCCTCATTCTCCCCATCCCACGATCTACGACAACAACTGGAAATTTCCATTTATACTTGCTCGTGTCAGGTAGAAAACTGACGATTAATACAGAGACTGCTGGCAGTGAATACCCACCATTAGTGGCTTTGATCTCAGGGACACCTCTGCAAACCAGATCAACCCACTGTCATTTAATGTGGGGGAACTGCAGAGACTTATATAAGGCAGCTATTTTATTTTTTCACCTGAGGATGAGAATGGGGTTTAGCTTAGAGAAATTTGTTTCCAGTCTGGGTCAGACAATGAAGGAGAAAGAGAGATACATTCTATTTTCTCAGCATCCCGTGGGAGGAATGTCTGTCACCTGATCAACCAGAGGGGCCCGGGCCTCACCTACCATGTAAATGCTGAGAGATGAATCTGGGTGAATGGGGGGCATGGCTCAGTTCCTGGACCCTGGAAATTGATTCTTTGTCAGCTTCTCTTATGTCTCAGAACCCACCTCTACCCACCCCATCCCCCAAACGGCACACCCAGGCACCTTATTTGTGTCTTTGATCACATTTGTCTGAGAGAAGGTAGGTGTGGGAAGCAGAAAAATTAAGTCCGTGGGAGTGGTGGAAAGGCAGGTCAGTTTGGGATAACAGCCAGCATCAGAGCACTCATGTGTTGGCTCCAATACTAAAGTCCAGGGCCATTTCCAAGTTTCTGAGTGACCTTCAGTCTTCTATGAGTCACAGCTGCAGCTGAGTCATAGGCAGGAGAGAGACTGTGCTTTCTGATGATAAGCCTTCTCCTTACCCCCTCCCTATATTCTTCCTCATTATCCGAGGAAGGGGCTGTGTCTTCTATTATCATTATCACAAATGTCATGATGGCTTTGGAGTCACAGAGACCTGTCACTTACCACCTATGAAGACTTCCTCTGTCTGAGGCCTAATTTCCCGAGGATGATTGTGAAGTTTAAATGAGAATCATCCAAAGAAATGTTCAGAGTCCCTGTCACACATAAGTACCGAATGAGTGTGAGTCATTATTAAGTCATTCCCCCAAATTATTTTGGAAATATTTTTGAAAATTCCTCTATTATGAACTTGCTTACTGAGAATCCTTTCCTCAGAACCTCATCACCCTGGAGGAAGAGGTAGGGATACAATCTAACTTCTCACTCCTAAAAGGGAAGGACCGACCCTAAACATGTGTTGACCACACCAAAGGGCACATACCCCACAAAGCTGTACATGAAACAACACATGGGCTTGTGCCTTCCTTGTACATGATAAGGAGTAAATTATGCATTGACTACCTTCCACTTGTTAGATTTCTGTGAGGGGAGTGGTGGCCCAGATTTCCCCACATTTATGCTGTGGAATGGTTTGCCCAGTTCATATGGAAACACGATGCTGTTCCTCACTGTCAGTAGAACTTGTCCTTTGGCCACCTGGGTGCCCCCTGGGTTCTCTGGACTCTTGACATCCCTTACAGGCGTCCCTTGGGTGCCCTGACAACACACTCAACCAATGTAACTGACCAGCACTCAGAATGAAAATATTAATATTTTGCTAGTTTCTTTCTCTGGAAACAGCACATTCATCGAGATATTTCCTTCTAAACTTCTTTATCTTTTTATTGTTTTTTCTTTATGTTTTGCCTCCAGAGAAAGGGAAGTCTACCAGTGAGCTTCTATAAAATGTTGCTTAGTTTTTTCTACAACAGGTGCAGAGACACAATTTCAGGATTGGGTGTGCTTTTAATATCCCCCCACTAAAAAAATCTGTTAGGACCGATTTCCCACATAGCCTTTCAATCCCAGATGATAACCATGAGAAATCTACATGCTTCCAGACTCTGGAGAGAGCTTTTTTTTTTTTTTTCAGGAACAAATTTGCAGTAATGATTCACCCACGCAAAGCCAAAGGCATGTTCAGTGCGATGTTTTCATTGTTCCAGACACAGTCATCAAAGAACTACTGTATGGGTGCCTCTGAAGCACCCCCATTTGTTCCAAATGTAAAAAGTAGAGGAACTTAAATGTCAATGATCAGGCGTGGGCTCCACAGCCTCGTTTGGCAGGCTCATGACACACTCCTAGCCTGTGCCAACCTTCTCCTGTAGGTTTCTACACGGCTTGCACTGTCATCCCCTCATCATGACAGACTACAGCCATGGGCAGAAAAGTGCTGCAGTACAGCTGAGAAGCCTGTACAGATTCTCCTCTGATCATCTTGTGAATACTTTTTTGAATCCAGTAATTTACACCTGTTAGTTCTCCTTACTTTGGGGCTAGTAGGAGACAGAGAGAGTGGACTTTTTGTCATAGAGGAGTTATGGAATTATCGTGGAATGATATTTACAATTGAACAGGCCCTTAGAAATTATCTAGTCCAATGTCTTTATTTTTCACAAGTGAACCAACTAAGGTCCAGAGAGATTTTTGTCATTTTCCCAAGGCCATTACAGCAATTTAGTGGCAGAATCAGAACTAGAATCCAGGACTCTTGCCATCCAGTTCAGTACTCTTTCTGGAACAGCATGTACTTTCCACTGTAATGGCATTTGTTTTACCTTAGACAATAACAGCTAATACTTTTTGATTGTTTCCTACATGCCAGGAATTATGCTAAGTACTTGAGTGCATCGTTGTATTCAATCCACAAAACAACACTAAGAGGTCAGGACTTATATTTTCCCAACTTTACAAGACAAAGAGATGGAATCTTTGAAATGTGAAGTAACTGAGCCAAGGTTATACATCATACCATAAAACTCTTAATATTTAATTTATTAAACTAACTAATATAATCCAAGAAGAAAAGTACTCAGACTACAGGGGATATTTACATTGACCATACTCCACAAGGCAGAATGTCAGATGTTATTTGTACATTTCTTTGGTTGTATCCTAAGTCTGCAATTTTCTGCATTAATACTTACAAAACTATTTCTAGGAGGTTCTTCTCCCTTCTGAATGCTCTCATTGATATTCACAACTATAATGAGCCTTTGCAAATGTGCATACGTTGGAATAAAAAGGGGAAGGTTAAACGGAAGAATTAAAATATTGATTGAATGGTATCCTGAAATGTTTGCAAAGAATACATCCATTTATTCCATTTGTTTTTTCCAATTATTCATAAATCTCACATTGAATTTTGTTGGAATAAAGCCAAGTGAATAAAAGTCACTTGAGGTAATGGATCTATCCTCTCTGTTTGTACCTATCAGGCTTTCCCCCCGCAAAATATCTTCATACACACATCCTACCCTCCTCCTCTGCAACTGAGCACTAGGTACCCTCTGTATCACCCAGATAAACCCTAAAGCAATACTTTGAAGCAACTCATTTAATCTCTTATATGAGCAAAAAGTCCGCAAGGGAAACCATGCTGGAATGTACAGGCTATGAGGCCCTGTTTTACTATTTAGTGAATACCTCCTTCAGTTTCCATTCAAATCACCATGACACTGTCCAGACATTCTGTTTCTTGGAAGTAGAGTTTGAGCTAGTGGATGGAGTTGGTAATCTGTAGAGTTGGACTTTAGTCTCAGTTATCCTTTCAGAGGCCTTCCCAGGTGGTGCTAGTGGTAAAGAATCTGCCTGCTAATGCAGGAGGTGTAAGTGACCTGGGTTCGATTCCTGGGTTGGGAAGATCCCCTGGAGGAGGGCATGGCAACCCACTCCAGTATTCTTGCCTGAAAAGTCCCGTGGACAGAGGAGCCTGGTGGGCTATAGTCTATGGAGTCTCAAAGAGTCAGACACAACTGAGTGACTGAACTGAACTGAACTTAATATTATGTTAGTTTCAGGTGTCCAATATGAGGAGTCAATATTTTTTATATTTTTTAAAGTTATTATAAAATAGTGGCTATATTTACCTGTGCTGTACAATGTATCCTTATCTTTTATTTATTTTATACATAGTAGTTAATCCCCTACCCTTATCTTGCTCCTCCTCCATTCCTTCTCCCCACTGTTAACCACTAGATTTTTCTCTGTATATCTGAGTCTATTTCTGTTATGAGGAAATAAAATTATTTTTAAGACAAGAAAAATTTTAAACATAAAATTATCTCTCTGTCCATTTGGGCCACTACTCCTTCTGCTCTGGCTTCCCAGGTGCCTCAGTGGTAAAGAATCTGCCTGTAATGCAGGTGATGTGGGTTAGATTCCTGGGTCAGGAAGATCTCCTAGAGAAGGAAATGGCAACCCACTCCAGTATTCTTGCCTGGGAAATCCCATGGACAGAGGAGCCTGGCAGTCTACAATCTATGGGGTCACAAAAGAGCTGGATAAGACTTAGCGACTAAACAACAGCAAATCTGTATTATACATTAATTAGATCCTCACTGAAGACCCTGGAAGACCTGCTCACCAGGAAAGAAAAAAGCACAGTAATTCCTTGGGAGATAACATTTCCTGTAAGGGGTCACGATGACCCACTACCCACCCACTGGACAGTTTACACTGTCAAGATGCTACTTTGAGGTAAAACCTTTTGATGCATAACCCTTTGTCTCCCAAAGTTACATAATTGTGCTTTGACCTCAGAACTTTCTGAAAGACTGTCTCCTGGGTTATAATCCTCGGGTTGGCTTGGATAAAATTTTCCATTTCTTTATTAGATAGACTATTGATAAATTTTTTCCACTGACAGTTATATTCATCTGTTTTTTATTTTTTAGATTCCATATATAAGTGATAACATAGAGTATTGTCTTTCTCTGTCGAACTTATATCACTTAACATAATGAGATTATTATCTGTAAAAAGATTAAGTAAAAATTTAGCTATTTCTTCCAGAGATTTTTGTAATAGTTAGATTAAAGAAAAAAATTTTGACGATGTAAGCATGTTTTTTCAATGTAGAGTAGGCACATAAAATAAAACTAAAACACTTCTATGCAGGAACACCTTGCCACTAAACAATTATTCTGTATGCACTTTTGATTTTCTGGTCTATATATTATTCTGATACTGGTGACACTGTTGAAAAGCGACTATGCTAAACACAAGGAAAAAACAAATGGGACATTATTAAAAAACTGAAAATCAACCCCAAACTTTACTAGTTTACACTGAAATAAATCACACTAAAATTAATTTAAATTACTTAAAGTTAAAAAGCCATAGAGTCATCATCCAGAAAAGATAAATTAACACTTATTTTATAACAAATGAAATTAAAATCTATAAAATATGCAAAATATTTTGTATTTTAGACTCAATAAACTTTAGTTTTTATTGTGTGATATTCTTTTTCTATGGGTTTACCTTAATATTTTTATGATTTTAAAGGTAGCATATACTCATCATTGATCGCATTGATCTCTGAAGAAGGCTTTCTTATCTCTCCTTGATGCTGAAGCTGAAACTCCACCTCATGAGAAGAGTTGACTCATTGGAAAAGACCCTGATGCTGGGAGGGATTGGGGGCACGAGGAGAAGGAGACGACAGAGGATGAGATGGCTGGATGGCATCACCGACTCGATGGACATGAGTTTGGGTAAACTCTGGGAGTTGGTGATGGACAGGGAGGCCTGGAGTGCTGCAATTCATGGGGTCACAAAGAGTTGGACATGACTGAGCGACTGAACTGAACTGATACTCATCATAGAAAATACACTACTATATATAAAATAGATAACTAATGAGAACCTACAGGGAACTCTGCTTGGTGCTCTGTGGTGACCGAAATGGGAAGAAAATCCTAAAAAGAGGGAATATATGTATACGTATGGCTGATTCACTTTGCTGTACATTAGAAACTGACACAGAAGTGTAAAGCCACTATACTCCAATAAAAATAAAAAGTAAAAAAAAAGAATAAATAAGGAAAGTTATAAAAAATAAAGGAGTTTCTGCAATATATGATAACACTGATGAACCTTGAAGATGTTGTTCAGTCACTAAGTTGTGTCCCACTCTTTGTGACCCCATGGACTGCCGCACATGAGGCTCCTGTGTCCTTCACTATCTCTCTGAGTTTGTTTAAACTCATGTCTATTGAGTCAGTGATGCCATTCAACCATCTTGTCCTCTGTTGTCCCCTTCTCCTCCTGATCTCCATCTTTCCCAGCATCAGGGTCTTTTCCAATGAGTCAACTGTTTGCATGGGGTAGCCAAAGTATTGGAGCTTAAGCTTTGGCATCAGTCTTTCCAATGAATAATCAGAACTGATTTCCTTTAGGGTTGACTGGTTTGATCTCTTTGCAGTCCAAGGGACTCTCAAGAGTCTTCTCCAACACCACAGTTTAAAAGCAGCAATTTTTCAGTGCTCAGCCTTCTTTAAGGTTCAACTCTCACATCCATACATGACTACTAGAAAAACCACAGCTCTGACTATACAGACCTTCAAAGGTCTGTGCTTTTTAATATGCTGTCTAGGTAGGTTATAGCTTTTCTTTCAAGGAGTAAGCATCTTTTAATTTCATGGCTGCAGACATCATCTACAGTGATTTTGAAGCCCAAGAAAATAAAGTCTTTGTCAATGTTTCCATTGTTTCCCTATCTATTTGCCATGAAGTGATGGGACCAGATGCCATGATCTTCGTTTTTGAATGTTGAGTTTTAAGCCAGCTTTTTCACTCTCCTCTTTCACTTTCATCAAGAGGCTCTTTAGTTCCTCTTTGCTTTCTGTCATAAGCGTGGTGTCGTCTACATGTCTGAGGTTATTGATATTTCTCCTGGCAATCTTGATTCCAGCTTGTGCTTCATCCAGCCCAGCATTTCACATGATGTACACTGCATAGAAGTTAAATAAAAAGGGTGACAATATACAGCTTTGATGTACTCCTTTCCTAATTTTGAACCAGTCTGTGTTCCATGTCTGGTTCTAACTGTTGCTTCTCAACCTGCATACAGGTTTCTCAGGAGGCAGGTAAGGTGGTCTGGTATTCCCATAATGAAGACATTTTACTAAGTGAAATAAGCTAGTCACAGAAAGACAAATACTGCATGATTCCACTTATATGAAGTATCTAAAAAAGTCAAGTTCATACAATCAAACCATGGAATGATGGCTCCCAGGGGTTTAGAGGAGGAGGACATGGGAAATTACTAATCAATTGGCCTAAAGTTTTGGTTAAACAAGGCCTATAAGTTCTAGAGACCTGTTGTATAAGATTGCACCTGTAGTGAACAGTAACATATTACACATTTAAACATTTTCTGGGAAGGTAAATCTCATGTTTAGTGTTTTCACAACAATAAAATAAAATTGCTTTAAAATTTTTAAAAACTTGAAAAAATTATGTTAACAACCATGCTGGAAAGAAGTTTTCACTTTTATTTCATTATGGACATCTTCAGTTCAGTTCAGTTCAGTCGCTCAGTCGTGTCCGACTCTTTGCGACTCCATGAATCGCAGCACACCAGGCCTCCCTGTCCATCACCAACTCCCGGAGTTCACTCAGACTCACGTCCATCGAGTCCGTGATGCCATCCAGCCATCTCATCCTCTGTCGTCCCCTTCTCCTCCTGCCCTCAATCCCTCCCAGCATCAGAGTCTTTTCCAATGAGTCAACTCTTTGCATGAGGTGGCCAAAGTACTGGAGTTTCAGCTTTAGCATATTTCCCTCCAAAGAAATCCCAGGGCTGATCTCCTTCAGAATGGACTGCTTGGATCTCCTTGCAGTCCAAGGGGCTCTCAAGAGTCTTCTCCAACACCACAGTTCAAAAGCATCAATTCTTCGGTGCTCAGCCTTCTTCACAGTCCAACTCTCACATCCATACATGGGCATCTTACTATTATACTAAAGAAAATTATACTGTGATCATAAACTGGGCTTATAAAATAACTACACTATATGGAATCCTGTGTATAATATATTTAAAAAATTGAAACCACAGAGACATGCATGGGAACAAAGTATACAAATTGTTCTCTATAAAAATAAGTATATGACCAAAATACATTACCCCTACCAGAATAACTAAAACATATATAGTGACAATGAAGAATGAAGGTGAAAGTGAATTCCATCACTTGTGACAGGTATGGGTTTGTAGATGCTATTGATGTAGGAATTCTCCTTGGCAACTCTTCCAATCAGAAGTTGCAGGTCTTTGCACACTTGTGATTTTGTGGTTTTTTCTAATCTAAGAAAATTCATATTTGATGAAATGTGCAGATAGCTGCTTGGCAACATTTCTCAGGAGAACTAGGATTACAGTAAACAGTGAACATTTTTAGCATTGTTTTTGTGAGATCCTTGGTTGGTTTCAGTGGTCTTAAAGGAACACTGCATAATGCCCTCAAAATTAATTAATTATCCCAATTCATTTTATGCTAAAGTCAATCAAAGCATGAAATGCTCCCCTCTCCAAAAAAAAGCCCTTTGCTCTAAAGCATATTTTACCCTCTCTTCTTTCTCTACAAAGCCATCCTAGTCTCAGTTGACACATGGTGAGCTTCCTGTGAGAATTCTTCCTGCATTTATGAGGCAAGTTCAGGTAGCTTTCAAAGAACCATGTAGTTAGCACTCTTCCATATTCTTATTTTATTTGTCAATGATTTTCGGTCTCATAGGTCAGATGGTACACTCCTTGAGAATAAGATTAGCATGAGATACTTACACCACCTTGTCCACCCCCTCAGTGGGTTAGGAAAGTTTGGAACCAAACGAATCTTCAAAGTAACACTTGAGAATATACTTTGGAATATCATCAACATAATGTTGATGTTCCTCTAAAGCATTAAAAATAGCTACAAGATGGTTCCTGCACGAGCATTAGTTAACAAATTATGTTGGGCTTTGTATTTAACCACCCTGAAGTGTGGACCTGTCTCCCCATAGCCAGAGATTACAGAGAAAAGCCAGCTGTGGCTGAAAGTCTTGGTGTGAAGTGAAAAGACACTGCCCAGGTGTTGGTGTAGGAACAACAGCAGATAGAAGCTGAGTCACCTCTGTAACTGGAGTGTGATCAGGACAAAAGGAAGTATGATGCACACTGGATTGGGGAGTTGTGGTTTGTTACTAAAAGTAGTCTTTCTCTGTCTCCACAGTGCCTGCAATTGCTTCTGTCATTTCATTTATCATGCTGTGTTGTATTGTGAATGTTTCAGACGTTTCTTGGATGTGTCTGGGGAATTCTTAAAATGAAACTGAGCGGCAGACCTTCATCCATAGACTTCAATAATTTTAGTGATAATATCAATGTCCTTTAGCCAAAGACTCCCAGGAACATACATATACTGATCAAGCTCTGCAGGAGACCCAGGTTTGATTCCTGGGTCAGGAAGATCCCCTGGAGAAGGAAATGGCAACTCACTTCAGTATTCTTGCCTGGAGAATTCCATGGACAGAGGAACCTTGCAGGCTACAGTCCATGGGGTCGCAAGAGTCGGACATGATTTAGGGACTTAACCACCATTAACCAAAGACTCCCAGGAACACACATACAGTGATCAAAGTGGGTTTGTCACTTAGTGAGAATCTACACCATGGAGAACTGTGAGGCATCTCAAGAAAAAAAGGGTGCCAAACAAACTTATTCTAGGCTTTGAGCTTTGGTTGAGTGACTTGGGGGAGGGTCAAAGGAAACTGCGGTTCAGTCTGGGTTGGGTGCCATCAGAAAACAGAGCTGTCCTGTGATTGAGTATCTCAGGTCAATTTTATCAGGGGTGGGGGACAGACTAGAATGAGACTAATTGATAAAGAAGCAGTGGTCACTCATATTAGTCAGGAAGGAGAAATATTTGGTCATTTCTGTGGTTTGGACAATGTTTGTATTTTGTCTGGGTTCAGACATTATGGAGTGGTCTTGATTTGTCTTGATCCATCATATTTGCAGAGTTGCCTGATCTGATACTGATAATCTGTGAAATTTGGGGGGATCAACAGAACACCAAGCTTTAGTTTGGTGTTGCTACTAGTGCCAGGCCAGCACCTACCAACACCAAGGCCAACTGATAGTACTAGGCTAGCTCTTGGATGTTAGGAGATGTTTCTCTTTTTAGTTTGGTGTTTTACCAATAGGCCATGTGAAAGGAGGCTTCCTTAAATGCATTTCAAAGAGGTCTGACCTCCCCCTCCACCCTACAGGCATTTCTGTCTCTAAGCCCATGTTCTTTTGCCCCCACTGCATTGCTCTAGCTCCATCTACTCACCCCCTGGCATATATCTGGGGCCTATCCCAATTCCTACATTTTCCATGAAGTTATCTCTGATCACTCCACTCCAAAGGGCTTTCTTCTACTCTGATCTTGGTGCTTTTATTGTTTAGTCTACTTGATTGGCACTTTTAGGGTCTAACACTACATGCAATCTATGTATGTAATGATAAGAGGTAACATGTACTGTTAAAAGATCTTCTACTGCAAGATACTTACCTCTCCAACTGAAACCTAAACTGTTTGAGGGTAGGGATCAAATGCTGAAAACCCATATCTTTTATGTTTCAGGTTCTGTTTCAAGTTTTTGCATATGTTAATTCATTTAGTACAAGTCTACAAAGTAAGCACCATTACGATCTCCATTTTTCAGGTGAAAACAAAATACCTCTTATTAACCCTCTGTTACCCACCCCTACCCCTTCCCCATCCAGTTAACTAAGAGGCTGGTTAATGATGGATAGCAAAAGGCAGGGGAGTGGTGTATGGAGATTTTCTCCCCAAATACTTTTCAAGTATAACTCACTTTACATAATACATGCTCTTAAAAACAACATTAATAAAACCATGTTTGCTTAAACAGAAGACCTACCACCACTATGCAGATTATCAAAGCATTGTGAGGGCTTATGAAGATAGATCAACGCAATTTGGCATGTGGCATCTCCTTAGACTTTCACAATGCTACTCTTATCCTCATTTTACAGGTAAAGAAACCATGCTGCAGAGTGGTTCCCAGAAAGAAAAAGAGGAAGAGAAGACAAAAAAGGTTTAAAAAAATAAAGAAGAGACAGAATAGTGGAGATACAGATTCAATGCAAGTTCTATTAAAATTCCAATGAAATTTTTCATGGAAATAAGACAAATAGTCCAATCATATGGAATCACAAATAGCCAAAGCAATCCTGAGAAAGAAGAACAAAGTAAGAGGCATCACACTTCCTGATCTCCAGCTATATTACAAAGCTATGGTAATCAAAATAACATGGCACTGGCATGAAACAGACAAATAGATCAATGGAATAGAAATAGAAGCCAGAAATATACCAACCTGTATACAGTCAACTAATACTTGACAAGGGAGCCAACAATATTCAATGGGGAAAGGATGATCTCTTCAATAAAAGGTAATGGGAAAACTGGATATCCACATGAAGAAGAATAAAAGTAGACTCCTATCTTACACAGCTCACAAACATTAACTCAAAATGGATTAAAGGCTTAAATATAAAATCTGAAACTGTAAAACTCCAAGAATAAAACGTAAGGTAAAATCGCCTTCACAATCGTCTTGGCAGTGATTTTTTTTTTTTATAAAACACCAAAAGCACAAACAACAAAACCAAAAATTAATAAGTAGGATAATATCAACAAGTAGGGCTTCCCAGGTGGTGTTGTGGTAAAGAACCCGCCTGTCAACGCAGGAGCCAAAAAAGACATGGGTTCAATCCCCAGATGGGGAAGATGCCCTGGAGAAGGAATGGTGACCCACTCTAGTATTCTTGCCTGGAAAATGCTATGGACAGAGGAACCTGGCAGGCTACAGTCCAAGGGATAGAAAAGAGTTGGACATGACTGAGCACACACACAACAAGATGACATCAAATTTTAGTGCTTCTGCACAGCAAAAGAAATAATAAAAAATGAAAAGGCAACCTACAGAGTGGGAGGAAAGACTTGAAAGCCATATATCTGATAAGGAGTTAATATCCAAATATATAAGGAACTCAATAGCAAAAATCAAATAATCCAATTTAAAAAAAGGCAAAGGACCTGAATAGACATTTTTGTTTTCTAGGAAACACATCTAAATTGCTAACGGGTATATGAAAAGATGCTAAACATCACTAATAATCAGGGAAACACAAATCAAGAACACAATGAAATATCATCTCACACATGATAGAGTGGCTAACATCAAAAAGATAACAAATATCAAGTGTTATTTAAGGATGTGCAGTGCAGTGTGCCTTTGTGCACTGTTGGTAGGACTGTAAACTGATACAGCCACTATACAATACAGTATGGAGGGCCTTCAAAAAATAAAAAATATAATAAAACTATCATGTGATTCAGCAATCCTACCTCTGGTTGGGTATATTTGAAGAAAGTGAAGTCACTATCTGGAAGAGATTTCTGTACACCACACCTATGTTCACTACAGCATTATTCACAATAACTAAAACATGAAAACAACCAAATTGTCCATCGATGGATGAATGGGCAAAGAAAATGCGATACACACACACACACACACACACACACACAGAGGAATATTATTTAGCCATAAAAAAGAAAATTCTGTCATTTATGACGATACAGATGGATGGACATTATGCTAAGTGAAATAAGTCAGATAGTGAAAGACAAATACCATATTATCTCACTTATATATAGTATCTAAGAAAAGTCAAACTTATAGAAACAGAGTAGAATGGTTGCCAGGGAATGGGGACTGGGGAAAATGGAAAGGTATTGGTCAAAGCATACACAGTTTGCATTATAAGATGAGTAAATTCTGGCTACCTAAAGTGCAAGGTGGTGGCTATTGTTAACAATGTTGTATTATATACTTGAAGGTTGCTTAGAGGATAGATCTTAAATGTTCTCAGAAACAGTGGTAGCTATGTGATGTGATAAAGGTATTAACTAACTTTATTGTAGTAGTCATTTCACAACATATACATGTATCAAATCATCATGTTGAACACCTTAAATTTATGCAGTGTTATGTGTCAATTGTATCTCAATAAAGGTGGGCAGGGACAAGGAAAATGGAGGGCAGAAGTGAGAGAATGGTGTTGGAGCTTTGTAAGGGAGGGTTAGGAGAGGTGAGGAAAGGTTAGGTAGGGTTTGTTTTTTTCTTTTATTGTGAACCTGAAAAGACAAGCAAAAGAAACCATGATTAGAACTTTCCTAGAGGCACTGTCAAGCCAACACTCCTGGAATAAGATCTGAGGTAAGAGTTGCCAACAAACACCCAAAACAAATCTGCCTATCAGTTCAGTTCAGTTCAGTTCAGTCGCTCAGTCGTGTCCGACTCTTTGTGACCCCATGAATCACAGCACGCCAGGACTCCCTGTCCATCACCAACTCCCGGAGTTCACTCAGACTCAGGTCCATCGAGTCAGCGATGCCATCCAGCCATCTCATTGTCTGTCGTCCCCTTCTCCTTCTGCCTCCAATCCCTCCCAGCATCAGAGTCTTTTCCAATGAGTCAACTCTTTGTATGAGGTGGCCAAAGTACTGGAGTTTCAGCTTGAGCATCATTCCTTCCAAAGAAAGCCCAGGGCTGATCTCCTTCAGAATGGACTGGTTGGATCTCCTTGCAGTCCAAGGGACTCTCAAGAGTCTTCTCCCACACCACAGTTCAAAAGCATCAATTCTTTGGTGCTCAGCTTTCTTCACAAACTTCCAGATGTTCAAGCTGGTTTTATAAAAGGCAGAGGAACCAGAAATCAAATTGCCAACATCTGCTGGATCATTGAAAAAGCAAGAGAGTTCCAGAAAAACATCTATTTCTGCTTTTTTGACTATGCCAAAGCCTTTAACTGTGTGAATCACAATAAACTGTGGAAAATTCTGAAAAAGATGGGAATACCAGACCACCTGACCTGCCTCTTGAGAAACCTATATGCAGGTCAGGAAGCAACAGTTAGAACTGGACATGGAACAACAGACTGGTTCCAAATAGGAAAAGGAGTACACCAAGGCTGTATAGTGTCACCCTGCTTATTTAACTTATATGCAGAGTACATCATGAGAAATGCTGGGCCGGAAGAAGCACAAGCTGGAATCAAGATTGCCGGGAGAAATATCAATAACCTCAGATATGCAGATGACACCACCCTTATGGCAGAAAGTGAAGAGGAACTCAAAAGCCTCTTGATGAAAGTGAGAGAGGAGAGTGAAAAAGCTGGCTTAAAGCCCAGTATTCAGAAAACTAAGTTCATGGCATCTGGTCCCATCACTTCATGGGAAATAGATGGGGAAACAGTGGAAATAGTGTCAGACTTTATTTTGCGGAACTCCAAAATCACTGCAGATGGTGACTACAGCCATGAAATTAAAAGACGCTTACTCCTTGGAAGAAAAGTTATGACCAACCTAGATAGCATATTGAAAAGCAGAGACATTACTTTGCCAACAAATGTCCGTCTAGTCAAGGCTATGGTTTTTCCAGTGGTCATGTATGGATGTGAGAGTTGGACTGTGAAGAAAGCTAATAGCAGGTCCCAATCTCTACTCCAAAACACAGTCCCACTGCTCCACCCAGTGGCAATCTTGAGGTAGTGCATAAAGGATATCTGCCAAAGCCACTCAGATTCCATCAGAACCTTGACATTGCAGGGAGGAGTGGCCATATTCCTATTCTTTTTTAATCTCCAGGGACTCTTATGTGCTTCTGCATTTGAGAATGGCTGGCCAAATTTGCACTTTCCCTGTGACATAGAGACTTCCGGGTGCCAGCTGGAATGGCAGGTAGCACTTGGGCAAGGTGCTAACATAGGCTATCACTTTGTTTTTTCCATTCTCTCATCAGGAGTTTAATTCTTTCTCATCCACTGCCATTTCTCAGTGAACACTGTGTATTGGGTGCTGGGAATACAATACTGCACAAGATAAATAAGGCTTTTGTCTTACAGTGAGGAAGACAAGCAAAACTGTACAGATGGCAATAAGCTCTATGAAGGAAAAGGACATGGCGCTGAGACAGAAAACAACTGAGGCAAGAGAAGACCTCTGAGGAGGTGACACTGAACTGAGACATGGAGGACAAGAAGTCAGTTATACCCCAAGTAGCCAAAGCAATCTTGAGAAAAAGAATAAAGCTGGAGGAATTAGGCTTCCTGACTTCAGACCACACCACACAGTTATAGTAATCAAACCACCATAGTACTGGCACAAAAACAAACACGTAGGTCAATAGAACAGGACAGAAAGCCCAGAAATAAACCCACATACCTATAGTCAGTTATTCTATGACAAAGGAGGCAAGAATACACAATGGAGAAAAAACAGTCTCTTCAATAAGTGGTGCTGGGAAAACTGGACAGCTACATGTGACAGAACAAAATTAAAACATTTCTTCATACCACATACAAATACAAACTCAAAATAGGTTAAAGGCTTAAATGGAAGACCTAAAACCATAAAACTCCGAAAAGAGAACATAGGCAAAATACTCTTTGACATAAATCACACCAGATGTTTTTTTACCCACCTCCTAGAGTAATGAAAATAAAAGCAAAAATAAACAAGTGGGACCTATTTAAATTTAAAAGCTTTTGCATAGCAAAGGAAACCATAAATAAGATGAAATGACAACCTTCAGAATAGGAGAATATATTTGCAAATTATATGACTGATTAAAGACTTCCCTGGTGGCTCAGACAGTAAACACCTCTGCTTACAATGCGGGAGACCCAGGTTCGATCCCTGGGTTGGGAAGATCCCCTGGAGAAGGAAATGGCAACCCACTCCAGTACTCTTGCCTGGAAAATCCCATGGAGGGAGGAGCCTGGTGGGCTACAGTCCATAGAGTCACAAAGGGTCAGACAGAACTGAACGACTTCACTTCACTTCACTTCATGACTGATAAGGGGTTAACATCCAGTATACATAAACAGCTCATATAACTTAATATCAAAAAAACAAACAGCCTGATTAAAAAATGGGCACAACTTTTGCAGCAACATGGATGGACCTAGATAATATCATACTAAGTGAAATAAGTCATATAGAGACAAATATTATATGATATCACTTATGCATGGAATCTAAGATATAATACAAATGAATCTATAAACAACACAGAAATGGATTCACAGACATAAAAAATAAACTTACAGTTACCAAAGGAGAAAGGAAGGGAGGGATAAATTAGGAATATGGTAATAACAAACTACTATACATAAAATACATAGGCAACAAGGATTTACTGTGTGGCACAGGGAACTATAGTCAGTATCTTGTAATAATTTCTAATGGAAAATAATCGGAAAAATGTATACACATAACTGGTTTACTTTGCTAGATACCTGAAACTAACACAATACCTTAAATCAGGTATATTTCAATTTAAGGAAAACAACAAAATATGGACATAAGACCTGAATAAACATTTTTCCAAAGAAGACAAACAGATGGCTAGAAGGCACATGAGAAGATGTTCAGTATTACTAATCATCAGAGAAATGCAAATCCAAACCACAATGAGCTACCACTTTACACCTGTCAGAATGCTTATCCCCAAAAGAACACAAATAACAAGTGTCAGCAAGGATATGGAAAAAAGGGAACCCATGTATGCTGTTGGTGGGAATGTAAATTGTATGGACAGCTGTGACTGAAGGATAAAAAAGGATAAGAATTAGAAAAGTGATCCATGACTTTGACCAGATGGTGATCATTGAGGATCATAAGAAGAAGAGGACCAGACTGGAAAAATAAGAGTGTGGAATTTTTGAAGTTGAGATTTGTGGAACTCATATTGATTTTCATTAAGAAGGTCTGGGACCCTAGGCATGGCACCAGGAATGAGTGACTAAGGTAGAGTAGTCATGCAAAATGAGGAAGCTAAGACACAGAGGGGGCTGGCTGTTGCATGGTGTAGTTGTCAAAGATTTGAGGTGGAGAGGAAGTGTAGTGAGGTTGCCAGGAAGTTGTGTGTTTTTTAAGATTTACTTATGTATTTTAGTTTTTGGCTGTGCTCAGTCTTTGTTGCTGCATGTGGCTTTCTCTAGTTGCGGTCAGCAAGGGCTGCTCTTTGTTGCCATGTGTGGGCTTCTCATTGTGATAGTTTCTTTCGCTGTGGAACAGATTCTAGGTGCCCAGGTTTCAATAGTTGTAGCACATGATTTCAGCAGTTGTGGCACGTGGGATCAGTAGTTGTGGCACATGGGCTTAGTAGCTCCGTGGCATGTGGAATCTTCCCAGACCAGGGATCGAACCAGTGTCCCTTACATTGCAAGGTGGATTCTTAACCACTGGACCACCAGGGAAGCCCCAGGCAGTCTTGAGTGTGCTCGTGATCATAAATTTGTGGTCAGCCCAGCCATACAATTTTTAGTATTTTGCTGCTTCAATATAGACAGAGAAGCATGTGGTTCAAGTAGTGCTGTGGATTGCCTAGTGAATATGATAGGGAGCTAAGAGGAGAAAGGAAATGGACTGACTTTAACAAGGGAGAGTGTATCGGTTTCCTATTGCTGATGTAACAAATTACCACACACCTAGTGACGTTAAACAGTACAAGTTTTTTTTTTTACCTTACAGTTCTGGAATTCAGAAGTCCAAAATGTGTTTTACAAGGCTAAAATCAAGGTGTCAGCAGGTTTGCATTCATTCAGGAGACTCTGGGAGCAAATGTGTATCGTTGCCTTTTCTCTTAATAGCTTCTAGAAGCTCCCTGTATTCCTTTGCTTATAGCCCCTCCTACACCTTAAAAGCCAGCAACATTGGGCTGAGTCTTTCTCATGCTGCCATCTCTCCAGTTCCAATCCTCTCTTCCACTTTGAGGGAAACTTGTGATTGCACTGGGCTCATCTGCCTAAACCAGGATAATCTCCTTTTATTCTAAGGTCACCTGATTAGCAACCCTAATTCCATTTTAACCTGAATTTCTCTTTGCCATATAATCTAAAATATTCACAGGATTTCAGGGATTAGGATGTGGACATCTTTGTGGGAGGCATCATTCTCCCTACAAAGTGATTATGATGATGTCAATGCACGGACTCTGTACTGGGTAAGGAGGCAAATGGAGAAAACAGTGGGCAGATGAAAAGTGAAACAGTGGTGCAATCAATGAATTGGACAAGTAATAGGATGAGCTTGAAGAACTGTAGCGCTAGAGTTGAAATTTTCAAAATGATGTAGTTTCTGATGATGACAAAGGCTAGGGTAGGATCACATCATAGAGGTGAGAATCTGATATAAAGTTGTAGAAAAGACCAGATAAAGCAGTCATGAGATCTTGGCACGGATGAGCTAGAGGGTAAACTCCCAGATGGCTCTTGCTGGTCCAGGTGTCCATATGGTGGAGGGAGCTCCCAGGAATGGCCGTCACCAGTGTCTATGTTCCCAGGTGAGCTATGGTTGTTTTTTGCCCTCTGGGACACTTTCTAAGAACAGCAGAATTGTAGAATTACAAATCAAAAGCACACCTCAGAGAAACAAGAAGCAGCTGATGCATTTCAGAGGTGTTTTGCAGAAACCAGACCCCACTCAAATGGAGAGTGGTGAGTGGTAAGCACACAGCCCACATTTAGACTGCAGCCTGGACACTGGTAATGGTAACCCCTGTGGCCTCACCTGGTTACCTCACCACCCACTGATCAGAGAACTGTGCATAAGGTGAACACATTCCCCGTGATCCTCTCCTTCAGCTTGCCTTTAAATCCCTTCCCTGAGAGCCATCAGGGAATTCAGGTCTTTCTAGCATTAGCTGCCCCTTACTCTTTGCTCAGTATCTTGCAGTAACTGCTGTGCTTGCCTTCACCACACACACATGAAGAGGATGTAATGGAAGTGAAAGTCTAGGGTGTGCAATGGGTCATCCAAGTGGATATTAAAGTCACCAAGAATGATGAACAAGCTTCAGCCTAGGGAGGACAACAGAGTCTGGAGGAGAAAATGTAAACCCCACAAGCTAGGGGAGCCTGTGAGTGAAAAGGGGCCATTGGCAGTTCTGACTCGGCCAGGACCAGGGCCCCTGAGGGCCGAACTTCTGCTCAGCAGGAAGAATGGAGCCCTGACACTCCACCCCACTCCCAGGGGTGGGGGTGGGCTCCAGGCCACAGGCCTGGGCAGTGACCCCCTTGAGATGTGCAGGCCAGGTCGAGTCCAGAGACTCCCGCAGGCCTGCTGGCTCCCTGCCTTCTGAGGCT